>NC_133751.1:171934396-172252610 GCF_036562045.2 Rhinolophus sinicus | reverse complement strand
TAATCATTTCTACCCAATGCAGGGCTCTTCCAACAGGCAGTTGCTCCAGAGCCTCCGATTGGGCTAGCAGAGAGTTTGTCAGATCTGCATTGCAGACTCAGTGCTCCCCTGCCCACACAGTCTTCATCCCTTTTCTTTTCACAAGTGGTACTACCCAATAAAACTTTTGCACTCCTAACTCCATCTGTGTACCTGTTTCTGGGAGAAACCAACCTGCAACATATCTCTTTATTTTCAAAAGGCTGACAGTTACCTGGGATAATTTAAGGGAACTTCTTGAAATCTTTTTTTGAGGTCACATTTAATGGATATATTCCAAAAATGATAAAACTGATAAACTTACCAGATCAGATCTCTTTCTACTAAACTCATTATGGCAGTCTTAGTAATTTTTGCATTGCCAGCCCCCAGCATACTACTGGTCATAGAGAAAGTGCTCAGTAATTGTTGATTATATATTTGATGAATGAATTGATAATGTATAAAAATACACACACATTACATGTCAGCATTGTAATCAGAGTCTTGAGTAAATGTAAGACAGCTATATGTTTAATTATTCTCTTCTAGAATTCCCCCGAATCCTCAAAAAGTTCTACCTATCATTTATATATCATGTTTCCCCAAAAATAAGACCTAGCTGGGCAATCAGCTCTGATGCATCTTTTGGAGCAAAAGTTAATATAAGACCCGGTTTTATATAATTATATTATTTTCGGGGAAACATGGTATTCCTCTCCAAAAATGTGTCATAAATTGGCAGCAAAATTTCCGACAGAAAATAGTAATGGGGGGGAACTATTTTTCTACTAGGTCAGTGTTGCATAATTGACCCTAAATGTAGTTGATCTCCTCAGTCAGATTAATAACAAGTAGGTTAATTTTTTTTTTCAGTGTGTTGGAAACCTAAGTGAATTTCATAACCCAATCATTAGTGGATGAAACCAAGTTTGAAAACACAACTAGACATGAAGTTATGTCTGTGTTCTGTAGTTTGTCCCCAGGCATGTTATCGCCATATTTAACACACATTACAATAAATACTAAAAACGTCTAAGAAAAATAAGTTAAAAAAGGCAAGCCCAACTTAGGATAGAAGAATTTCCGAAGAGAGAAATGTTTAATTCTGTTTACTGGAGAGCTAAACCTGAAATAAAATTCTTGAAGCATTTTTCCCCATGTGCTTCATTGTACAAGCAAAAAAAACTTTCTTCCTATCAGATTAGACATAAGAAAGGGATCGATTTGATTTGGGTTTTCATACATACCAGTTAGACCTCACCTTCCTGGCTTGTATACTCTAATGGAGAGAGTCCCCATTATATGTCAACCCAAAGTACACTTCTATTGGTGCTAAATGCTCTTTTAAAGTGAAGAGAAATATAGTGGAAAAGCTCCAGGAGACTCGGTCTTATAGTTCCCACCCCTTTGGAGCCCTCCCGGAAGGTGACAGGGGAGAGCTATCAGTACAACCAGGGCCTTATTTAATTCTTCAGTCATTTTTCACACTTTTCTAGAAGCAACTCTGGTTTCCAGCTCAGGTGTATCAGCAGATTCCCGAGGACTTCACACCTGCTGTGATGGAAGACTTAAACACAAGTTAATTAAGTCTATTGTTCAAACAATTTGTTCCTCGCTGAGGTTGACTCACTTGCAACTACTTCAGCACAATTTTATTTTCAGAGGCTGACTTGCTACTTTCACTCTGGTGTAAGGACCTTCTTCTTTAGAAATTCATGTTACTTCAGAGACTTCCAAGTCACTGGCAGAGTAACACTTAACAACAACAACAACAAAATCTATTGCTAATGGGTGACAAGCTGTTTTTTTTTAAAAAAAAGTATGTGGTACTGTTTGTTTGTTTGTTTTTTCACAGCCATAAACTTTTTTACAGTAACATCACTGAGTGAAACTAGAATAAGTCGAATGGTGAAGATTTAGTATTGTGTAGCATTTTTATTCAAAATCAAGACTGAAAACTGCTTTTGAAAGGTTTTCATAGTCGCTGTGGCAGAGTGAAGCGTGAGAAATGAATGGAAGGTTTAGTTTAAGGAGGAAAATGTAGGCAAGAGACACAGGGAGTGGGGTTTTAAAGCATTCTGCTTTGTGTTTATAGAAAGGGATCAAAGGACATTTCTCACATTAATTGCTTCTATTTTTACTTTGTATCCTTATTGTGCTTCCATTCATCCTCTCCAACTAATGTTCTGGAAATTCTTCTTGTCCTTGCTCTTCTCTCGTCACATGCCACATCATGTCTGCCTGAGATCACCTGTCTCCTCTCTCTCTCATAGATCCTGTAGTGCAGTGTAGCAGGGACGTCCAGCTGCCACCCTTGTGCCATCCTTTGTCTTCCATGGTGCAGAGATGTTCCTGGGAAGCAGCAAACCAGCCAAGGACCTCATTTCCCTGGCTCCCTTGCAGTAAGTTGAAGCCAAGTGACTGTTCATCCCAATGGAACGTGAGAAGGATGCACTCTACTTCCAGAACATTACATCTTCTGTACTCTCACTTCCTGCCTCAGGTGACTAGATGTTGATGCCCTAGGTCCCGCAATGATTTCGCCTTTGTCCTCCTTCCTCCCACCATTGGTCTTTCTATATAAGACCAATTCTATATACTCTGAGACTATAAGCAAGAAGTAAACTTCTTTTTTTGTACATTTGAGATTCTGAGGATTAATATTAAAATAGCTAGTGGTATCTCAACTAATGCATGAGATTAATGAAAATCATCAAAGCTTACTACTGTAATTATTCATGCTGCAAATATTTATTAGGCATCTACTATATACCAGGCCCTACACTAAATTTGGGGGCTAGAAGCTAAAGAAAACTGATACAGTCCAGCCTTCACAGACCTTACACGGAGAAGTCCCTTTATTTTCAAATTATCTTATCTTCCTAATAGCATCTGTTCTATTGAACTCCAATTGAAATCTCTGAAGTAGGAAAGCCATTTGCACCTATTTTACATATATAGGAACTACTATGCAGACATTCGCAGCATTGGGTAAGCCAAATCCAAATCACCCTAATAGAGCATCTCACGCAGCATGGTCTTTGGAGACACCAAGTAGAACTGGCTTCTCTACTAGTCCTACCGAATCAAAAACAGAACCAAACTTCCCAGCCACTAAATGCATCAGACCTCAGCCACTCAGTGATATACTATGGGTTTCACGCAAAAGAGAATAAGAGTCAATGGATAAATAGAGATAATTTTTTAAGATACTAGAGTCCTGGGTTTTCACCTTTTGCTATCTATTTATATAACTTGAAGAAATAATTCATTTTAGAAATCATCTGCATTCAGCCATTTGTTCTTGCAATTAAAAAAAAAAGCCAATATAAAGAAAGGCAGCAGAACTAACTCAGACAAAGATAAATTCAGATTTGTGAAACTTGAAACTTAAACATTTTGGGCACTCCATTTAAAGAAAAGAATATAAAATTACAACAGCAAATTTGGTGCAGGGCCTAGATAAGGCACTGGCAAATGAAAGACTGCAAGACTTAAGCTTCATTAGCTTTATGGCAAAATCACACACAAGTCAAAATTTTTAAAATTGGGTGACTAATTGAAAAGAAGGATTGAGAATCTGCTAGATATAATCCCACTGTTATCCCTAGCTCAGTCAATTATGTACTGGTTACCTATAACCGGATGGAGCAACAATCCATTAAAATTGTATTTTTGAGTATTTTCTGAACCATGTATCTGTTGCATGTTTCTGTTTTGAATATATATTTATTTCTACTTATATCGAGGGTGCCAAAAATGTATACACATTTTAAGAAAGGAAAAAACTATTAAAACTGTAATACTCAATATATACCAATAACAAAAGATGAATACAAGTCACGTTTGACTTCTGCAATTACTAGAGGTACTCAAAGTGGTTACCATACAGACACTTCTGATTATGACGAACAACTGCGTGAGCAACATTGACCAAAGTGTCCACTTGTATACATTTTTTTGGCAATCCCAGTATAAAAGAAGACAACTTGATATTTTCAATGAGAACTAAAATATGGATATGGGAACATAAAATAATAATGATGGAAGTTTTGTCACCAATTTAGGGAAATTATTTTAATCCTAGTTAAAGCAAAATATTATTCTTCTCACTGATTCTTAGACCTATGGGAAAACCACTGTGCCACTGTGTATGTAAATCATTTTTTAAATGTCCCTTTTCCCATCTTCTGAGATTTAATGACCTTCTGCTTTGTCGACTTGGGAAAACTAAGTTGCCAAATAAGAATTGTCTACAGTGAACTGTCAGCTTTTAGCTCTTTATATTATAAACAGGGAGCAATTAACAGTAACACTTGGCTCACCTTTGCCAACAGGGGGCTTGGGAAGCCCAGACCTGCAAGACTTTACCAACTAATTATATCACCATGAGTTATCTTCAGGAGTAAATTTGTAACCTAGTTAGAAAGCAGACTAATTTCCACAAGTGCCAAGGTAAATGCTGTCCTGTTAAACCCCTAATGATCAGCCACAAACTTGAGTTGACATTAACAAGAAATTTTCTTCTAAGATCCTAAAAAGTAAAGGGATACCAAGATACTTATTTTCTGGATTATGACTTCCAATTTAGTTTAGACAAAGCTATATATTCTACTAAATTTGAAACTGTTACCATGACCAAAAGTTCAGAACAATATGTTCTATATGATCAACATACAGGAAACCATTGTCAGATCACCCTACCCCAAAGCACCAGGAACCACATTTTCTCTCAACACATGGTGAACATGATTACCAATCTACAGAAGTCACCTTAAAAGAAAAGCTAGTATTGTTGTGGTGCCACCAGCTAACAATACCTTCCAAATAACTCTCTGTTCTGAATCTGAATGGAATTTGGATCCGCATTTAGGTTTTCTCACAGAAAATAAACTTTTTATTAGTGGAAGTGAGCATTTCACTCCCCTTTCATCCATGCATTTGACAAATATTTTGGAGCCTCCAATGTGCTGTGCAAAGAAATAAGCACAGGGCACAGAACAATTAACAAGACAGACATGGTCCTTGCCCTCCTAGTTCTCAAAGGAGAGCGGGGGAGGAGTGGAGGCATAATATGAAGAAAAATAAAGGAGAAAACAAATAAGTAAATAGTATCCTGCTTCATTATTGATGGTCTCACAACTTCTCTCCCTACCCAAAACTGCCTATAATCTTTATATCTCAATATAATTATTGTGTATATATTTAATATATTAAGGTAATACTTATAACCACTTAGTGCTGGTCACACAGTATGTGCTCAGGGACTATTATTATCATTATCATTATTATTACCTCCCAAAGAAATGTTTGGTGTTGTAGCAAATGGTGAGTATCTTAGGCCTTGGGTAGACCTGGTCTCCCTGAAGGGAGTGGGGCCTCCAGGGGTCCATCATCACAGAAAGAGGAAAGTGTCTGTCAGGAAACCAGGTATGTCTTCATACCTCCACTCTCTCCCTTGACCTCTTTCTTTCAGGCCTAGATTTCAAGGACTTGTGTTTCCACTATCTAATTGATCTGAATCTTTGGGGAAATTTTTTGAAAAGATTCTGCACCCAAACCTGGGAAGATCCTAATGCAATAGGCCTGTGGGGGAGTGTGCTTAGGAGAGAGTTTAACAAGACAGGCCCTGATGTAAGCACTCTGAATTCCTACTTACTGGGGACTTCAAACTGAGGCTTACACACAGTACCTGACAAGACACATTATCCAACTCATGTTATTCTCCACAGCATTGCTTAAGCACAGGCTCCAGAAACCCTCTGGCCAGAAGGAATGACTGGGAAGTTACAACCATGGCAGAGAAGCAGCCGCTGACCTTCCAGTAGAGAAGGAAGATGGAGGCCTGTCCCTGCCCAAGCAGAGATTTATATCCCATGGCCTGCCGTGGGGTACCAGTAAGCAGGAAGGAGTCATTGGACCAGGGCTTCATATTCACAAGGGAGACAATTTGTCTGTAATCACAGAAACGCACTGACAAGGTTGACTATTTAAACTAAACCAAAATTTTTGTAATCCTGAACTGGCATTCCTTTTTCTTTTCACATACTGAAAGCATTTTTTAATGTCATTATTTTACTACCACAGTTTTATTCTTTTCTCTTATAAAATTAGCATTCTTGTTTTTATTTTAGTCTGGCTGTGTGACTTAGGGCAAATTACTTAACCACTCTGAATGTCAGTTTCTTCACTATAAAAATGAAAGCAGCAAAAATGGCAGCATGAGGTGAGCCTCTGTAAAGCTCCCCTGGAATTTACAACTAATCGAACAACAATAACTCCACAAAGGACTCCCTGCACAGCAGACAGGCAAGACAAAGAGGCCCACTACTGAATTCACCTAAAGGTGGGCGATTGCACGAGCAGGGGAGGAGGGAAGGGAGAAGTGCAGAGACAGAGCCACGTGGGAACAAGACGCACACCTAGCTCAGTGCTCTGAGCTCGCTGCTTCCTGGAACTACCGCAGCTGTGGGAGAGGGAAGAACTCGAACTGCTAGGGCTCCGCTTATGGCACACAGGGCTGAGAGGACAGCATATAACACGGCTGAACCCAACGCTCACGGCAGAGACCTCGGAGAAAAGACTGAGGGAAGAAGGCTGAAAACGGTGGTCTAAGCCCTCACTGCAGAGCAGAGAATGGAAGCCTTAGGCACTGAGACTAGCCACCCCCTCCCTACCCTCCCAGAGCTCGCCCCGCCCCCACCTGCCCGGTGCTAGAAGCAGAACAGTAGCAGTGTCAGATCAAAAGAACAGAATATTTGCTGTTCTGAGAACTGTGGACCGCAGACACAAATTCTCAGCCCAACTAGTTCCAGCAAAAGGGAGGGAGCTGTGGAAGCAGGACCGGCTGTGGTGGTGGTTGCCGCCATTGCTCTGGGCCACCTCTCACAACTCACCCCGCCCCTGGCCCCACCTATCTGGGCGGATCCCTGCAGGAGTAAACAGAACTGCTGAAACATATGGGCTCTGAATCTGGTGCAGGAAGAGTTTTGGAACTTCAAAAGCTCTCCGCATACCCACCGGGACAGTGTGCCCTGTGACCCAGGTGAACTATTAACAGAGGAGAAGCTCGTCTCCCAGGGAAGCACCCCATTGGGTGAGAAGCTGGAATAGTGCAGAGAAAACATAGCACTACCGTGTGAGAGAGAAAAAAAAGGCTGCAATCGGAGAGAAAATAAAACATTCTACCAACAAGTACTGGAAAACAAAAGAAAGACCTCTTCCTATCAACCTGTTGCAGAAGCCACTCCTGTAGATGTCTAGGAAGAGAAATACTAAATCAGTAATTGCCATGAATAACCAAGGCAACAAGACAGCTCAGAAAGAAAGTGAAAAGTCTCCAGAAAAGGAACTTAAAGATATGGAAATATGTGACTTAAATGACAGAGAATTCAAGATTGCAGTTCTGAAAAAACTCAACGAGATGCAAGAAAACACAGAAAGGCAGTTTAATGAACTCAGAAACACAATCAAAGAACAACATGAGCATTTTATGAAAGAGATGGAAATTTTAAAAAAGAACCAAATAGAATTTCTGGAGATTAAGAACTCAATAGAAGAAATTAAGAATGAAATAACCAGCTTAGGTAGTAGAGTTGACCAGATGGAGGAAAGAATCAGTGACATTGAAGACAGAAACCTGGAAATGACACAGATGGAAGAAGAAAGAGACTTGAGACTTAAAAGAAATGAAAGAACTCTACAAGAACTTTCTGACTCCATCAGAAAGAGCAATATAAGAATAATGGGCATACCAGAAGGAGAAGAAAGAGAGAAGGGAACAGAGAATATATTCAAACAAATTGTTGATGAGAACTTCCCAAACTTGTGGACAGAACTGGATCCTCGAATCCAAGAAGCAAATAGAACACCTAATTACCTCAATCCCAACAGGCCTTCTCCAAGGCACATTGTATTGAAGCTGTCTAAAATCAACGACAAAGAAAGAATCCTCAAGGCAGCCAGGGAAAAGAAGATGGTAACCTACAAAGGAAAGCCCATTAGATTATCATCAGATTTTTCAGCAGAAACTCTACAAGCCAGGAGGGAGTGGAACCAAATATTCAAACTATTGAAAGAGAGAAATTATGAGCCAAGAATAATATATCCAGCAAAGATATCCTTTAGATATGAAGGAGGAATAAAGACCTTTCCAGACATACAGAAGCTGAGGGAATTTTCTAATACTCGACCTGCACTACAAGAAATACTAAAGGAGGCTATTCGACCACCATCAACAGGGACAATTTGTGGCAACCAAAACATAAAAAGGGGGAGAGTAAAGGCCTGAACTGGAATATGGGAATGGAGAAAGTAAGCATGCTCTAGAAAATGGAATACTCTAAATATCAAACTTTCTTTTACATAAACTTAAGGGTAACCACTCAAAAAAAAAAAAATCCAGAACTGAAATATATACTGTAATAAAAGAAGAAACAGAGGGAAACATCATAGAATACCACCACACAGAAATAATAGACAACACAAAAAGGCAAAGAAATAATGGAGACACAGCCTTACCAGAAAACTAAAGATAGAATGATAGGAAACCTCACAAATCAATAATCACCCTAAATGTAAATGGACTGAACTCACCAATAAAAAGGCACAGAGTAGCAGATTGGATCAAAAACTAAACCCAACCATATGCTGTCTCCAAGAGACACATCTCAGCTACAAGTACAAGAATAGACTCAAAGTGAAAATGTGGAAATTGACACTCCAAGCAAATGAAACCCAGAGAAAATCAGGTGAAACCATAATGATATCAGATGAAACACACTTCAAGGTGAAAAAGATAACAAGAGACAAAGATGGACATTTCATAATGGTAAAGTGGACTATAAAACAAGAAGACATAACACTCATCAATATTTATGCCCCCAATCAGGGAGCACCGAAATATACCAAGCAACTACTAACAGAACTAAAGGGAGAAATTGACCAAAACACAATTATACTAGGGGACTTAAATACATCATTGACAGCTATGGATAGATCATCCAAACAGAAAATAAATAACGAAATAGCAGCCCTAAATGACACATTAGATGAAATGGACATAATTGACATATATAGAGCACTTCATCCTAAAACATCAGACTATACATTCTTTTCTAGTGTACACAGAACATTCTCAAGGATAGACCATATATTGGGACATAAAATCAGCCTCAGCAAATTTAAGAAGATTGAAATCATACCAAGCATATTCTCTGATCACAAGGCTTTGAAATTGGATATCAACTGCAAAAAGAAAGCGGGAAAAAACACAAATACATGGAGATTAAACAGTATGCTTTCAAGAACAACTGGGTCAAAGAAGAAATTAGAGGAGAGATCAAAAGATACAAAGAAACAAATGACAATGAATGTACATCCTACCAAAATTTTGGGGATGCAGCGAAAGCAGTTTTAAGAGGGAAATTTATATCATTACAGGCCTAACTCAAGAAACAAGAAAACTCCCAAATAAATAACCTCATGTTACACCTTAAAGAACTAACAAAAGAAGAACAAGTGAAACCCAAGGTCAGCAGAAGAAAGGAAATAACAAAAATCAGAGCAGAACTAAATGAAATAGAGAACAAAAAGACAATAGAAAAAATTAATGTGACAAAGAGCTGGTTCTTTGAAAAGATTAACAAAATTGACAAACCCTTGGCTAGACTCACTAAGATAAAAAGAGAGAAGACAATAATTAACAAAATCAGAAGTGAAAAAGGTGAAGTTATCACGGACACCACGGAAATACAAAGGATCATCCAAGAATACTATGAAGGACTATATGCCACCAAATTCAATAACCTAGTTGTTCTTCAATTGGACAAGAGAACTGGAAAGAGTTTGAGCAGGATTGGTATTAGATCCTCTTTGAAGGTTTGGTAGAGTTCACTAGTAAATGGACAAGTTCTTAGAAACATATAGCCTTCCGAGGCTGAACCATGAAGAACTAGAAAATCTAAACAGACCGATCACCAGTAACGAAATTGAATCAGTCATCCAAAACCTTCCCAAAAGCAAAAGTCCAGGACCAGATGGCTTCACTAGTGAACTCTACCAAACCGTCAAAGAGGATCTAATACCAATCCTGCTCAAACTCTTCCAAAAAATTGAAGAAGAGACAGTACTCCCTAACTCATTTTATGAGGCCAACATTACCCTGATACCAAAACCTGGTAAGGACAGCACAAAAAAAGAAAACTACAGACCAATATCTCTGATGAATACAGATGCAAAAATCCTAAACAAAATTCTAGCAAATCGAATACAACAATGCATTAAAAAGATTATTCATCACAACCAAGTGGGGTTCATCCCCGGGGCACAAGGATGGTTCAACATACGCAAATCCATCAATGTGATACATCACATAAACAAAATAAAGGACAAAAATCACATGATTATATCAATTGATGCAGAAAAAGCATTTGACAAGATACAACATCCATTTATGATTAAAACACTTAATAAAATAGGTATAGAAGGAAAATACCTTAACATAATAAAGGCCATATATGACAAGCCCTCAGCTAATCTCATAATTAATGGTGAAAAACTGAAGCCCTTTGCTCTACGTTCAGGAACACGACAGGGCTGTCCCCTATCACCTCTGCTTTTCAACATAGTGTTGGAAGTCCTTGCCAGAGCAATCAGGCAAGAGAAAGAAATAAAAGGCATCCAAATTGGGAATGAAGAAGTTAAATTATCACTCTTTGCAGATGACATGATGCTATATATAGAAAACCCTAAAGACTCCACCAAAAAGCTATTAGAAACAATCAATGAATACAGTAAAGTTGCTGGCTACAAAATCAATGTACAAAAGTCCATTGCATTCCTATATACTAACAATGAAATCTCAGAAAAAGAAATACAAAAAACAATTCCTTTTGCAATTGCAGCAAAAAGAATAAAATACCTAGGAATAAACTTAACCAAGGATGTGAAGGACCTATATGCTGAAAACTATAAGACATTTTTGAAAGAAATTGAAGAAGACAAAAAGAAATGGAAAGACATTCCGTGCTCATGGATTGGAAGAATCAACATAGTTAAAATGGCCATATTACCCAAAGCAATATACAGATTTAATGCAATCCCCATCAAAATCCCAATGGCATTTTTTAAAGAAATAGAACAAAAAATCATCAGATTTGTTTGTAACCACAATCTTAAGAAAATAGCCAAAGCAATCTTAAGAAAAAAGAACAATACTGGAGGTATCGCACTCCCTGACTTTAGCTTGTACTACAGGGCTACAATAATCAAAACAGCATGGTATTGGCAGAAAAACAGACACATAGACCAATGGAATAGAATTGGGAACACAGAAATAAAACCACATAAATATGGACAGATAATTTTTGACAAAGAAGCTAAAAACATACAATGGAGGAAAGACAGCCTCTGCAATAAATGGTGCTGGGAGAATTGGATAGCCACTGCAAAAGAATGAAACTGGACTGCTATCTGTCACCATGTACCAAAATTAATTCAAAATGGATCAAAGACTTAAGCATAAGACCTGACACTATAAACTGCATAGAAGAAAACATAGGTACTAAACTTATGGACCTTGGGTTCAAAGAGTATTTTATGAATTTGACTCCAAAGGCAATGGAAGTAAAAGCTAAAATAAACGAATGGGACTATATGAAACTTAAAAGCTTCTGCACAGCAAAAGAAACCATCGACAAAATAAAGAGGCAACCAACTGAATGGGAGAAGATTTTTGCAAACAGTGCCTCCGATAAGGGGCTAATATCCAAAATATACAAGGAACTCATGAAACTCAACAACAAAAAACAAACAACCCAATTGAAAAATGGGCAGAGGACCTGAAGAGACATTTCTCCAAAGAGGACATACAAATGGCAAATAGACATATGAAAAAATGCTCAACATCACTAATCATCAGAGAAATGCAAATCAAAACCACAATGAGATATCACCTCACCCCAGTCAGAATGGCTATCATCAACAAGACAAATAGTAACAAGTGTTGGAGAGGCTGTGGAGAAAAAGGAACCCTCCTACACTGTTGGTGGGAATGCAGACTGGTGCAGCCGTTATGGAAGGCAGTGTGGAGGTTCCTCAAAAAATTATGAATAGAATTACCATATGACCCAGCAGTCCCTCTCCTTGGTATCTACCCAAAAATTCTGAAAACATTTATCCATAAAGACACATGTGCTCCAATGTTCATTGCAGCTTTGTTTACAGTGGCCAAGACATGGAAACAACCAAAATGTCCTTCAATAGATGAATGGATAAAGAAGTTGTGGTATATATACACAATGGAATACTATTCAGCTGTTAAGAAAAGATGATATGGGAACATTTGTGACAACATTGATGGATCTTGAGAGTATAATGCTAAGCGAAATAAGTCAGACAGAAAAAGCAGAGAACCATATGATTTCACTGATATGTGGTATATAAACCAAAAACAACAAAAGAACAAGACAAACAAATGAGAAACAAAAACTCATAGACACAGACAATAGTTTAGTGGTTACCAGAGGGTAAGGGGAGTGGGGGTGGGAGATGAGGGTAAAGGGGATCAAATATATGGTGATGGAAGGAGAACTGACTCTGGGTGGTGAACACACAATGGTATTTATAGATGATGTAATACAGAATTGTACACCTGAAATCTATGTAATTTTACTAACAATTGTCACCCCAATAAATTAAAAAAAAAATGAAAGCAATGATAGCATTGACTTCAGGAAGTTTTTATGAGGATTAAATGAGGCAATTAAGATATTGAGCCTGGCACATGATTAAACCTCTAATGAATGTTAGCGAATAGTAGTAGTAGTAATTTTTGAGATAATAGTAATATCAGTCATTCAGCCACATTATACAAGTTCTGAATCTGTCAAACTAAGGACCTGACCTCAAACCACAGTCACCTCACCATGCCATGCCAATCAGTCAGCAGATTTCTCTCTTAAACATCTTAGATCAATCTTTAGCTAAAGCTTTATTTATACAAATGAAGCCACTAATATTAGTTCATCTCAAATTTCAAGGTAATATTTTTCCTAGGTATAAGATATAGATTAGATGTAAGATAGATAGATGATAAGCAACAGTAGAATGTTAAAAATATTATCATGTGGATGCTTTGACTTTTTTTATGCCGATTTTCACTCATTCATTCTTCCAACAAATATTTATTGAATCTTATTACATGCCATGTATTGTACTAGATACAGGGGATTCTACACCAAGCATGCTAGCTATCTGCCCTCATGAACCTTCAAAAATGGAAAATCCTGGGTGTAACCAGCAGGACCGTAGTACATGTGATCAGGTGATCTGCGAGACACATTTTCTCAGTGTATAAATCCTTTTATGTTCCTCTAAGAAACAGCATCAAATGATTGCCAGTCCTAATTCTCCATAGTATAAACCACTCTGAGATGAAACTTCCTGCGTTTTGGTGATCACATGGCAATTGGGTTTTGTTGGGTGTCATACATCACTGCCACATGGTGGGAAAATAGGAAAGGGTATTCTCAGTCACAGACTGTTAGTATTGACAATCATTTAAGAGGCCATCTAGTTTACCCTCCCTCTGAAGAGGGAATGCCCCCATTCATATGTCTGAGAAGGGTTCTACCAGCTTTAGGGAAATACATTTATGTGCAAAAACATATCACTTCCAGAAAGTAGCTTTTCCCTGATGGCGTCATGCTAATTCCTTAGAATAACTAGACTTCAGTAAACATAGTGCAATAAAATGATAAATTCCCTTAAGGCTGACATTTATTATTTCTCATATCCTAGTTGTGGAACTCACTGAGCTTCCTCAGTCAACTCTACCAACCAAATAAAATTGGATTCATGACATTTGAAAAGCAGATGTTAACAGTCATCATTTAGAAGAAAATGGAGGGGAAAGACTACTCAAAAAACATAAAAACAACAATAAAAAAATTAAATCCACAAATTCATTCTCCAGCCAATCCAAAAAAGACTGAAGCTGAAACAGAGAGATAGCATTTAGAAAGTTTTAACTCTGATCACAGTTCAAATCAAGGGAGAGAAGATATTGCAGGAAAGAAAATGTCCAATTAAAGCAATGGGGGGAATATTTGTTAGGATTACATAATTCCTAAATAGGCACAATGCTCTGATTGAGAGCCTAATTGCTCCTCATGCCTGCATTAGATCACCACTAAATTCTCCTTTGTCCAACCTCCAGACACTAGAGGTTGTCTAAAACACTAGAGTTTTAAGGAGAAAATCTAGGAGGGAAATGAATTATTTAGTAATGAGTGATTTTAAAAGAAATTTTCATGTGCACTCTTAAAACGATGGTTATATCCTGTCAACACAAATATGCATTCCATAAGCCTTTAGTTTGTGTTTTTTGAAAGCATTTATTTTTCATAGTCATTTGAATTTTTTATCCATTTACCCACAATCTCAATATGGCAGATGATTATTAGACCAAACATAAAGATAAACGTACCTTCTCAAATGCAAGAAGCTATTAACTTTTTGCATTTCATTTTGTTTTCATTTTAACATGCAGTGTAGACATTTAGACACCAGAGGACAGTGTGTGAATGAAAACAAAGTTCAATTACTATTCATCTAATTCAATTCATTTACTTAGTACATCAAAGTGAAATCTTAATTTTAAGTGCTTTTTTCCCCAAAGACATTTTATGTCATTTCATGCTTCAGAAATTAAAAGTAGAGGTTGATAGAAATGTAAATCATGAGACCAACTAATCGAGTTAATTTGAATCATAATGGAAATTAGAAAGATTAATTTCATAAGCAATCATTAATAATGGAAGCTCTCATGTACGAATAATCAAAGCTTTAAGTATTATATGGTAATTAATTCATTACTATGAGTTGCATATTTTAAAATAGCTCAAATCTTCCTTGCTTTGCTGTACTTAACAACAATCCCAAGGGAAGAAAAGCTAAAAGGTTTCTTTAGAAAACTTTTTTGTATGTGCCCTTAAATGAACAAGAGAAAAAGTTGAATTACCTGATGTAATAAACAGGCTTACTCATTGGTAATTTGCCTTCAGCCATAGATGAAGTCAACTGCCAGCCTTTGTGAATGAGGAGAATTGAACTTTTGATGAGCGATAGCCTGTGGTGGAGGATTAATATTATTTTATTGTCCAATATTGAAACCAATATTTTGTATATGTTTCGTTTCATTAAAAAATGCATTTGATTTGGGGTTTATTTAAAAAGTGGTCTGGTACGCAGTCACCATTTACCATCACAGCATAGGTTAAAGATTAGCTAGATGGTTATATTTCTTACTTGCAATGTCAGTGTAATTTTCCCAGATTCAAATTAATATGCAAAACACTTGTTATTATGAATTATCCATGCAATAATCAGGGCGCAAATGTACTTGGAATGTACTTTCAAACAATACCTCTTCTTGTCCTAGGAATATTGTAACACTGACTTAAAAGAGTTATGAAACCTATTATATAGTTTCTTAATGATGATATGATCTCTAGAATAGAATGTCTTCCTATTGTATGTTAAAATATCTTATATATAAAAATCTTCTTTTAGGTAAACAGACTGATCTGGTTTCTATATTTCCTTCCTCCATTTTGCTGAGTTTCTTGGTGATCTGGATTGGCCCTGGTCTTGAAACCTTAACTATAATATTTGACTTCTGTAACACTAACTATATTCATTCCTTCAGCCAATGAGTATTTATTGAGTGTCCCCCACATTCTAGTCACCCTTTCTAATACTGGAGATATCGGGGCAAATAAGACAGATTAGATCTGGGTAAAGAGTCCTAGGCAGAGGCTTTCAAAGTCTCTGTGTTTCTCCAAGAGTTTAAACAAAGCCCATTATTACTGACCCACTGAAGTAAATGAAATCGAAAGTGATAATGCTGTCAGGTGCCTCAGGATCTTGACAAGCCAGGTAAGGGGCTCGGAATTCATTCTAACTGCAATGGGAAGCCACTGGAGGTGTTTGAGAAGGAAAATGATTCAACCTGATTTACCCTTTAAAGTACCACTGCCAAGGAGGCAAGTTCAGAGGCCATCACAAAGATAGGATCATGGTTGGACTAGGATTGTGGCAGTGGGGCTGATGGGAAGCAGATAGATTTAGGACATATTTGAGGATTAGAGGTGACAGGGATTTCTGATGAATTAGCCAGGGCTTGTGAGGGAGAGAGCAGAGTCAAGGATCCCTCCTAGGTTTTCAGCTGAGACCTGGTGATGCAGAAGTCTGAGAAGCAGGTTTGTGGGGTGGGGTAGGGGGAGTTGGAGTGCAAGAACTGTTTTGGCCATGCTAAACTTGACGTGATTATTAAATATTCAAGTAGAAAAATTGAGTTGGCAACTGGGTGTAGGAATTTGACGCTCAAAGAAAAGGTCAGGACTACATGGCTAGTGATACGGGGAAATCCCCATTACATTTAACAGCTAATCAGAGGAGAAAGATATTAAGGAAATAGTAATAAGAGAGTGTAACAGGAGAATCATATCTAAATGAAGGATTCGAGACAGCCTTTGAGAGCTGAAAGCTCTGAAGACGATGTGACTTCTGTAACAGCATCTTATTAAACGGTTAAAGATCTTAGATTACAGACAGGACCTTTACCTATAAATGATATTGCTTAGGGAAACAGACCCATAATTACATGCACTGTCTAATTCATAACAACACCCGAGACCACTTTCCTACCAAGTACAAAGAGCATCCCTCATAAATATTATATGGAGCATATGTTTCTGCAATGGATTATGACCAAGAAACTAAGCCCTTCTTGTCAATTTTTAAAAATTTTTCTTTTGTTTGTAATTCTTTGTAGAAGAAAGAGAGGAGAAAACAGCTTTGATGAAAAAGCAATGCTATATACTGAAGTAGTCTGTATCATATTCTTAATCTCTCCTTCCCACACCTCTCAAAATGCCAAGGTTTCTTTTCTACTCTGAAAGCACATTATTGTAAATTAAGGCCAATATGCCAAACCTCATTTTCCGATTTCTCGTCCCTTTTTGGGGAGACTTTCCATAGCAGGTCATTGTGGTCACAAGTAACAGGATTCTCATGTGGCAGGAATCACAAAAGAACAACTTGCTAAGCCTCATTTGCCACGTAGCTCAGAACCTTTTGTCTTTTTCCTTTGGAAGAAGAAATTGTACTTCCAGGGGGAAAAGGGAGAAGAACATGCCATATAGTGGTTCGTAATTTCCCTTTAAGCTCCAACCTCAGTGAGGCTAAAACTGCCATTTTCAAACTAACTTACTCTACCAAAAGCTCCTCCTCACCAAGAAATTAATGAACGAACACACACACACACACACACACACACACACACAAATACATAAACATGCATACAAACTAACTAAATGGTATTTATGTATTTTTGAGTTTTAGTTTATGCTGTCCCTAGAAGTTGCTAACAAGGAAGTAGTTGAATAACAAAAATATTGGGCGTGTAGTTATGTTTTACTAAGTTGTTGCCTCAGACTCCAGCAAAGCTACTTAGATGCTCTCTAGCTGATACTCAAATGCTTTTTTTTTCATTAGTTTCTAACCCCCCAAAAATGACCATTTATACTTTTTTTCTTTTCTGTGTCTTTGGATAATACCTTAGCTCCGAACTGACCACTTTCTGCTTAGCCTCTTACAGCATCCTTCTGCTTACCCTCCAGCCTTCAGACCCTTCCCCATACAATCTTTCCTACCCAACTCCATCAGATTACGCTTCCTCAATTGCCATTTTGATTATGTCACTTTCCTGCTCAAACGTGTTGATGGTTCACTATTTCTCCATGAAGTCCAAACTCCTAAATGTGACACCAACTAACACCTCACTTCTCTGGTGCACAGACCCAGCAGTCCAGCTAAGCCAAACTCCCATCATTGCTATGCCTTGTTTGAGAAGAACTTTCCCTTCACATCTTGGTTAAAGTATTAGGGTCCTTTAAGGTCCAACTCACATGCATCTTCAAATGATGTCCCTGATCACCAACTATTAAAAAATATCTTACATTCTCTGTAGCTTTAAATAGATGACCCACAAAGTGACACCTATTAGGTGTCCTGTACCCTTGCATTATAGATCTTGTGTTGGCATAGTGTTAGGAGCTTTTTTAAAAAGTCTTTCCCACTAGACAGTAAGGTCCTGGAAGGCAGCCTCTCTCTCTTTGTTCATCGCACTAAACACAAACATACAGTAGGTGCTCAATAAACATTTGTTAACCAGAATTATAGACTGTCTGAAACTTGAATACTGATATTAATTTTATCCTGATCCAAAGAATAGCTGTTTTTAGATAATTTGCATGGAAAAAAAATGATTCTTCCTATTTCCTCTCTCAACATTTGAAAAGATTTCTTGTATTTATGCTGTGCATTTTCATATTTGCTTGCTGCTTTCATGCATTCCATGAGAACAAGCAGGCTATCGATTTTAATACAAAGAGAACCATGCTTGGGAGGTTTGTAGACGTGCTTCCCAGTAAACCTGTCAGGCAATAGGAGCATTGAGACCTGCTTTGCAGGATATAGGCATTCCATTTCTACCCACTACAGGACTTACTTTGAGCCATGAGTGGGATTTATCTGTTTCCTTAAGAGTCTCTAGCCAATAATGTTATCCATGACACATTTTTAAAGCCTTAAATGTAATAGACACAAATTAACTAGCATCCAATCATTTCAGTTTTGTAAAACCAAGTTAGTAGACCCATGGCAGCCAAGCTTGTAATGTTTACACCACAGATTTCTCTCAGCTGAGTGCCTTTTAGAGCTCCCCACAAAGGACTGCTAGTGTCACATTTCCCCAAAGTGAAACTATGACTTGAGACTTGAGATTCTTGTTATAATCTGCACGTCCTCGCATCTCTCTCATCAGTGAGTATCATACTGCCCCCACTCCAATTTCCATTTCCATTTAACTGGAAATCGCATCAATGCCCAGCAGGAAGCACAGGTCAGACAGCTCCCCTCTATTCTTTATTTTTCTACAGAGATTACACGGTTTATGTGGCAACAAAGGATAAAGAACTCTGGGCACCCATTCCAAATTTGAAAATTTTGAGATAATAGATTTAAAAATAGTCTTCACCAGAGGAAAAACTTATTACAACTGTTTCCAACCTTGAAAAAGAAGTAGCCATTGCTGTAGGGATAGTTGGACAGTTCAACTCAAGGTAGCGAACAACAGAACCTGAGGGAATGTGATAGGCTTTTAATCAAATGAGTACAATGTTTGGATTGTCAAATCTTTTTGTGTGTGTGTTCATTACCTTCCAAGAGATCAGCTCTCCCTGAGCTGACTAGCTGATGCTGTTGCTGTTGACACAGCTGTTGTGCTCTCCCTACAGAAAGATGGGGGAACCTTCTTGCTGCTTACCCCAGGCAATCGGCCGCTCCATCCACCCACCTTCATAAAACATTCAGACATTTCTCTGCTCGATAATCACTCTCCTGAGCAGACGTTATTGTGAATACCCTCAATAGCACTATTATGATACACTAGGAACAAGGCATGGGGTTCAGCCAGTATTGCACAAGAGGATTTTGGCAATAGACTTTGTCTTAAAGACAGGTATGATTATTACACTAATAATAGCTATTATTTATGAAATTCCCACCAGGTGCCAGCTGCTTTATATGAAATAATGATGAGGGGTAATGTTTATTGAGTTATTACATGCTAGGTACTGTTATAGATTCTTTACATGTATTTTCTTATTTAATCCCCCCACAACTACCCTATGAGGTATATATCAAATTTTTAATACCAGTGGATGAATGAGGAAACTGAGGTGCAGACAGATTAAATAACATGCTAAGGTTGCACAAGAAGTAAATTCGGACACGATGTCTGGATGCTCCAACAGCCACATCTTTAACTGTCATGTTATTGTATCTTCCCTGTCCACTCATTTTTAATCCTCGTACAACACTATTTTTATACCCAGTTCACAGATGAGGAAACTGAGGTTCAGAGATGTTAATGTAGGTAGCAACTGGGCAGTAGCAGGTCTGTCAGACTCCAAAGCCTTGGCTCCTGGGCACAGAGCTCTGTTACCCCAGAAACTTCAGTGGTTGTCTGGCTTTAGATAAAAAAGTGTCAATTCATTGACATGTTTTTGAAGAGCTACCATCTTTACTCTTCATTTTCTATCCCCTTTCCATCTCTGAACTCTCATGACCCATCTTCCCCTACACAACCAACCCTACCCCATCATCGTAAAACTACTCTCTCTTTTGTCTCCTTGGGGGACATTATTTATCCCATTCTAATTTTTCACAGTCTAATGGAGAACTTTAGAGTGCTGAGTCTGATGAAAATGCAAATCACAGTCCCCAAACTTGGTGGTTCTGGGTGAGGTAGATGAGGTTAGAACTGGATGAGACCCAGGGATCGCATTTGCAGTGAGCATCCCAGGATTCAGATGCAGGCAGCCCCACTCCATTTACACTAGTCCAGTGTGTCACTACTTTCTGGCAACAGATTTGCGTCATAGAGAGGGACTTTCCAGTGGGAGTTTCAGGCCTGGGTTCGTGAGATGTTTTAGAGCAAAAAGGCCTTTTTTTTTTTTGCTTCCCTTATCATATAGATCAGTCTTAGATATAGATTTTATTTATGTAGATTTT
Organism: Rhinolophus sinicus; assembly: GCF_036562045.2. NCBI lineage: Eukaryota > Metazoa > Chordata > Mammalia > Chiroptera > Rhinolophidae > Rhinolophus > Rhinolophus sinicus. The sequence continues at coordinate 172,231,949 of NC_133751.1, read as the reverse complement.
AAAGTGAGGGTCTTTCAAATGCTCCTCTCTTGTATTAAATTCAAAGAATTAGTCTTTAAAAATAAGAACAAAAATAAAAACTCAGGTTTATTACCTTTTTGATCATTAAATATATACAAACATCACTGTATGTGAAATAAACAGTGTTGTTCGTCCTTCCTTTTTTAAAGAAATTTTAAAAATTTCTTTAAAGAAAAATTTTTTTTCCATAACATCCTTCCTTTCAATCAGGCTTCTTACCCTAGTGTTCCAAAGGCTGTATCCTGAGGAATAATGTAGATTCTAAGGACATTCTTTCTTTACCAATACCCTAAAGGTTATGTTTTGAAAGAACTGAGCATTTTTCTCTATATTTCTATGCATTTTCTTCCAATAATAGTCAACATAAAAAAACTAAGAATACTGATGATTAGAAAAATATATTAATAATGGAGAAAATAAAGGATTATTTTTTAATGCTAAGAGAAGTTTGAACATTAAGCATTTTAGAATGTTAGATATTGTACAAAGGATGAAGAGACCATTCCGAGGAGACTCAACCATTGACAAGGACAGCCATCGTATCATAAATAAATTAAGCTAGAAAAAATACTAATGTGTGCCCTACCTTTTATTTTGAGTGCAAAGCTTTCTTGCAAAATTCTTCTTAGCAAGAAATTCCTTTTGCTACCATGGTGACCTACAATTTATAATGTTCAGTTATTTTTTTCAGCAAACTTCGGATGTGTTCTGAAGGTTTTATCTGAACTTTTTTTTCCCAGATACTCCTCTGGCTGACATTTGCATAGTCATTTGCATAATGTTATTCCTGATAAAGCTCTGGTTCTCTGAAGAAGAAAATTAGCAATTATTATTTTGCCACAGAATGAATGATAGCACAGGATGTTAGCTACCAACCTCATTTAAAAACTTTTGAAACAGGGCATAAAAATAATATGAAGACATGAAGTATGAAAAAAATTACCATCCCATCATACATGGCACAGATTTCTCTTTCAAGTGATTAACAGTGTCCACTGAAGGTCTGGGGAAGCAGCAGTGGGGCGGAGTTGTCAGTTGCTAGAAAGGCAGGGAGAGCAGGCAAATTATTCCAGCAAACCATTTAATGAGGGCTTTGTTAGCGTGGAGGGCTGCCATGCTGTATGACAGCTGGCACTTAACAGTCGTATTATTAAGGCAATATAATTCTGTCCATCTGCAGCTCAGCAAAAAGGGCCACTAATGGGCCACCGTAGCCCAGAGCAACACTTGGTTTTAATTACAATTTTCTCTTATTGAAAAACACTATATACATATATGCTACCCACACCCATTCACACATACATTTTGTTTAGTGATTGTTTTATAATCTCAACATGTCTTTAAATGACTCCCTATCTTCTCGAGGCTGTCAGGGAAGGCCTCTCTTGCTCCCCGAGAAAAAAGTGCCCAGCTGCATTTTCTCCCTAAGTAATGGTGACAGGTTTCAACTCACATCATTAGCAGAACTGCCACAGACCATGGGGTGAGAGAGAGGGCTGCCAGCAAAAACTAACGGGCATTGTCTCACACACCCAAAATATTAAACAACTTTAGCATTTCTAGTGGGTTGAAAAGGCCAAGGTTCACAAGTACTATTTATTTACGGGACAATAGCAAACTCTTGAATAAGAAGACCCTTAAAAATAAATTTAAATTTTCTTATGTTTAATTGTTTTATTTATTTATTTATTCTTAAATTTAAATGTTTAAATTTAAACATTTAGAAAATGGAGAGAAAAATATCTGTAATTTCATTATCCAGAGATAATCAGTAATAATCGTATAATAATATCCTTTTATTCTATATTTTATCCTTTATTCTATCTATCCTCTATCTGTCATTTGTTAAATGGTACATCATACCATTATATTGGCTTATAACCTGCTTTTTTCCATACAATAATATTCTGCTAACATATTTTCTTTGTTGTTCAATATTTTACTCTACATCATGATTTTTAATGGATGTCTAATGTTAAAATTATATGTAAGAATGTACCATCTTTTATTTAACCAATGTTGGGCTTTAAGTTTGTTTGATTTTGTTTCGTTTTTTGCTATTATGTAAACCCTCTCTTAAACATAAAAGAAAATTACCAGCTAAACACATGACAGTAGACAACTTCTAGTATCTTACTAACTGAAGAAATTTCTGTCAACAACAGGCTACTATTAAGTTAGCAGTACTTTTCAATGAATTTATAATTTATTAACCACAATGGTATCTATATACATTTAATAAGTAGTTATACATGCACACAGGTAAAAACACCTATCAGGTGTCTGTATGATTCATGAATATCTTGTAAAATTACAGAGGCTCATTAGGGGTTCTCTGGCCCACAGGTGGGAAAAGATTTAATTACAGCACTCACATGGGAAGGATGTGCCAGAAATAGACACGGAAAGTTGGTATTAATATTTCCTTATATTTTAGAACCACAGTGCTATTGGCCCCTTAAAATAAAAGGCAAGTATTAATTTTATTGTCAGTGGTCAATATTTGTTTTATGTGTTGTTTAAGAAAAATCCTTAAACCTCAGGGTTAGAAATCATAATTTCAAACTGGGCACGTCAGAGAAGAGGTCATCTGAAGGAAAGAAAGGAGGGAAGCAAGTCTGACACCCTGGTTATGACCCAGGTGCTCTAATTGATGCTTTCACATATGTTATCACAGGTCCATGTGTCCGTGTGTTAACAGCTGATATTCAAGATCAATATTTTGCATTAAAAAAAAAACTAGAGGTCACCTCTACCAGAAAAATTCTTCTATAGCCAGAAAACGAAAAAAAAAGGTAAACTAGCCTTCTGGCTTAAGGCAGACTATTAACCTGTGTCTTAACTTTTACCACCAAAAGGTGAAGAATAATGTAGAAGAAGAAAATAAATTTTGAAGGAGAAAAACAACCACACAAATTTGTTTTAATTGTTCACGCCAATGAAACTCAGCTCAATAAATCACATTTTATGCAATTTTACTATTTAAAATTCAAGGGAGCAAGTCATTGGATATTTTGGCATTTAGTTATTTGTAGGTGTACAATAAAAATTAAGTATTTTTCCCAATCTACAAAAATGAATTTACAACGACTGTACAAATACCTTTCACCAGCATCTGGAATAGCGGGCCTATAAAATTTTGTCATGTATTTTTGAATTTGAATAAGATATAACTCATAATAAAATTTTTAAGAATTTAGATTTAGATAGAATATATTTTCAAGACCATAGAAATGCTTATGATACATGGGTGGGGGATGGAGGGGGTGTGGGAAACAGTACCTAAAACTATGCCTAGTGTTACTGCAATTATTTTTCATTATATCAATGCAACCCAAGTGTCAGCTGGCACCATCCTCATTTTCAAATTTAAACAAAGTTGTTTTTGTCCCCTTTCTAAATCCCAATGGGAATTTGGGGTTATCTCCAAAATTTCTGTGCATTCTGGGGTTTGCTTTCTTAGTCACTTGGGGTGCCACGTCTCTTCTACTAAACTCTGGCTCTCATACAGAAATCACCCCTGTGGCATTTCTCTACCCCTCCCTCCACACTGACACAGATGTGGAAGTCAGCCATTTTTATTTCCCCCCAAACATGCACACAAGGCATTAGGATGTGAAACAAGAGAGCATAGATTTGGGGTGACCAAAGAGGATTCATATATCACACAAGTTCAAATGAATTCTTAGACTTCCTTGTTCATAAAAGTCCTTTGATCATCCTGCCTTAGGAATTTCGCATTTTTAATTCAGGCTGTAGCTTCCTGCCTTGCAGTCCTGCTTACTTCTCATTTCCGCTCTTTCCTCCTCTGTCTTCCCATAACTACACTCCTGTTCATTTCACACACAGAGCAATTTCAGTGTCTCTTTGCTGTTTCCTTCTAAACATGCCCTGGAGCCTCATTTTCTGTATACAAGAGACTTATTAAGCACTGTTCCTTAACAACTACAATACAATTTCATTCTACCTCTCTCTCTCTCTCTCTTTCTCTGTCTCTCCCCCTCCCTCCCTCCCTCCCTCTCTCTCTCTCTCTCTCTCTCTCTCTCTCTCTCTCTCTCTCTCTCTCTCGCACACACATAAAAGAAGTGTAGTAAATATTAAATTTTTTATTAAATAAAATTACTTTTACAGTTGGAAAACATAATTTAAAACATATAAACACATATTTTGAAACAATGACTTCAAAGGCTTTCTTCTCTGCTGGTCTGGAAACTGCTGGCAAAGTTGCTTGGGTAATGCCCGTTGTTAGAAATGTAAACCAACAGTACTAAACACTGTTTATTCTTTATAATTCCCTAATGTTGAGAGAGTTCAACTCATAACTTTCTCTTCATATCTTCCTTTCTTTTCTTTTTTTTCTTTCTTTCTTTCCTTTCTTTCTTTTCTAAGAGGTGTTTCACTCAGTTCCTATAGGTGTTGGGTGTGGTTATTTCTGCCAAGTTACATTCCAAATGGTTGAGATGGGGTCTGGACTATAAATAGGATCCTTAAAAGAAATGGTTTTCAAAAAGAAAACATATGTACACGTACTCACATATTCCAAACCATATGTAGCAGACTCTTTTGGTTGCTAACACAACAGTCATTCTCCTCCTCCTCCTCCTCCTCCTCCTCCTCCTCCTCCTCCTCCTCTTCTTCTTCCTCTTCCTCCTCTTTCTCCTCTTCCTCTTCCTCCTCCTCCTTCTTTTTATAATGGCAGACTCATATTTTACTCCACAGGTTATTCCTCTCCCATGTGACTCAATGATAAATCTTGGTTGGTCTAAACCAATCATGGTGAAACAACTTCTCTTGCTAGTGATTGTTTTAAGCATAGGCATGTGATCTAGTTCTGGCCAATAAGCTATGAGCAAACGTTTATTAGATGCATATTGGAAAGTATTTCTTTCATGTTTAAAAAAAAGAGGGGAAAAAAAGGAAGAGCTAATAAGATAGACAATCTCTTCTTTTACTGGATGTTTTCATGTCTCTATAATACCTGGAGCTGCAGCAGCGATCTTGTGACTATGAGTATATTAAGCTAGAGAATGAATCTGACAAGATGAGATGGCAGATTGAAAACATCATTTTACTTCTTAGTTAATCAACCTTGGAGCTGTCTCAGCACTTATTTTTTCTGAGAGAAAATAAATTGCCCCCTTATTTAGCCAATGGAGGTTGGGGTTTTTGGCCTCTTGTGCAGAAAGCAGCCTGATAAATGCTGTGCTCAAGTGCATTGACGAAAACTAAACCCCTTAGAACACAATATTTACAGTAAGTCAATGTGAGCTGCTATCTGAAAGGCTGTTATGTCTTCATGCTTAAAGATACCTGGTCTCATTGACCAGCCACTCTAGAATTGCTCTGTGTTTATGTTGCCTTCTTGGCAATTAATACCAGCTGTTGCTGATCAGAAAAATGACTATTGGACCCATGTTTTTTCTCCACTGTACCAGATGGTCTCAGAAAAGAGAAGGGTACCATAGAAGTGATAGGTTAGTCACAGCACAGGAATGGCTCCTCTTGACTTACAGACAAATTTATGAGAAAAGGAATCACCAAGGCAATCAAGGTTCCATAATTTGATGGAGGCCACTAACAGCATCTAAATATTCTGTCTCTTGAATGTAGACCTAAATTCGATTCAAAGATGGCAGAATGACAGTACACAAAAATTAACAAAGATGCCAGAGTGAATATTTAAGACTGACTTGTTTCAAAAGTGCCTCTGTTACCCTATCGTTTCTTGCTGTCCAGCCCCAGGGATTTCTGGATCAGCAATGCAGCTTTGTCATGTCATGTTCACACTGGTTTGTAATAACTGTCACACAATCAATGGGGTGGGTGTGGCTAGAAGCATTAATGGAGCCATTATGACATGAGGCAACCATCTTCACTTCCTGACATCTGGGTCCCAACTCCCCTTTATGGCATGAGTGATGTTCCTCTATTATTAATCATAAGTATCCCATGATTTAAAGTTTAATTTAACCTTGCAAATAATAATAAAATATGATCAACTCACATTATTTAGAAGCTCATTATCCTTCAAAATAGTTCAGAAGGAAAAAATGAAAAAACTATGGATTATTTATATATATCCTTCCACTCATCTCCCAAAGGCCAAAACTTGGGAAAGCCATTTAATGTGTGCTTCTGTTATTCTTTGTTTCTCAGTCTCCATTTGGGATCATTGATATTAATCCAATTTAAACCTCAACAACTGGTAGAGGGATCTTAAGCAAGTCTTTAACCTCATTAAGCCTCAGTTTCCTAGTAAAATTAGTCCAATAATTTTATTGCCAAGGGTAAATGATATAATTTAGGTGAAGTGCTTGGCTTAAAGATCGGCAAGAAGCAAATGACCAAGAACTATTAAATATCGCTGTATTGTGTCATTGCTACTAACAATTCTGCAAAGAACTCTGGAATTTGGTCTAGAATGCATAAATTTAGTTTTGTCATGGCCCTCTTTTTCTTTCTTAACCATAAAATGGAGAAGAAATTCCATTGAATATTGAAGAACTAAGTAATTTTAAACTAAATTGTTAAGCATTAGATTTTACAGGCAGAATTTTGGCACTATAAAGCATTAGATTAAAAGTGTATTTCAAAATACTTGTTCAATTCAGAAAATTAAAGCTTTTTCTTTAGTAATTATAATAATGCTTTTCTTTCTTTTTTTTTTTTGTTTTTGTTTTGTTTTTTTCATGTGCAAAGAAAGACCTTGCTCTGGTAAGGCAACAAGACATCCCCAGCAAGTTTCACTCTGATTTTACTACATACTAAGATTAAATCCACAAGGGGGAGACAGGTTCATGCTAAATTTCCTAAGGGAAGCAAAAAAAAGGAAAAAAAAAAAAAAAAGAGGAAAACTATGATTCTTTTCAAGGACTTCTTTCCAAGACATTTTAGATTTAGTCAATTTTTAAAAGGTATTAGTTTTCTATCCTGTGAAATATAGTAGTATCTTAGAACAATTTAGCAAATCTCTGAATGTATGTAGATGCCTACTCACTCAAATGTCTGCTAGGTGATCCAATTTACAACAACAACAAAAAAGATGAAAAAGAAAAGAAAAGTGAGGGAATAAAAGAATAAAAAGGAGGTGGGGGAGAGAAGGAAAAGGTAAAGTATTTGAAACAAGTCCCAGTCTACAGTCTAACGTGCCGCAGTCCCAGGGCAAATTAGTGCTGCGTCCACTCTGCTCTGCAGACCCTGCAGCCTGGCGGGTGTCCCAGCTCCACCTGGCAGTGAGCCATGTAAGCTCCTCCATTTAACTGGCTTAGCACTTAGGAAATGCTAGATCTCTGTCTTCCCTTCCTCCTCTCCATCTTCCCTGGGCTACTTTGTAGGTTCTCCTCACCTCCAGAACTGGAGTCTCTTCTGCTGGCCTATCACCATCTATTTCTACTCACCAAAGAACACAGCTATCTCTGGGTCTGAGATACTCCCCAATTTTCTTCCTGGCCCCTACCCTTGGGGACAGTTTGTGTGCTCTTCCCTTTATATCTCACCTTTCATTCAATTGGCCATTATAGTAAAGGGTCCTGCCTACAGAGAGATATAAATTGAAACCTGGTTCTTAAACAGAACTTTTTACAAAAGCCATAACCATCGCCTAACACAGGCTTTGCTCCTCTAACTTGGCATATGGCACCCCCATCTCATCAGTCCACCTCCTGATAGCACCCGGCTCCCATTTCTCTCACTCATTCCCTGCTCTCCAGTTCTCTTCTTAGCCCTCTCACCAGACCCTGCTTCTTGACCCTGGGATAGGAGTTCAGTCAGGCACCAGAAAAGCAACAGAGGAGGAAGTGAGGCCGCTACTGCTCAGGTTTGTTTACTGAGTTTTGTACTAGACTCCTGGTAACCTGTATGCCTCACTGCTGAAAGGGGGTGAGGAGCCTGGGAGATCAGGAGGTAGACGAGGAGAGACCTGGATGCACAGGATTCCCCAGGATATGACCAATGATCCCACTCTAGCTCTGCCTGGCCAAGCTTGGCCTACTTTGCCAGCAGCTATACAGCTATAATGTGCTTTGCTTCTGCATGCCAGAGTGGGCTTCCACGACATGGGGGGTGATTCCTTGGCAGGTAGTCCCCATGGTTCCCAGAAACCTCCAACCATTAAGCAGATGAGGTCAGACAAGTCAGGGATTTTCAAATCGCTCCCTGGGGCCCTAAGAGTCTGGAGGGCATAGCTAAGAGGTCACTCTGGTATGTGAAGGGGGCTCCGGCCATCAGATCCCATCCTCTTACACGCGCACGCGCACACACATGCACATATACACAAACTGCAACCAGAAGAGCTGGTTGGCCTTACATACAAGAGTTGACCATCTCTGGATTAGAATCCTCCTCTTCCTTCCTATGTCAACGGACTTTCAGTCTGGAGTCTTTAGTTACTAGTACACCGGTAATGCAGCAGTTTCAAAGTGGACTTCCATGCAGCTGCACCGGGGTTTAGATCCCCCGGGTTCACACCTACCCACCCCTACCCCTTAACCAAACAAAGCAGCTCCCCTTTTATCTGTCTTATGCAATTCAATGCGATTCTGAGTCACATTGGTGGGTAGGGAGAGGTCTAATGCTTTCAAACCGCCAGAGAAGCCCCTGGTGTAGAGCATCTGGAACCACTTAGATGAGCAGTAGTGACGGGGTGTGACGCCCAAAAGGCATCGAGGCTGTGAGCAAGTATTGGGTGGGTCCTATAATCGGCTTGCTAGTGCGGGGGCTCAAAATACTTCTCAGTCTGAATACTTGCCAATTGCCTGGGACTGTTTTCTTTCTTGGCTTGTGCCAGCTTCAACAAGAAGGAAGCTGACCTTGAGCCAGAACATCGCGCGTAGCAGAGAAGCCGCGCTAGGAGGGGCAGATGCAGAAGCCCGGGTTGCAGAGTACAGCTGCCAGCCTGCCTCTGACGGGGGGAGGCAGTGGGCTGCTGGGAATTGTCCATGCCACTGTGCCCTGTGAATGACAGAGTGGCTCCTCGACTGTGAAATATGCAACACACACACTCAGGACCTTCACTTGTGCCACAAGTTCCCATGGGTACACTTCACAAGGTGAAAGCTTATCTCCAGGTATTCCTATCGAGTAAACATTTGTTTTATTTTTGACTTCTCTGTCTATAACTTCCCTGTTATGTATTTAGAGGAGACCCCCTCCCTTATCTGTTTCACTTTTGGAGGTTTCAGTTACCCCCAGTTTCAGTTATCTGCTGTCAATTGCTGTCTGAAAATATTAAATGAAAATTACAGAAATAAACAATTCAGAAGTTTCCAATTGCCTGTGTTCTGAGTAGCATGATGAAATCTCTTGCTGTCCCACTCCATCCTGCTTAGGACATGAATCATCCCTTTGTCCAGCATGTCCACACTATGTATGCTGCCTATCAGCAGCCTCTATCAGTCACTTAGTAGGCATCTCCATCATCAGATAAACTGTCCGGACATTGCAGTGCTGTGTTCAGGTAACACTTACGGTAGCCTAACCCTGCATCACAATGCCTACGTCATTCACCTCACTTCATCTCATCATGTAGGCATCTCACATCATCATGACGAGAAGGGTGAGGACAGTACAATAAAGTATTTCGAGAGAGCAAGACTACATTCACATATCTTTTATTACAGCATATTGTTATAATTGTTCTATTTTAGTATGTTACTGTTAACCTCTACTGTGCCTAATTTGTAAATTAAACTTTATCATAGGTATATACGTATAAGAAAAAATATAGTGTATATAGGGTTAGGTACTAGCCACAGTTTCACACATCTCCTGGGGGTCTTGGAATGTATACCCTGTGGATAATGGGGCACTACTGTATTTTATTTTGATTTAAAAAGTTTAATTAAGTCACAATGGCCAAAAGGTGGAAGCAACACAACTGTCTCTCAAGAGATGAATGGATAAACAAAATGTAGTATACGTACATAATGGAATAGTATTCAGCCTTAAAAAGGAAGGACAATCTGACACATGCTACATGTGGATGAACTTTGAAGACATTATTTTAAGTAAAATAAGCCAGTCACAAAAGGACAAATATAGGATAAATCCACCTATATGAGGTGCTTACAGTACTCATATTCCCAGAGACAGAAAGTAGAATGGTGGTTGCAAGGAGCTAAGGAAACGGAGAAATGGGGAGTTAGTGTTTAATAGCTATAGAGTTTCAGTCTGGGAAAATGAAGAGTTCTGGAGATGGATGGTAATAATGGCTGGTCAACACTGTGAATGTATTTAATACTACTACTGACTTGTACACTTAAAAATGGTTAAAATGGTAAGTTGTGTGTTATATCTATTACCATAATTTATCACAACTTAAAAACATTTTTTAAATGTTTAGTTGTGAAATATTTCAAACTTACAGGAAAGTACATAAAATAACAGCCAATTACGTAAGCTCCTGGATTTAAAAATGTTGCTATGTTGGCTTCTTCTTTTTTTAAGAAACAAATCATCACAGATGAAGTTAAATCTTCTCTCTTCACCCCATTTATTTCATTCTTCTTTCTCCTCCAGAAAGGTAACTACCCTTGCATGTGCCCTTCCGTGTATATTTTAACATTTTACCACATAAGAACATGTATTATTTTGTGTTGTATTTAAATTAGACAAAGGATAATGTCTTTTGCAACTTTTTTTTTACCTATCTTTTAAAGAAGATTTACCCACATTGACCTATATAGTCCAGTCATTTTAAAATCCAGAATACTAGTCTATTGTTTGAACCCCCTGTACTAGTCCTAAATTCTAGTCTATTGTTTGAACCCCCTATTGATTAGGTTGCTTCCATTTTTTTTTTTTTCTATCACAAGTGCTGCAGTAAATATCCAGAGTATATTGCCCCAAGTGCCTGTGTAAGAGTTTCTCTAGTGCACAATCCTCTTGGTGGGACTTTTGGGTTGTAGAGGATGCACATTTTCCACTTCACTGGGTATTGTCAGGTTAATCTCCAAAGTGGTTGTACAATCTGAATACCCACATTCACTGAAAATAAAATCTATTGTTTCCCCCATTGCCCTCACCAAACTTGGGTATTATTAGTTCTTTTTTTTGTTTTCTCAATCTAATAGGTGTGAAGTCATATCTGACTGTGAGTTTAATTTGCATTTTCTTCCACCAGTGAGATTGAGCTGTCTAGCTTCTTCTTTTATAAACATCTTGCTTCTTATACTGAAATTTCCATAAGGGCAAGAGCAGTCTATATTATTTATAGTCGTATACTCATCAGGTAGCACATAATAGGTAGTCTTAATTAGTTGTTGAATGAATGAATGAATGAATGAATGAATGAATGAATGAATTGCCAGGCACTTTGATACATGCTAGATAAACATATTATTTTTAAAATTTTAATGACAGTAGGTGCTATAATTCCTCCTGACCTTGAGGTTCATGGAAGTTAAATAATTTGCCAGTTCTACACAGCTAATAAATGGTGAAAACTAGACTTAAACACTGGTCTGTCTCACTCCAGAGCTCACACTTTTAATATTTCATCCTGCCTCCCTTCGAAACTCAGCCAAAAAGACAGAAGAATAACGAACAAATGTGTTAAGGAACTTTAATTCTGTTAACAATTCTTTCTCTTAAATTAGCTACTTTATCTTGATTAAATCTCTCAAGAAAAAAATGTGTTTTAATGTCTGAAACAACACTTGTTTTTGGAAAGCATCAAAAGCTTTTATTGATTTGTAGTCCTTATACCAGGAAGGGGGGAAACATTCTTATTTAAAACAAAAGCTGTTTCCAACTGCTGCTTCCTCTAGAGACCACTTGTATCTGTAATCCATACTCTTCACCCAAACTGTAGTCTTACACACCTAACTGCTTTTGAGATAACTCTTCTTAATGTCTAAAAGACACCTCAAACTTGCCTCTCCAAAATTGAACTGATCCTCGTCCCCCAGCTCCCAATCAAATCCACCCATGGCCTTCCCATTCCAACTGATGACAGCTCCATCCTTTCAGCTGCTCAGAACAAAAACCTTGGAGTCATCCTTACTGGGCTCTTTCTTTCCCATCTCACATCCCATCCCTCAGCAAATCATACTGGCTGTGCCTTAAAAATACATGCAAAACTGGACCACTGCTACCACCCTCCACTATATCACCCTGGTCCTATTACCACCTTTGTCTCCTAATAGGTACCTCTGCTTCTCCCTTTGCGCCCAGCAGCCTATTCCCAGCACAGCAGTCAGAGTGACCCTCTTATAACCCAGACCATGTCCTCCTCTGCTCAAAACCCACAATGGCTTCTATTTCACTCAGTCTAGAAGCTAGAATCCATACAATGACCATAGGCCCTACATAATCTACACCCAACAAGAAATGAAGGTGAAATAAAAACTTGTCAGATAAACAATAGCTTAGAAACTGCATTACCAGCAACTCTGCCCACAAGAAATGTTAAAGAAAAATACTACAGAAAATCAAGGAAACCAAAAGCCGGGTCTTTGAAAAAAATCAACCAAAATCAAGGGGGGAAAAAGGTAAATACAATATACCAATATCTGGAATGAAATACAGGCTCTTGCTACAGATCCTGCAGATACTACAAGGATACTGGGAAATGTTACCAACAATGTTATGCTCATAAATTTGACAACTTAGATAATATTGACCAAAGCTTGCTCAGGAAGATACAGATGACCTGAATAACCCTTTATCTATTAAAGAAATTTAATTCATAGTTAAGCACCTTCCACCAAAGATAACTTCAGGCCCATATAGCTTCACTGTCACATTCTACCAAATATTTAAGAAGAAATAATTCAAATAATTCCAACCTCTTCCAGAAAATAGAGGAGGACAGAATACTCCCCAAGAAACTTTATGAGGAAAGCATTGCTTGATACCAAAACCAGACAAAACTTCATGAGAAAAGGAAATTACAGACCAATACTCCACACGAACATAGATGTAAAAGTCTTTAATACAATATTAGGAATTTGAATCCAGCAGTAAGAGTAATATATCATACCAACAGGGGTTTATCCCACAAATACAATGTTGGTTCAACATTTGAAATATTTGCAGAAGACATATCTGATACAGCACTTATATCCAGAATTTATAAATAACCTTCAAAACTCAATTTTTAAAAACACCACCCCAATTTTTTTAAATGAGCAAAAGATTTGAACTGAGACTTCACCAAAGAAAATGTATGGGTGGCACATTAGCACATGAAAAAATATGCAACATCATTAATCATTAGGGAAAAACAAATTAAAACCACAGTGTGATAACAGTACACATCTGTTAGAACTACTTAAAGAAAACCTGACAATACCAAGTACTGGTGAGAATGCATATCATCTAGAAATTTCATACATTGCTGGTGGGAATGCAATATGATACAGCCGCTTTTGAAAACTGTCAGTTTCTTATAAAATTAAACATACACTTACCCCATGACTCAGCAATCTCTTTCCTAGGTTGTTACCCAAGAGAAATGAAGATTTATATTCACATGCAAACCTATATGCATATGTTTATGGTAGTTTATTCATAAATACCAAAAACGGTATTTCAGCTCAAATGTCTTTCAACTGGCAAATGAAACAAACAAACAAAAAACCTATGGTATACCTATACCTTGGAATACTACTTAGCAATAAGAATGCATTGAATCAATGCAAAAAAGTGAATGACTATTATATGCAGTGTGCTAAATAAATAAAGCTATATTCTGGATGATTCCTTTTTAATTCCTTCTTTATGACATTCTCAAAAAAGCAAAGATAGAGACAGAAAACAGATCAGTGGCTGCCAAAGGCTATGGGTAAGGTGACTGGGTGGCTAGAAAAGAGCACGAGGGAATTTGGGGGAAATGTTCAATAACTTGATTGTGGTGGTGGTCGTATAACCATAGCATTTGCCAAAAGTTATAAAACTGTTGTGCACTAAAAAGGGTGAATTTTATCACATATAAATTATACCTCAATACACTCAACATCTAAAAAAACATACATGCACGCCGGAGAAAAAGAGAGAACAGGGCAGAGAATATAAGCTAATCCAGGGCTTTGAGGAGGTTAGAAATTTCCTATGAAGAAATGGCAAAGGAATTTTTAGGAAATAATATCCAAATTTCATTTCCATCCTCAGCTACTCCAACCCTTAAAAAAAGAGAAGTCTTTTACCCTCCACAGCATAGTGGGAAATTCAGGAACAGAATGGTGAAATCAAATGTGTCTGCAGCACCAATCAGCTGACGCCAGCAACATAATATTAAAGGGTGGCAATAGAATCTAAGGGGACCAGGATTCAGGTGAGTGGGGGTCCAAGTAGGAGGTACAGTCAGGGCACATCAGCGAAGTGGGCTGGTTTGGACCAACCATGGAGCAGAAATGAGACACACTCTCCTCATCTCCAAAGGTACCAGAGAAGATAATCCTTGAATGGACAGTTAGACACTTGGATTATAATTCCCGAAAAACAATCCAGACTCAAATATTTTCCTTTGCTACATATCATCAAGTTGTATTGAATTAATATTTTACAATAGAAGTATAAACACAGCCCTAATTCAAGAATTTGCTCATTGTATTTCTGTTCTCTGGATTATCACCACTATAGCAGATACATTCAACATTTGTCCCATTTAAAGTTATATAAACATCCAAATCTATCTTTGCATTGCTAAAAAATATGATGTCAATGATCTTAGCTCATTTTATGAAAAAATGAATAGCATCTTTTCATTCTGTATTTTTAATGATGTAAAATTCAACTTGGACAAGAGTTCAATGCTATTCTTTAGAAACATGCTTTTTTAGGATCAAGATTTTATTTGACTTAGGTCAGCTTTTCACAAACAAATACCCTAAGGATAACTAGTTCTACTCTGTAAGCTTAAAAAAGGAGAGGAGAAGAAGAGAGGTCCAATCAGTTGGGAAAATGTGGCAGAGCATTTTCCCTTGGTATTCACGATACTTATCAGTATGTTGTTAGAGGCCCTCAAGAATCTTCCAGTAAGGAAGCTTTTTTAACTGTGCTGGGATCAGGTACATTTTGCTCAGTGTCTACTTCAGTTCCCAAAACAAGGAGGAACTCTGCCATTCCTTTTTTTTTTTTTTTTAATAAAACCAGTATTTCCCACACTTTATTTTACCAGAGAATCGTTCCTTCTACAACATCTGTTTAACAACCACATATCAGTGTTCTCAGGAACTGCTGATTTAGGTATTTAAGAAAATAAAAATCAATGCAGAAATTTAAAAAGGAAAATTTGTATTGCACAGTAAAGAAGAGGGAAGTTTATATATATTAAAAAAATCACTTGATGTCCTACTGTCAAATGTAGTCATGTCCTTCCTCCTAAAAACCATTTAGAGTTTAGTTAAAATGTGATGAGTTTAGCAGTTTTCAAATTTGGGGGCTTAGGCATCAGAAAGTTCATTCAAATTATATTCTGACAGTTTACCAGTGACATTTCATATTTTTAAATAACAGGGCAAAAATAATAATGTGAGAAGCTACAAATTATACATTTTATAGGGGTTGGGAAAGTTCAGTTAATCATAGTCTTTTTAAGATTGATTTTCACAACTGATTCAGTCCCAGAGGGGTCTGGAAATAGGAACTGTCCAAACAGATTAAGAAAAGCAGTCTTCAGTTCTGTAGATCAATTAGACAACAAGGATTTCAATAGTCTTATAGCAGAGCCCAGATCTTTGGGGGCAGGTGACGAGAGGGAGAGGGTTGGAGAGGTTGTGACAGATAGAAAAGGCTTTTGGATGATAGAAGCACTGTCCTCATGTGAGGGCCCACTAAGATGTATGGCTCTCAGCTTCCCCCATCCCCCTTGACAAGTCTTTGCTGACAGTGTTATTATGGACATTCTTTCTTCACCTGAAGAGTCTTACAGGGAGGTGCTGACAAACATATTTGCCTGCAGACTGGGACAGCACTTCCTGGTTCCTCCTTTGCCACAGGAGTTTCCTGGTGGGTTACTAAATACAGGGAGAAGCAAATGCATTGGATAACCCAGGCTCGCCCTTCCTAGAGATCCAGCGTGAATCACTCAGGGATCAGTCAGAGGGACAGTTCTTCTGTGTGCTGCAGGATAAAGGACCTCTTACAGGAATTAGACCTTACACAAATGTGGGTGGAGCTGCGGAAGTGAAAATGTGAAAGGACGAGTTGGAGGATGAGGAGTCACCAACCAGTCAAACAGGGGAGTTAATCACATTCCCACGACTCAAAAGGGTCTGTGAAATGAGACTGTTCGGATCTACGAGAAGCTCTTGTCTCTGCATCTTCTGTGGGTCTGTAATCCAGCATCTGCCAGTGGGCTCAGGGCTGCTATTGGTCAACAGGGCTGTGATCTGGAAGAACAGGATGCAGAGAAGAGTGACGACAAGCTTTGCCCATCTGTCACCACACATGACCCTAGAAAGGCCTTCAGAAAGTAATGGTCACTGCCTCTCTTCTGCCTTTCAAATGCTCATGCGGGATCCACTTCTGGCCAATTGTAGCCTTACTCATGCAAAGAAGGGGATTTGAGGAAACAAAGATCCCAACTGAGATAAAGTGATACAGCACACCCCTCCACAGTCTGTGCACTTCGCAGGCTGAGAACATGAAATATGCATGAGGCCCCTCTGGCCAACATGCCCAGCTCAAGCTCAAGTTCTGTACAGCTCCACCACCTCCTCTGTTCATTGGTCTTTGTGCTCCTATTTTTTCCAGGCAGCACTGAAGACATTGTCTTTCCTCAATGTCACTGATTATCAAAATATTGACAAACCTCAAAAGGAGTGTCAACAAAGTGTCATTCACAAAAGAACAGTCTGCCCTCTTCAATTACTCTACCCCCCACTACCAGATGGTCCATGGAGACTCCCTTGTACCTTCCATGGCAAGAACACTGGACTCAGACATTGTCAGTCCAGGCTTTTATTAACAAAGGCAGTTACCTGGTCTCTCTGCCTTAGTATCTCTACATATAATTTGAGAAGATGGAGGAGATGATCCCTAAGGAACTTCCTAGTTCTAAAATTCTATAAGTCTACATCTGTGGAAAACATAATGGGAGTGCCAGAGGCGAGTCCACCATTTCATGCAGAGGATGAAAATCAGCCAAAGAAAACCTCCAGCTTGTGGAAAAGGCAGTAGTCATCTTTCCTCATTAGCAGCACCAGATTCCGCTACCTCAGCTGGATGCTGTTTAGTCACCTCCAGTAATAACCTCAATTCCTGGCTCCAAGTTGCGGCTTGTGGTCATGAGTCACAAACTCGTAGAGCCAGGAATCGAAAAAAGACCAGGGAAGGCAATTTGCCTTCCATAACTGGCTTCCTAAGAACTAGTTTCTTCCCCAAAGAGCAAATAGTATTTGTGGTTTATGAAATATCGTGTAGTATTTCCTCCTAAACTCATGGCTCCAGAATTGAATTCTAATCCTCCAACTGGAAAAACCTAGATTTGGGTTTCAGTTATTTTTAGCTGTTGGATCCAGAGCTCCTTCATGGGACATTAGGTCATAGCAAACACAGTGCTGAATGGAATACAATCGTTGATGCAATCTGCTCCTATCTGAGAAGTCTGATGAGGCTACTTGTCCTTTTGGCATTTCCCTTTGCAAAATTTTAGGGCATTGGTTGAAAGCAAGACTTTGCCATAGCAATTACCTCCAAGGCCATACTCTCCCCTGCTACCCCCACAGGAATGCTCACCTTCGCTCCTTGCTTGACTTCTACTAGGTGGCCAATAAGTACTCTTTGATAGTTGTCTCCCTGCAGCTACTATATAAATCTGGAAGGAGGAGAGGCCAACCCTATTTTTAGAATGCCACACCCAGGTCAGCCTATACTGCCTAATTTCAAAGTTGAGAGGAAACAGGAAATGCAATTTGCAGGCTATAAAAAGAGCTGTGGAGGGGATCAAAGGTTGGATAGAAATGGAAACCCAAGTGGTGCCTTCTGCAGAGCTCCACAATGGACCCTAGGGAATAGGAGGAGTGGCTGCATGGACAGTATCAGGGCCAGAATTTGGCCCAGGGAGACAAAGGGCAAGGCTGAGGGTGGGAGTGTGATCCTGGGAATTCAAAATGAGTACTTGGAGGATAGAAGCACAGAAGAAAATGAGGGAGGAGGTCAAGGATAAGTGAGGAAAAGCAGCACAAAGAAGCTGTGCAGGATTTAAAGATCGAGCAAGATGCTGCATGATTGGCGCATTTGCTTGAAGCCCTCAACACACTGTTTCTTCTAAGATCCCATGGATATCACAGAAGGAGCGAGGAGTGGGAAGGTTTTCCTGGAAGATCAATTTCCCTTCCAGCTTCCCAGACAAGGTGACAGCTGTGCTGGTCTTAAAGACTGAGTTGGAGGGAGTTAGTGATACCACACAGACTAAGAAGCCAAACATCGGAGCTCCAGCCTGGCTCCACTGTGTACTAGCTGTGTCATGTTAGGCCTAGCTATGCCTCAGTTTCCTCCTCTGTAAAGTTCATTCATTCAACAAATCTTTGCTGAGCACTGCAGCGTAATAGGTGGCACTCTGGTGAATAAAACAAACGTCTCTGCTCCCTGAAGCTTACTTTTTAATGGAAGATAATAAAATAATAATAATAATAATAATAATAATAATACCCACCTCATCGGGCTGTCATTAAAGATTAAGGAGCAAACACATGTCAAGAACATAAAACAATGACAACATATAATAGATGCTCAACAATATCATCATTGTTATTATATTATTATCATTATTATTATTATTATTTGGGAAAGAAAGGTGAGGGCATTCCAGTCAGAGCTGGGAAAATATGTGATGAATATGGAAACAGCAAGAAGTTAATTATAGCCATCTTGGTGAGCACCTGGAGAAACGATGAAGTCAGAGAGTTGATTTAGAAGCACTGTTCCCTGACCCCACAGCACTTCCTACATATTGTCAGAGGCAGCAGGGTTCAGGCTCAGAGTCTGAATCTCAGCCCACTTACTCACTAACTTGCTTACTTTACTATGTGACTTTGGATAAGTTACTGGAACTCACTATGCCTCTGTTTCCTCATCTGTAAAACGATAATAACGAGATACGTTTCACAAAATCGGTGGAGGATTAAGAGAGTTAATAATTGTTAAGTTCTTAAAACCTTGCTGTCATAATCCAGGAAACATTTAATAAATCTAAGCTTCAATTAGTCATTCTCATTCTCATTATTTCTATTACCTTCTTCAGCTCTCTAGTTTACCCATATATGCTACAGTAATTATTTTCTTCTACTTTGCTTTTCTTTACTTCTATCTCCAATATACTTACCAGGAACTTTGACTTTTCTTTGCATTGGGTCTCTGGAATGCTTCCTTTCTTTCCACGGGTTTCTTTTCTAGTCTAAGCCCCCACTGCTTTGTTTTAAGGATAAGCAACAGTTTTCCAGTTGGCCTCTTTTTTGGAAGCCTTCCTTTATCCCACCCAGTCTGTTCTTCACAAAGCTACCAGAATAATCCTTCTTAAAGAGCATTATCCACAGGCTCATGAATCCATATTGTCTGCTGCACGCCTTAGCCTTATCCTGACATTCAAAATAATTTCATTAGTCCTGCCGCTCTCAACCATCTCTAGCATTGTCCTACACTGTGCACTCACCAGGATGGCTCACTCAGGTGCAAGGTAGTAAAAGACACCCTGTCCTCAAGATATTCAACTGCCACCTGTAGCAAAATTGTTGCTTTCAGCCAGGGCCTCATCAGGAAACAGATGGTACAAATTGGATAATTTAAGTACAGGTTAATAAATGGACTATTTGCAAAGCTGTGGGCAGGATTAAGAGAAACAAATAATGAAAAGTGTAGTACCCCAGGGCTTGCAATTGTCAGGAGGCATTATCATTCACCAAGACTGAAGGTTCCAGAGCAGGATGTGATTATCACAACCCAAAGAAAGGTAGCTGTATGAAAAGGGCAGTTTGATAATAATTGTGACCTTCAGCAGAGGGATGTGGTCAACCCATGTTAACCTAACACAGAATCAGGGGAAGAAATTCTCCCACCTCACAGTTCTTTTGCTTGCTCATCTTCTCTGAATCCAACGAGAAACCAGACAACAAAGCAGCCCATTAGGACAGTTCATACAAGTCAACAGATCAAAGTAGAAAAATGGGAAGAGTAGACAGGAGGTGTGAATTAGAGATAGTCAGCAGAATTGTAATAATAAATATAAATCTGTGATGACACTACAGATACACAATAAAAAACCTGCACAGCCAACTGCAGCATCCCTGACATCATGCTATGACCAGGGCTACCTCCACCTCCAAACACATTACACTTCCACCCCACTAACCTCCACCACCCAGGCCGTGGCTCGATCCAAAGAAGTCTTTGTGCAAATTAGGAAAAGACACTCCTTCCTTAAGACACTTGACGTTTATCTAATGGAAAATTTTGAAACTTTCTGAGTCTGATAAATAAGATGTCTTACAGGCAACTGCCAGAAAGTGTTTATTATGGTAGAGATACAAATGCACTCTATGTACAGAGTGAACGAGGTATATGATTTCAGGACGGCAGCATGAGGAGCTCCACAGAACCCCTCCCCAGAGAAGCAAGCAAAACTGGTGTAAATTATTAAAGCAACAACAACATTTAAAGTCTCTGGAAATTGTCCTAAGGGTGTACAGCAAATGAAGAAACCTTCATTCAAATATATCTACTAAAACTTTATTTCAAAATCAGAGCTATTTTATGACATTTAAACCACAGCCCACTTTCTCCCTTCTCCCCACTTCCCCTGCAGCTCAGCTGGATGGAAATTTATTTGGAGCAGGTGTGACCAAGAAGATGGGGCCCCATCTCCCCTCGGCTTCCTATCAGGGATTACCATATGTCGCCAAGAGAGGCAGGCCACCAGCATTTATTGTCTCCTCCAACTCCGAGATGAAGAGGCTAAACTCCTGGTAAGTGTGCCTGAGAGTCTGGGGGCTCTCATCTGCAATCCACCTACCACTCATAGGAGGGGGCTCTACCCCAACCTAGAAAGGCCAAGAATCCTGGGACCTCATCACCCTGACCCCAGCTCATTCACAGGGTTAAAGGTCCTACCCCAGAAGAGGCAAGCTGAGAAAACTGTCGGCTATCACTCCCACCCAGCACACAGAATAGTGGCTTAGCAATTCTGACCATGGTGAGAGAAAGTCCATAAGAAAAGGGAGCTCCTATGCTCTCCGTAAAGAAATTGATTTTATTTGAAAAAAAAAAAAAAGTGTGGGGAAGTTCAACTCTAAGGGCACGCTTGAAAAGAAAACTCCTTTTAATTAAGAGCAACAAGCAAAACCATAGATCATGTAGTTCACCAGAGAGGACCAGAGAGAGAGAGAGAGCTAAGAAGAGCCCTCTTGAGGTTAGAAAAAACTTGAAAAACTACCTCTATAGAATTGGATCAGACTGCTAAGTAATGTATGCACCAGGCACAGTCAGAAAACAATAGAGCAATCAGACAGTAAATAGTGGAGCCTAACAGCTGAGTGTGATACCAAATGAGGCAGACAGCTTCACAGAGAGATCAGGGAAAGAGACAAAGATAGCCCTGCTGAAACTACTGTCATTCTAGGGTGATTGTGTGAATAGTCAAGTCTTCACCCTCTGAGGAGTGCCACCACCAAACAGTGAAAGAGGGGACCCAGATTTCACTAGAATAGTCTAACCAAGTCACTAAGTAAATAAACAAGCAAATTACAAAAACAAGCCCAAGAGATGAGGGAGGGACATCAGTATCTAGAGTTGCTACAGAACACTACCTAAATATACAATTTAAAAAAAAAAAAAAATTAAAAGACTAACAAAGAAAGAGAAAAGCGTGACCCATCTATAGGGGAAAAAGCTGTCACCAAGAACTGCTTTTGATAGGTCCCAGATGTTGGATTTAATAGACAAAGACTTCAAAGCAATCATTATAAAGATGTTCAAAGAACGAAAGGAAACCATGCTTAGAGAAGAAAAGGAAGATATGATGACAATATCTCATCAAATAGAGAATACTAATTAAAAAAAGAACGAAATACAAATTCTTAAGTTGAAAAGTACAATAACTGAGGTGAAAAGTTCACCAGCGGGGCTCGACAAAATAAAGAATTAGCAAATTTAAAACTAAATGGATAGAAATTATTCAACCTGAAGAAGAGAGAAAATAGAATGCAGAAAATTTAACACAGCCTCAGAGAAATGTGACACACCTTTAAATGTACCAACATGTGTATAATAGGAGTATGAGAAAGAGAAGACGGGAAAAACAGCAGAAGATGTAATGGCTGACAACTTCCCATTGTGAATAATGACACTTTAGATTTGATGCTTTTTATGTGACACATAACCTGTACACCAGTACATGGCAGTCTGAGTTAACCACCACCCTCACCATCACATATCTTCATCCCTTTTACTTCTTCAAAAGAGCAGTTCTGCTCCAGTCAGGTCAGTCTCCTAAACCATCACCTAAACTTGTCTTAGTCATTCTAGCACATGTCATTTCCCTTGACATCTCTTATTCTTGGATTACCCTTCTGTTTTGGGTTTTTTTTTTAATCAGTACAACCTTACCATTTCTCACAAGCCCACCAAGTCCATGTATTTTTATCTAATTATTATATTGCTTACTTGTTTTTTGGCAATTGTTCTATAACTTTACTGAGATATCTGACAAGTATTTACTGAATGCCTATTATGCTTCAGGCATCCTACTTAGCGCTACTAATGAACAAGACAAAGAACCTATCCTCATTCACCTACACACAAATAAGCAAATAAATACCATAATTTTAGGTAGCAATAAGTCAACAGAGATTATCTGGGGAAGAGAGTGGTTTTAGATAGTGTTCAGGGAAGCCTGGTTAATTTGAACAGAGAAGTGAGTGAAGACAAGGATTTGGCCAGTCGATAACATGAAAAAAGGACTTTCCAGGAAAGGAAAATAACTGGGGTGAAGGCCTTGAGGTAGGAACATTCATGGTGGGTCTGGGTCAAAGTGAGGAGGACAGTGCAATTGGAAAGCAGTAAACCAGTAGGAAAGGAGTGGGAGGTAGGGTTGGAGGGGTCGTGGAGACCGCCATTATGTAAGATCATATTGATGTGCCTTGTCTCTCCTTGGGATGTTATTGTCTGTAAGTGGAAGCCACTTCCTGAAATAAACATATCCTACCTCATTCTCTACCCAGGCCCAATGTGTCCAGTGAAAGAAGGGTCATTTCCATACCCAGGCTGCAGAGTCCCTACTCTTGAAACTAAGGACTGTTAGAAGCAAGCGTGTGTCAGATTGATTGGGGAACAAGAGGAGGGGGAGCCGTGGGTTAGACATCAGCAGTGGTCACTAAGAATGTTAGGGCCCCCTAGCAAGCCAGCAGATAAAATATATTTATTGTATGTAATATTAGTAACTGTACAATTAATTTGTGTCAATGCCATTTAAAATTGACCATAGCCCTGTGATATAAGCATTATTATCCTATTTTACACTGGAAGAAATGGAGACACAAAGAGTTTAAGTGGCTTGCCCACAGTCACTCTGTTGGTGGTAAAGCTAGAATTTTAATTTACGTCTGCTTGGCTCCAAAACCCAGACTTTTAACCAACAACTACTACCAACCCCCAGAAGCTCAAAGGTTTAATACACAGACCACAAGGAAGAGAGAAGGAAAAGAAGGAAAGCAGCAAAGGCATTTAACAGGAAGAATTCCTCAATTCATACAACCCGAGAATGTTTTGACAACATGAATAAATATTATTGCTTATGGTCAATTTGTTCCTCTTTCTTAATGTAAGTAATCAAATGAGAATTGACTTGAGAGTATAGGGACTAAATCTGAGAGTTTTTATTTTAAAATCAGCAAAAAGATTTTTAAGTTTCTTTCTTACAAAAATGTTGCTTGTTTTCTTTTGTTTTGAAATCACAGAGAAGGAAAAAGAAGAAAATAATTAAAATCACCTAGAGAATACTCATGGTAGTTTAAGTGCTAACATGACTATCTAGAATCTTATGAGTCCTTATTGCATATTCTTAGGAGAATCTGATTGGATCAGCTTGGATCTCATGTGTTCTTCAGTCCAATCACCTGTAGCCCAGAAGGGTTAGGATCATATCCGAGTTATAGGGACCCACCTCTTTGGGTTTTTAGAGAAGGAGGTCATCAAGGACCCCAGAGGAGTCTATTCAATCTAATTTTAGAAGTTTCTCTGTAAAAGTAGTGTGGTGGATGGGTTGGGGTACAGCAGGACCAGAGATACAGAGATGAAATGGAGCTATTGCAGTGATCTAGGCAAGAAAAGATAGGCTCCTAAACTAAGTAGTGGCTATGTGATAAAGGTTGAAGAAGGATCTCAGAGAAAACTAGGAGATAGAATCAACTGTCTTTGGTGACCGATTTGATATAGGAGATGAAAGTGGGTTTAGGTAAGAGGATATGAAAATTGGTTAACAACATGATTTTGAGGTGCTCATGGGACATCTAAGTTGATATGTCCAGTAGGCAGCTGTGTGTATTTAGAGCTTTAGGGAGTGATCTGGATTGGAGTGAGATGGTGGTTACAACCATGAATGAGGATAAGATAACCAAAGAGAATATGTGGAGTGAGAAGAAGGCTTAGGCCAGAACCCAGGAAGGACTGTTAATGTTTTAAGACAGGTAAACTGGGAAGAGCCACTCACAAAGGAAGCTGAGAAGAATGGAAGAGGAGGGAGGACCAGTGTGAAATGCTGCCATGGAAATCAGTGCGGGAGTATTGTTGGGATCGTGAACAGGAAATGCTGCAGAAAGATCAAATAACACAGGGCCTGGTGAGAGCCCATTCAACCTAGCAGCAGGTGGATTCAGTGGAAGAAGGGGTAGATGAAGCCAGACTGCAGGTGTGAATGCACAGTGAGAAGGGAGAAGATGTGTGAGGACTTTCAGGATGTTCAGCCATTAAAGAAAAAAGAGGGGATGAGGGCAGAAGCTGGAACAAAAGAAATATGGCGGGAGAAGGTGGGAGGGAGAGAAAGAGAAAGAGAGAGAGAGAGAGAGAGAGACAGAGAGAGAGACAGAGAGGTTACATGCATTTTGGAAGCCTAGTAAAGAGTAAGATGCAACCCTGAGGACAAGGAGGAAACTCTGAGAACCCTTAGGACAGGGGAAAAGACATATCCAGTCCCTTGGACAGAAAGGGGGGAGATGAGTGTGGGTACAGGTACGTGTATAGACAGAGGAGCCGCAGGACAAGAGCTTTCTGTCTGGTGGCCTCCATTTTCTCAGTAACTAGACAGACCAGGTCATCTGCTGAGAAGGTGGGAGGAGGTGACATAGGACTTGAGGAACATGAACTCTTTGCCATGTGAACTGGGAACATATAGAAGGATATCCTGCTGATGTTGGAATCCTTGATGCTGTGGTGACATCAGTCTGAGCAGTAAGGATTTCTCTGTAAAACTCAGCAGCTGGAGCAGAAGAGAAAGAATCCACGCAATGAGTAGAAAAGGGCTGATGGACATGGAGAAGACAGAGTAGAAAGTGAGAAAGGAGGTATGGCAGAGGCCAAGGTGTGACGGAGCAGGGCAGAGCATATGTGACTGAAAATAATCTAGTTTCTCCACCCAGCTATAATTGTATTGCCACAGCTAACAAAGCCTTGACTCTGGTGCTTTCGTGCTGTCACTGCATTAAGTTTAGACAGTCTACCCCTTAGCTAAGGGCTCTCCTCCCCACAGGTGTAATAATAAAATAATAAACTAATAATAAACATTTCTGAGCTCTTCAGCACATTTGTGCTCGAGGCTTCTCACGTTTTACATCATCTAATTCCCATGATGATCTTGTCCTTACGGCTGGCATGACCCTCACTTACAGAACATTTGGACTCAGAGTTTAATTAACTCCAACATCTCGTGGGCTTGGCTGGTTGTTTTTTTAAGTAGCTCCTTTCCCCAAATTATCTCCGAATGGGGTGTTTGCGTCATCTATTGAACACTGTACCAGAGTTCCTGACAGCCTCTCGTATCTCCGAATAACCCAAAGCAGATCAAGAAATCTCAAAGAATAGTAATTTTAATTTCCATGAATTGAAGGAACTGGAAGAGAAGTGGTCCTTAAGCCTGTAGGAACAGGGCAGGGGAAGCACGGGAAGGGATAGGATGAGTAAGTACCCTCAGGGTGTCGAGAATCCCCCAGATCTGCAGATTCTTGACTGAGGTGTATCTGGCAGGAAAGCCCCAGCACGCCTAAACTCCTGAACCCTTTGATCAGTGGCTTTCCTGAAAACTGTTTCTCCCTCCACCGGCCTGAAACATGGAGGACAGAGAAATCTTATTAAAGGACTTTCAGAAAAGAGTCATGTCGTAGAGCATCTGCTTCTGGTGTGAGAGAGATTACAGATGAGTGATCTTGGCCAAGGGGACACAGCCAGCTCCCGCTCCACCAGGGAGACAGGACTTCAAAAGAGAGGCACTCAATTAAGGAAACAGCCTTTCCTGGTCGTGGCTCTGAATCTCATTTCCAGAACAGGCTCTTCTGGTTAATGATAAGAAGCCAGGGATAAGGACCTGCTTGTCGCCTAAATGGTTTCCTTCCTGAGGGAGGAGGGGAAAAAAGGGAAAGAAAAAGATTAGCAGAAGCATCAGTCTCCTGATTTAGCTTTCCTTCTAAAAAAAGAAAAGAAAAAAAAATTACAAAGAGCCCATTACCATCTGAGGCTGTTTGGATTTCTCTTCTTGCACTACCCCGTTCAGGTTGTGTTTTATTTTTTTTATGGTTGACCTTGTGCATCTGGGGCATTGTGTCCTTTTTCTATGGAAGGCACTTAACGGATTAAATCTTTAAAAAATCAGTGGTAACCAGACATCCATTACAGAGGTCTATTTACATGCAGTCACTCCTACAGTTTCTGAAAAGCACAGAGCTAAAGAGGAAAATTGCTAGAAAATTCAGTCCTTAGAGTCCTTTATACCCTCTTGGCTCCACCTCTTCATCTGCTGAGGGGGAAGGGAAGGTTCTGAGTTCTATGGGATTGACCTTGGGAGGCTGGGCAAGGCTTCTAGGGTGAAAAGGACAAGCCAGGACCAAGGGAAAAGGGGAGGCTCCTAGTTCTAACCGTTTTCCATTCTGCTGCTGCTGCTGTATCTGAGGGTCTTTTTCTGAGACCATAGAAACGGTCTTGAACAATCTGATTTAGAATAACTTCTAAAATTCCTTACAAAAACAAGGTGACCAGATTTGGAATTTCACATTCAACCCTGTACTTAAAATCAACGGAGTCTGAGGCCAGAGAGTAACTGACAGGGAGCTCTGAGAAGTGTACCTCTCCTACTCCATGGAGGATTTGCACCTGTAAATCCTTCTTTGAAAGGACTATGTTTTCAATTGTAATGTTTTTAAAATCCATTCACTGGGGACCCTGTTTTACGCTTTTAGTGTGTTTTGTGATCTTCACGTGGTTAGCACTCTTGTTAGTAAAGCACATTTTACTTATTAATGGAGAAGGCTTGTAGCAAACACCAGATTAATGTCTTTTCCAGGCCACATTCACTATGGATACAGAAATGGGAACTTTGTCTGATTTATTGAAAGCACACAGCTGAGAGGAAATGTAGAATTAAGGTTCTCATCTGTTACAAGATAAACTGAGGTATATTAAAATTTTAAGAGTTTATTTGAGTAAAAATCGATCGCAATGGGGCAGTATCTAAGCCCCAAGAAACTGTACAAAATGAAACACTTTTATAGGCATCAGGGAGCAGGTAAAAGAAAGCTATACTAGGCAAAAAAGTGACTTGGTTATTGCAAGGTTACTTTTCTTTAGAGGATGACAGGGGTCTACCAGGCAGATTATCCAACTAGTGCTGATCAGGAAATTCCTGATTTATCGGTTTAATATTCCATTTCTAGGAAAGCCAAAACTATAATTAAGCTAAGTCTCAGTTTGGTGACATGGGGCTTAGTATAAGTGACTCCATTTTGGGCCTGTTGTCTTGCTTTTTAACACACCTTAAATCAGTCTTTAAAATAGAAAGGCTTAAATGTTATAGAATATAAAATTAATAAAAATTCAAAAAGCTTTTGTTAAGTTGTATTGACAGCCTAAAGCAAAATGAAAATCAGTTCAACAAATATTTATTGACTAAGTATGCCAGATGCTTCTAGGACTGCAAAGATAAATTTAACATGAATGAATGTCAAGTCCTACATTTAGGTTCAATCGATTCCGCAAGCTCACAATACATGGTACATAGATGAATTAATTAGGAGTTCATGTGAGAAAGACCTTAAAATCTTGTGTGACTGGAAAAGAGCTTGGATACTTCAACTGAAGTATAATATCTAGGTAAAAAGGAGCATTGCCTCAGAGTCTTCCCTCTGGTGAGACCACATCTAAAATATTACGTTCATTCTGGCCATTACAGTACATTACACTTTGTTTTAAAGCGGACTTTTACAAAATAAAATCCATGCAAAAGGAGGCACATTTGTGGTTAAAGTTCTTGGAAAACATATCATCTGAGGAACAGTTGAGGGAATAGAGACTGTTAAACCTTAAGAAGATCAAGTTTAGGAAAAAACTAGAATCACAAAATTGTCGAGTAGGAATGAATTTATCTGAATCTTTTACTCTAACCCCTGTCTTCTATAGATGAGAAAACAGGCCCAGAAAAGGGGGCTACCTTATTCATTTCCAGCTACAACCTTGCCTAAACCTAGTAGTTTTATTCCTATAGTACCAGGCTACGTATCCCAACACTCAGTACATAGTTCAGTTCATGCTCTGGTCAGTTGGTTGATTCCTGAAAATTGGTTGAGTGTTGAAAAGAAGAAGAAACCAAAAGTTTAATTCTTTTCCCATCCTTTGCTTGTCAAATCCCTGTTCACCCTTTAAGACAGCTCAAATGTCACTTCTCTGAGCCCTAACTTATAGCCTTCCACTAAAAACTAATTATCCTCTCCTTTCATTTCAGCAGCTCTCTGAAAATATCTTACTGTAGCATCTTTCACATTGAATTGTAATTGTTGATTATAGTTATGTGCATGTTCCTCTTTCATCTAAGTTCTGAGCACCTGGTCTAGCATGACTCAAAGCCTAGGCCTGGCTGATACTTTCAACCAGCAGCCACGGATGACCTCTCCATTAGACCAAGGCTTCCTCACAACATGGCTGCCTCAGGATAGTCAGGCTCCAAGAGCAAGTGCTCCAGTGAACAAGGCAGAAATTTTATGGCCTTTTGTGACCTCACTTCAGAAATCACATTGTGTCATTCCCACCACACTGCCAAGTGGAGAGGACATAGACCCACCTCTCTATGACAGGAGTGTCAAAAAATTTGCAGTCATATTTTAAAACTGCCACAGGTTGACAGAAAATAAACTAATTAATATATAACATACTATACATAATATACCTAATGACAATAGTGTTATGAAGAAGAATAAAGTAAAAACAGGGGATAGAGAGTACTGTCACTTGATGAATTGAGGGTGTAGTTCTAAGCAGGATGGTTAGGAAGGCCTACTAACAAAATGGCATTTGAACACATGTTGAAGGAGGTGAATGAACTGTGCAGATACCTGAGGCATGACCACTCCAGTCAGAGGAAGAGCAGTGCAATGGCCCTGAGGCAGGAATGACCCTGGCAGATTCAAAAAATAGCACGGTGAGCAATGGGAAAGCAGCAGAAGATGAGGTGAAACAGGTGATCAAGGGGAATTCAGATCTTACAGGGTCTTGTAAGCCACCAAAAAAAAACTGTGGGCTTTATGCTGGGTGACATGGAGCCATTGGAAGGTTTTGAGCAGAGGAGTGAATGTATGCCTGATGTTAACAACATTAGAAGAACATATGCTGATGGGGGTAGAGTAGACCACAGAGGGCAAGGATGAAGCAAGGAGACAAGTTAGAAGGTAGAAGAATATTAAGGAGAGACAGCGTGGTGGCTAGGAGTATAGTATAGGGTGAGCGGGAGAAAAGGCCAGATTTTGGATGTATTTTTAAAATAGAATCAACAGAATTTGCTGCTAGAATAGATGTGGGGTGTAAAAGAAAAAGACAATTCAAGGATATCTCCAATATTTTTGGTCTGAGCAACTGGTTGAATGGAATGTCATTAACTGAGATGGGAAAGATTATACAAAAAACAGGTTTTAAGAGAAAAGATTAGGAATTTCATTTTGGATATATAGTCAGTTCTGCTTTAATATGTATTTCTAAAAATCATCAAAAATTCACACAATAAAAACCTTAGGCTTTATGGGGAAAAGTGAGATTGGGGCATAAAATTCAAAAACTTCCTCAGTGATACATTAAAAAATAGAAACCTAATGCAAATGAGAGCACAATTTTACACATGATAAATATTAAGAAATGCATAAATACTTCAATCAATAAATATGGCACATTACCTTATAAAGACCTGAAGTTTGCTTGCAGAAGTAGGTGTCATATATATGTAGTCAAGGATATGGAATATAGCATAAGGAAGATAGTCAGTGGTATTGTAACAGCTGTACAAGGTGTCAGAAGGGTAGTAGCTTGGGGGAGGGGGTTATCACTCTGTGAAGGGTGTAAGTGTCCAACCATTATGTTGCTTTGTACACCTGAAACTGAAACAAACAAACAAACAAACAAAAAAACAGAAGTAGGTGTCAGAAAAGTTGCAGTGGTGTTATTGTGAAGTGGTAAAATATGTATGAAGGTTAATTTTATGTGTCAGCTTGACTTGGCTAAAGGATACCCAGATAACAGGTAAAACATATTTCTGGTTGTGTCTATAAGGGTTGTTTTTTTCTGGAGAGTAGCATTTGATTCAGTAGACTGAGTAAAAAAGATTCACCCTTACCCATGCGGATGGGCGTCATCACACGCACTGAGGACCTGAATAGAATGAAAAAGGCCCAGGAAGGGTGAATTCTTGCTTTCTCTCCTTCAGTTAGAACTTCCATGTTCCCCTGACCATTGGAGCTCCTGGTTCTCATGCTTTTGTACTTCAGGACTTACACCAGCAGCCCTCCCTGCCATTCTCAGGCCATAAGCCTCAGACTGGAGTTACATCATCTGCTCCCCTGGTTTTCAGGCCTTTGGCCTTGGACTAAATTATGCCACCAACTTTCCTGGTTCTCCAGCTTGCAGACAGCAGATGGTAGGACTTCCCGGCCTCCATAATCACATGAGCCAATTCCTACAATGAAGCTCCTCTTTTATATGTCTCTGTCTGTCTGTCTGTCTGTCTGTCTGTCTGTCTATCTATCTATCTATCTATCTACCCACATATCTACCTATCATCTATCTATCTATCTCCTATTGCTATTGGTTCTGTTTCTCTGCAGAACTTAATATAGTAGGGCTATGTGAAATAGGACAGAAAGTAGAAACAGCAGGTGTGGATAGGTGTGGCCTTATACATTGGCCTCCATTCACATTGGCATTGAACATCACAGTTAAGTGATCTTTCTCAGTCTTGAATCATGGGGCAGATGTTTCCTCCCTTGAGATGTGTGTCTTTCGAAGTATGCATTTATAACAGATACCTGTTTCATCAAAACTGCAAATTTTTTCCAAAGTATAGCCATTTTCATTAAATTCTGCATTGCTGAAAATTCTTCTGCAGCTTTTTGATATGCCTGACAGCTGAAGGATTTGGAAACTGTAGTGATGTTTGAAATCACTAAACCAGGCATTACTAACATGAAAAGAAGTCACTTCTGCGGGATTTGGAGATTGGAGATTTCCACTTGTGCTCTTTGTATATAGATTGTACTGTCTCTTTGATTATGAGAAAGATTGTTCTTGATTCTTTTACTCTTTGGTCTTTAATCCATATGTCTAACTGTAGTTCCATTTCTTCTATGTGTTTAGGCCTTGTTCTTATTGACTTCACAGCACTCAAAGTTGTACCAACCATAGACTTTTTAAATTTTTATTTTTGAGGCATTGTTCATCATGGTCTGTAGTGTGGATTGCTTTCTGCCTAATGCTCAAGAGATCATATACAGGCAATCCTTGCTTTGCCTGACACTGTGTTATATGCATGAAACTCATGCATATCAGAACTGTGTCCTTGCTAAGATATGTCAATTACAACAGAATCATACAAAGGGAGCACACAGTTCCTTCCTATTTGCATGAGTTTCAGTTAATGTGGTATTGTGCGAAGCAAAGACTGCCTACATTCTTTTTTAAAAAAATTATTATTTCAAGCTTCTTAATACTCAAATACTTCTCCCCTTGAATGCATTGCTTGGTGTTTTTGAGCCAGGACACTTACATATGTTTGCAACACTGAATGAGTGTTTTTTAATATAAAAATTTCACAAAGGTGAAAGAATAGTCAAACACCATCTTACAGGATCACACACAATGCGAACTGCTGGCGGATGTTGTGTGCATGTGTGTACTTTGTGTATACTCAGCTGGGTGTAGTTTTCTGCATTGCACACAAGCAAAGGTGAAATTCGTGTCATGCTCAAATGATTCCCTAATGTATTAATCATGTTAGAACAAATTCACAATTTCAAAGTAACTGTTAAGGCAGAACTGACTGTATTGAGTTTGAGATGCCTATTGTCATGCCAGACCAAAGCTGAATATATAAAATAAGGAGCCATCGGTTTATACATATATTTAAATCCATGAGATCATCCAGGTATTGAGTATAGATAGAAAAGAGACTCAGACTGAGACACTCCAACATTTAGGGGTTAGAGAGATGAGGAATAACTAACAAAGGAGCCTAAGAAAAACCAGTTTGTGATGTAGGAGTAAAAACTGAAGATTGTTCTAGAAACAAGGGGGAGAATGTGTTTGAAGGAGAAGAGAATGATCAGCTTTGTTCAATTCTGCTGGTAAATCAAACAAGATCAGGAAACATAGTTAATAATTGATGAAATGGTAGGAGCAAAAGCTTGATTATAGAGGGTTCAAGAGACAATGGAAGAAAAGAAATTGGAGACAAGGATAGATAACACTCGAGAATTTTGCTCTATAAAGAACAGTAGAGAATTGAGGCAATAACTGGTATAGGATATGAGATTGAAAGGGATTTGTTTCTGTTTTGTTTTTTCAAAGAGAAATCATAGAAGACTTGTATGCTAATGGAAATGGTAAGTGCAAAGGGAAAATTGATGATGCCACGTGGAGAGGAAATAAGTGAAGGAAGTAAGTCCTTCAATATACAAGAGGGGATAGATGGGATCTAGGAGTTGGCCGCAGATGGGGTGTGGACAGTTGATCCCCAGTAACAAGAGGTCACAGAACATAGGTACAGGTATAAATAGGTATGTACATGAGGCGCTTGGAGCTCTTTTCGTAGCTCCTTTTTTCTCAGAGAAATAAGAAGCAAGTTCCTAAACTGAATAAAGATGGGAGTCAGGGGAAGGTTGAGGAAAGCTTTGTAAGTTGAGGAACGTTTTCTAGGAGGTAGGAATAAACTCAGGAAATGTAGTAAGATGGCTAGGCAGCAGTAAGGGAACCAGTGGAGATTAGTGTTCATAAGAGGATAAGTTAAGTAGGAATCGTATAAATGCTTGAAATAGTGCCTAGCACATCGTAATAGTTCAATCATTTGTAGCCATTTGTTGCTGTTAGCCATTTGCTCTTATTGTTGTTGCTATTATTATTACTATTACTATTATTATATCACACTCCTTACTCTCAACAAACTATAAGCAATCTTAATAAGGGTTTAATATTGAGCTAATGTAGCCTCCTTACAAGAATTTTCCCTTACCATTTCCCACCACAAGGCCCTGCTTTTAACTGGATCAGGGTTTTAGTACTGATTTAGTCAATTACTCAAGGCTTCTGGGTGAACTGTGTGATGGGCCAGCCGCCACGAGTCGATCAGTACCTGAATGGGGGAGTGGGAATGAATAAAAGACACACACAAATGCTAATGCGGCCGGTCTTCAGTCATGTTGAAGCCCTGAGTTTATTATCTCTAACCAATATATACAGTTTGAGTACGTGCAGTTAAACGAAGAAGATATGCATTATCTCAGCGAAAGTAAATCTTTTACTTTGACATAGAAGATACAAGGTCACTGAAACTCACAAAAGTAAATATCTCAAGGAGACAGAACCTACCAATTGTCCAGAAAGCCCTTAGTCTTCTGTGTCCGGGAACTGGCCGTTTCCACCACATTCCTCAGCAGCCATTAGGAGCCTCTCAGATAAGGCAGAGACAATGTTATGGGGGCAGAAACCGAGCCAGTCTGCAAGGTTCAGGGTGGCAAGAAACCATGGCTCCCCACAGAACTGTGTAGGCAACTCCAGGTGTGCCATTTATATTCAGTCTGTCCCAAGCTGAGCTATTATAGCTCTCCATGTCCCTGGTAACAGTAGTCTATCTCATGGTAGATACATGACCCAATCAGATTCTTTCTCTGTATGCTATATATTGTTGAGAGAGAAGTTTCTTTCTCTTAGTTTGCCTAAACTGGGAGATGCTCTATACCATTGTACAGTAGAAACTTTCTACTGATTTCAGATATATCCTAACTGATGCTTTCAATTCCTTCTTTAGTGCATATTAAATGATGTCCACAGCATTTTGAATACTTACATACTGTTTCTCTTGTTTTCTCATTTCTGACTTTACTGGTTGAGTTATATACTTGCCAAGAGTCAACTGCATTTGTTCCCAAACCTGTTTATGACACTTGTTCAATTATATATGAGCATGTAAAGAGAGTTGTTCTATGAAAAAGTGAAATACTTTCGAAAGACTTGATAAAAGTGAAGCACTACATAAAGTTGATATCAACTTAATTAAGCATGGGCAAGAAAACTTTAAAAGATTGGGAAAAAAATCATAAAAATTTAGATTTAAAAGCACCTTTAAGTTCTCCCTCCACTATGAAGAAATCCTAACCAGAAATGATAGCTCATATACCATGAAGTGGTTTATGCAAGAAAGACAACTCAGAATTCTAATCAGAGAAAAATTGGCCTTTCATCAAAGAATTGGTGGATAAATGTACATTAAAATAGTTCAGGTTAAAATAGAATGTTTAAGACACATACATGCAATTTTTATGATTTTGTACTTTAACCAACTTCTTAATTTACCTACCAACTCTTAGTCCTTAGGATAAGAATAATTCTACAGCAGCTATTGATAGTTAGATATTCCAAATTCACTAGGAAGCAAAATACAAACAGTGGATGGTCCTATTAAATAAATAGATGCAAAAGCAGGCATTGGATGGGAGGGGAGGCTTTGGTCAAGGTCTGATCAGGAGTCCAGCTTAAATTGGTGTTGAGAGAGCATTTCTTGATGCTCCTGTAGGTCTAAATGGAAGAGAAAACAGATTGCAGCACTTTAACTAAAGCAAGAGGCTACATGTTTCCAGAAACGATATGAAGACGTGGGAGGTGATGAGACAGGCAGATCAGTCTAGAGTCAGAATTCAGAAGTCAGGCAAGCAAAGAGCAGGAGGTGAGCACTGATGCCAGGGGAGAGGCTCTTTGCTGCCTGCTCCATTTTATGCTGCTAATAAATAGGGCCTGGGAACCCTGGGTCTCAAGCTGCTATCCAGAGCCAGAAGGATATAAAAAAGCCTCAGGGTGAATCTTGACCTGATTTGAGAAAAAGCTAGAGATGCTGAGATTAACTCACAATGTGAAAGATTTTGACATTAATTTTTACTGAGTGAACTAGTCTTGCTGAACAAAATTATTTGAAGTAGGAAAGTAAAATATGCTCTATTTGGGAAAAATTATTCCAGGCATTATTCATGCCAAGATTTTTCTGTACTTAAAGGTAAATTCATATATAGTCAATGCCAGCAGGTCTAGGAAAAAATTTTAATTCCTCTTCAAATGCCATATCAAAAAAGAAAACCTCACACACCCACCTCGTACCTAATCATTACCTCCACAAGTAAATCAAATATAGTCATAGGCTTTAAAGTTCTTTTAAATTTTACTGTGAAGTCAAAGGCCCATTTTATGTTTTGAGAGTCATAGATTCCTTATTGTTACAACATAAGCCTACCTTGAATATTTTTGCTTTATTCGAGATTAACTCTCGAGTTTTACGAGGCCTTCTTAGACAATTTGACTACTACTGCTTAGGTATAATTATACTTAGCAATCAACTGTTACTTTTCTAAAGACACTTACTTGCTGTGCATAAGAATTAAATAACAATTGTGAAATCTGAAATTTTTTTATTTCAACAAGCAATTTAGCAACCACATATGTTACACTTGCTTGGATAGATACTAACCTGGTGAACCTCCTATATTATTAACACTTATGCAGGTATTAGTGCCCTGGTGAGTATTTGTTTAAGGCTCTGTGAAATCAATGTCTCCATCTACAGAAGAAAGTGATTTAATACATATATAAAAGGACCTGGAGTTGTAACTGACTAAGTCCCCCCAATGACAGGTTTCCCCCGCTATCTGAAAGTAGAGTGTTCCTATGAAGCTTCTCATAAATTGAAATGGCGTAAAGCAAATACACAGTTACCATTAATTTACCATTAAAGGAAAATTTTCTGAGCATCCCAGACCCAAAATTCAACACACACACACACACACACACACACACACACACACACGCACAAAGTATTTTTATTTTGTTCACCACTTTCAGAACAATTAATTACATCCAGTTTTACACTAAGCATAACATCCTTATGAGCTCTCTTAGGCTTTTCTGATACCTTAGGACATCTTGCCAACAGATGCGCAAAATAAATCAAGATAAAGTACAGATACTCACACAGTTCAAAGCTATGGCAGCTTGATGCCAAGTATTGTTCGGGGGTAAGAAGCTTGGTGTTGCTACTCTCACTGCCTGGGGGTACGCGCTACCCCTATAATAGCTTGCTGCAAAACAAATGCTGGAAGCTATTTTTGCTTTTTGCCTTTTTTTTTCATAAACACTAATATCCTCTCTGGATTTCTTTCAGTTAGTGAAAACAGGTACTAACGTAGGTCTTTTGTAAAAGCAAAGTGGAGTAAAGTGAACTTTTGAAAAGCAGGGGATACCTGTATTTGGATTCGCATCTCAGTGGAAATGTGACCACATAGTTTTGAGGACAATTGACAAGTTCAATGCAAGGAAGCATCAAAATGATCTTAAAACTGCAATTGAATGTGTTTGGAGCAGTTAAGTTGTAGTCTTTTATTTATTCACTGGTCTTCTTCCTTCAACATGAAACATATCTGAAAGTTTTCTGTGGAGGATGTAAAGATTCGAGATCAGACATGCTTATATGGAAACTCAGAGCAAGCGCTCAATAGCATGATAAAAACCAAGTAGCAACATGGCATTGCATTCCTAATTGCTAGTCAAGTGGTATACGACAATGAGTGCTGTGAATTGAAAAGAGAAAGAAATCTTCATAAGTCAGTGAGCCAGGTGACATCCAGGGCAAGCTGGGACTTGAGCGGAGTCCTGAGGAAAACACTGAAGTTACATAAGAAATTCCTGCTGTAGTTCAGGAATAAGATAACAAGGGCCTGGATTGGTGCCACAGTGATTGGTTTAATAAAGTGAAAGTAGGTGTCAAATGTACCTATTCAGAGTGAATCCCAACAATTTAGTGTGATGTCTGGAAGACAAACAGGCCTCTGTTTTGATACAGTTCTGAACAATGTAAGTTAAAGTTTTGGAGTGGGGCTTCCAGGAAAACTCCTTTACAGGTCAGACCCAATAAGCATGCACTATTTTTGCCCATTTTGCTTTTTCCTTAATTCCTGAAAGTGGAAGTGCTGACTAGAGCCATGAAAAAAGGGCCAAGAGGCTCACTGAGACCTTGACCTTGATGATTTTGAGCCACCCAAGTAATATCAGCCAATATATACTCATCTCTTACTGGTGACATGAGAAAAACGAATTCTTATCTTGTTAAAGCTACTGTTATTTGGGTTTTCTGTTACATATGGTTAATTTCACCTCTGCTAATTTCTCTCCTTAATTTTCTAATCTCACGACCACCACACCCCATCACTTTCCCTTATTCTGCCCTTATATTTTCTGGTCCAACAATAGCTAACTACTTGCAGTTCCTTCAACAAGCCATGTCTTCTTACCGGCAGGCCTTTTATATGTTCTTCCTTCTATTTTCTCTCTCTCCCTTAAACTCTTCTCCAAGTTAATTACTATTAAACTTTTATATCTGCCCATAGATGGCACTTCTTCCTTAGAGATGTCACTTTCCTGCCCGCTAGCACCACCACCATCACCAGCACCACTACCAGCCACCCTGCTTCCTATGTGAAGTTAAGGCCTTCCTACGTATCACAAAGCGTATATTACTTTCCATAAGAAAAACAACACATCAAAGGGGCTCTTTTGAGAATGCCATGCATTTCAATATGATCACCATATGGGAAAATCACAGTGAGGTAGCAAGGTGTACACATCCAGGTCAGCTATCTAGTGTTGGTCTTTCCCAGAAAACCTCACTGCCTGACAGTCTGTCGTAGATCATGTGAAGTCTCAGATTCCATTTCTCCCAAGAAATGATCTTTTACCCAATAGAGTAAAGAACGAAAAAAAATTGAACAATTCAGTTCTTATCCTTTACCACATTGATAAAGGTCAACTCAAAACAGGCAGGCTGGTTATATTGTCAATTAATCTATGACAAAAGGAGGCAAGAATATACAATGGAGTGAAGACAGTCTATTCAATAAATGGTGTTGGAAAAACTGGAAAGGTACATGCAGAAAAGTGAAACTAGACCACTTTCTTATACCATATACAAGAATAAACTCAAAATGAATTAAAGACTTAAATATAAGACCTGAAACTATACAACTCCTAGAAGCAAACATAGGCTGCAAACTCTTTGACATTGCACTTAGTAATAATTTTTAGGGCTATGTCTCCTCAGGCAAGGGAAACAAAAGAAAAAATAAATAAATGGGACTACATCAAACTAAAAGGGTTGCACAGCAAAGGAAACCATCAACAAAATGAAAAGACAACCTACTGAATGGGAGAAGATATTTGCCAATGATACATCTGACAAGGAGTTACTATCCAAACTTTATGAAGAACACATACAGCTTAACACGAATAAAACAAACAATACAATTAAAAAATAGGCAAAGGACCTGAATAGACATTTATCCAAAAAGGACATACAGATGACTAATGCACATATATAAAGATGCTCAACATCACTAATCACCAGAGAAATGCAAATGAAAACCACAATGAGATATCATCACCTCACACTTGTCAGAATGACTATCTATAAATCAAAAAACAAGTATTGGTGAGGAAGTAGAGAAAAGGGAACCCTCATACACTGTTGGTGGGATTGCAAATTGGTGCAGCCACTATAGAAAACAGTATGGAGATTCCCTCAAAAATTAAAAATATAGTTCTTATAACCCAGAAACTCCACTTCTGGGCGTTTACCCAAAGAAATCCAAAACACTAATTTGAAAAGATATATACAACCCTATGTTCACTGCAGCATTATTTACAATAGTCAAGACAGGGGAGCAAGCTAAATGTCCATCAATAGATGACTGGATAAAGAAGAGGTGGTACATATATACAATGGAATATTACTCGGCAATACAAAGAATGAAATCTTACCATCTGTAACAACATGGATGGACCTAGAGGGTACTATGCTAAATAAAATAAGTCAGACAGAGAAAGACAAATACCATATGGTTGCACTTATTTGTGGAATCTAAAAACAAAATAAATGAACAAACAAAACAGAAACAGATTCATATAGAGAAAAAACTGACAGTTGCCAGATGGGAGGGGGACTGGAGGTTGGGTGAAAATGGTGAAGGGATTAAAAAGTACAAATTGGCAGTTACAAAACAGTCATGAGAATGTAAAGTACAGCATAGGGAATATAGTCAATAATATTGTAATAACTATGTATGGTGCCTGGTGGGTACTAGACTTATCAGGGGAATCACTTCATAGGTTAAGTAAATAAAAAAAAAAGCTGTATAAATGTCTAACCACTATTTTGTACACCTGAAATAATATAATATCGAATGTCAGCTGTAATTAAAAAGATTTTAAAACATACGAATAAATATTAATAAATACATTTATATTTCCCAGCCCTTACATAAAAGATAGTTTATTATTTTAAAAAAACAGTCAAGCTTGGCCCAATTTTTTTTCTTGTAATTTACACAATACTTAGCTCATTTTATCACACTGTAAAGTAAAATATCCAGCAGAGTCTGCCTTCAGTTTTATCCTGGTTCCAACGTTTTATAGCAGTTTATTTTCTATTTAAAAAATAGTCATTGTGGGTAGATAATTTTCTCCAACTTATTCTTTCCTTTTTTCTTCCTTCTATTCAAAGAGGTTTGTAGCAGGGCTGGAATTGAAATAGCTTAATGTAAGTTCTGGCTTTGCCTTACAAAGCCTGATTCTTACAGAAGAGCTCATTCTCTCCTCTCCCCAGACTAGGATCTCTTGACATTCTTGTGAGGAAGAAGAGGATAAAATGAAAAAGTGAAAGTGAGAGATGGAGACAGTGGTGAGGTCTGAGAGAGTAAGCCATGAGCAGAGGCACCAGTGCTGCCCTTTCCAGAAGCTCTGAAGAGAAATGGCTGCATTGTACCTCTAGGATGAGATCACAGGCTTCTGAGTAGACATCTGCATGCCCCAAGTATGTAATGTAAACAACAGAGAGCTACCAGGCCTGCAGGTGATATACAGATAAGAACAATAGACATCACGATAGCAACATGTGTAGACAGCTAAAAATTATTCCCCTGCTTCTCCCACCTCATCTTCCCAAGGTCTTAGAAACTAATAGTGTCCAGAAATTCTGGCACCTAACCTGACAGGATGGGGTAGAAGCCCAGGAAAAATGAAAGTTGTATAAGCATGTGTTGGTTGTATCCTACACAAATGTTCCTGACCAAGGCATGAGGGTGCAGGCTGGGCAAAATCCACTCTGTGCCCCAGGCCCTGCACCTAGAAGAGGGGTCTTTTTGTGATTTGTCCACCCAGGATGTGTTTTTTGATTCTACTACCTGGAAGACATTCTTTGGGGAAATTAGGTGCTAGTGGAGCCTTGAAATTTAACTATTCCTGCCAACTCAAGCTCAGAAATTAATGTGAATTCTAGATAAGTTCCATTCTACCACATCTGAACTGTGAATGAGACATACAAGCTGAACTGTGGATGAGATCCATATCCACTATATAATGTTTACCTGGCCTACCTGATCAATTGATAAGGAAATCAAATGAGATAATATATGTGAGGAAAGTGTTTAAAAACTAGTGAAATGCACACAAGCTTAAGGCATTATTTCCAATAGCATTGAGCTCCTGGGCCAGAACACTTCTTTCTGTGTACAATTCATGTGATCAATATAAAACGTTAAATTTCTCTTACTTCTGGTCAAGATGTTGGAATAGGTAAATGCTGTACTTCCTTTCTCTTACGAGCACCTCAAAATTACAACCAAACTACAGAACAACCATCATTTAAAATTTCTTGAAGTCTAGCTGAACAGAAGTCCTATAACTAAGGATATACAGAAGAAGCCACGATGAGACTTGTAGGAGGGGTTGAGACGTGGAATGGGCTGGCCCCACACCTGTGTGTGGTGGTTAAAAATCAAGAAAAATATCTCAGCTGAAGCAGTCCCACCTGAAGAGTGAAGGGTCCCAGCCCCATACCAGGCCACCCAGCCTAGAGCTCCAGTGCCAGGAAGAGAAGTCCCCATAACTTCTGGTTATGAATACCAGTGGAGATTGTGGCTGGGTGAGAGGAAGGGTGGTTAGAGTCCCAGGCATTCTTCTTAAAGGGCCTGGGAACAGAGTTACTCACTGATGGACTCACTCTCTTTGAGCTCCAGTGCTGGGGCACTGGACATACTTGAAAGATGCCAGGGACATACAGGGAGGAGTTGTATTGTCTAGCTTCAGGGTGAGGGCTGGAGGGGTGACTTTCTCCCAGACAGAAGTGCTGGCAGAATCATTGTTCCTTTGTTGAGCCCTTTGCACATCTATAATAACATGCAGACCCAGGTGGCTGCCATATCTAAATCTCCATCAATCTAGCTAACACCGTTTGCCCTCCCTGCTGATTCTCTGAGATGCCACCCCACCCAACTTGCAGGGCCAACCCAAGCCACTTTCAGTGGCTTTTCCATAGAAATGGACTGTCTTGGCACATGCTACAGACTTTCCTAAAAATCTTTCAAAAGTTCACAAGCCCTAAGCAAGCATCATCTGGCCTTGACATGCCCCATACCACTTGCTGAGCAGTCCCAAGCCTGGCATTAATGACAGCCAGCCTAGGTTCACAGCTTGGCCTCTCCCAGGCACCTCCAAACCCAGCACAAGTGGCAACTATCTGCAGATCACTTTGTAGCTCATACCAAGTAGCCCCAGGCAGGGTATAGGCAATGGCTGTCCTTGGTCTCCAACAGAGCCTCTTGCAAGAGGTCCTGGAACCAACACACCAGGTGGTCAGCTTCAGACCATACCAGAGCAGCATCCAACCACCTCCACAAAAGACACATCCAAGGAGCAGAATTGGCTGGCACCAGAGCCCTGCTAAAGCAAATACTGCTCTGTAGGTTCAGCCCTTGCACAATAGCTCCTCCATTGTAGTCAAGGCCAGCTCTCACAACCAATTAGCCTGAGAATCAATCCCTCTCATTGACATGCAAACAGCAACCAATGCTCAACCACAACAGGAGGGCAAACACAACCCCCACAAGGAACACAACGGGAGCACCCAGCTCAGATGAACAAGGAGATTGCACCACTGGATCCCACAGGACACCTACTACATAAGGGCACTCTACTAAAACCAGAAGATATAGCAACCCTAATACATAGAAACAAACACAGGGAGGCAGCCAAAGGGGGGAGACAAAGAAACATGTCCCGAATGAAAGAACAGAACAAACTCCAGAAAAAGAAGTAAACAAAATGGAGACAAACAATCTACCAGATGCAGAGTTCAAAACACCGGTTATAAGGATGCTGAATGACTTCTGTGAAAACTTCAAGAAAGAGATAAGAAACATAAAAATGGACATA
The DNA here is from genome assembly GCF_036562045.2 of Rhinolophus sinicus. Taxonomy (NCBI): domain Eukaryota; kingdom Metazoa; phylum Chordata; class Mammalia; order Chiroptera; family Rhinolophidae; genus Rhinolophus; species Rhinolophus sinicus. Next base: position 172,188,962 of record NC_133751.1, on the reverse strand, counting down.
GAAAAAATTAAAATGAACCAGAAATGAAGAATACAATAACTGAAATAAAGAATACATTAGAGGAAATCACCAGCAGACCAGATGAAGCAGAGTACTGAATCAGTGATTTACAAGATAAGGTAGCAGAAAACACCCAATCGGAATAGCAAAAAGAATTTTAAAAACTGAGAATAGTTTAAGGGGCCTTGGGGACAACATCAAGCATACTAATGTCATTGGGGTACCAGAAAGAGAAGAAAGAGAGCAAGGACTTGAAAACCTATTTGAAGAATAATGATGGAGAACTTCCATGACCTGGTGAAGAAAATAGACATGCAAGCCGAGGAAGCACAGAATGCCAAACGACATGAGCCCAAAGAGGCCCACACCAAGATACATCATAATTAAAATGCCAAAGACAAAGGGAGAATCTTAAAAGCAGCAAGAGAAAAGCAGTTATTTACCTAAAAGGGAGCTCCGATAAAACTGCCAGTTGATTTTTTTCAACCGAAACTTTACAGGCCAGAAGGGATTGGCAGGAAATATTCAAAGTGATGAAAAGCAAGGACCTGCAACCAATATTACTCTACCCAACAAAGCTATTGTCTAGAATCGAAGGACAGATAGAGTTTCCAGGCAAAAAAAAAAGCTAAAGAAGTTCATCACCACCAAACCAGTATTATAAGAAATGTTAAAGGTACTTCTTTAAGAAGAAGAATTAAACATTTTAAAAATATGAATAATAAAATGATAATAAGTACATATCTATCAACAATTACTTTACATTTAAATATATTGAATACTCCAATCAAAATACATAGGGTGGCTGAATGGATAAGAAAGCAGAACCCTTACATATCCTGCCTATATGAGACTCACTTCAGATTAAAAGACACAGACTGAAAGTAAAAGATGGAAAAAGTTATTTCATGAAAATGGAAACAAACAAATAAACAAAAAATCTGGGGTGGCAATACTTATACCAGACAAAATGGACTTTAAAACAAAGACTATAACAAGAGACAAAGAAGGACCCAGTTATCCCACTTCTTGGTATTTATCCAAAGAAACCCAAAACACTACTTCCAAGGGACATATGCATCCATATGTTCCTTGCAGCATTATTTACAACAGCCAAGATATGGAGGCAACCTAGGTGTCTATCAGTGGATGAATGGACAAAGAAGAGGTGGTACATATAGACAATGGAATATTACTCAGCCATAAAAAAGAATGAAATTGCCAACAACATAGATGGATCTAGAGGGTACTGTGTAGAGTGCAGTCAGACAGAGAAAGAAAATGTCATATGATTTCACTCATATGTGGCATCTAGAAAACAGGGTAAATGAACAAACACAACAGAAAAAAGCTTGTAGATACAGAGAACATCTTGATAGTTGTCGGATTTGGGGGAGGGGTAGGGAAGATGGGTGAAGTCAGAGATTCAAATTGGTAGTTATAAAATAGTCATGGGGATGTAGCGTATAGCATGGGGAATATAGTCAATAGTATTGTAATAACTATGTATGGTATCAGATGAGTACTGAACTTATTGGGGTGATTATTTTATAAGTTATATAAATGTCTAATAACTGTGCTGTACACCTGAAACTAATATTATATTGTATGTCAACTGTGATTTAATTTTAAATATAAAATAGCTAACTAACTAAATACATAAATAAATATCTCTTGAACTTTTTTTAGTAGTGAGAAAGGCTAAGCCTACAAAATTGCATAAGCACTTTATTTATGCTAGTGCATTTGGCTTGTAGAATTGTCATTCTAGGTCTTTAGATCACTTATTTGTTTAACAAAGACAATACATGTTATATATACTATTAAACAAACTGATGATAGTGACACTAAAATTAAAAATATAAAGTACCATGAAACTCAATAAAATTGTTCTCAAGGGACTCAAGAGCAAAAACTTTCACAATGTCAAAATAATTTCCTCTGTTGGAACACAAGACCAGGTTTAAAAATGAATATATTTTATGCACATAAAACTAAATGTTTTTGCCCTATCACAATAAGAGCTGAACCCAAGGACTCTATTTTGGAAACTGAATCTAATAAAACTTTTATTTTGGCTTCATAAAGTCCTTTCTCTCTTTCCTGTTCCTGCCTCATTTTATTTTTTAAGCTATAACTAAAATTACTTAGTAGAAAAATGTTTTGAGACATGTGAATTCATTTAGAAAGTTCTGCTGTGAAATATCTTTTTGGCATCAATTTCAATGAGCTCACTCTCCCCTTATTCTTTTGTTTAAAGATGATGGAAACTGGTAGGAAGAAAAGCTTAGCGGGGAATGGTTGGAGCCCTCAGGACAGCCTGTGACAGGAAGTCCCAACGGAACAACCCACAGTTACAGGAAGTGAGGAGTCTTTCTTCCCAGAGTCTTCTGCAGCTGTGTGGATTGAGGAGGCCACATTCCTGGAGCGACCTTCACTTAATTACTCTGACCAACAAAGCCCCAAATTTGTCCTCAAAATTGTGCGAGTATTTTCTGATTTCAGAAGAAGTTTTGACTCCTCATTTCTTCAAGGCCAGCCACTGCTATGGGTTCCACCCCCTGAAGCACCTTGGAGCCTCCTGTCCTTGATTAAACCATCTCCTGGGAATGTTCCCAGGCACAGGGTGGAAGAGCTTGGTAACACCAAATAGCCTTAAAACAAGAATATCAAACTGAAAGTTTGCCAAATTTTACACATTCTTATGGTCCTCCATTTTCTCTTTGTAAAAGTGTAATATCTCAGGGATTCCAACCAGATTCAATAAAAATGTCTACTACTAATAATTTTAAAAACATTGTTAACTGGTAAGAAGAAACAGAAGTTACTGGCCCAGAATCTGGAGTTACATATATTAGTCATTTTATAACATGGCTTTTCTAATACTTTGGTCACAATAAAATGTCCCAGCAAGATATGTTTGCTTTTGACCTTCAGAGAAGAAATGTGATTTCAAGCCTTTTCAATAGGAAAAACACCCTGAAGCAAAAAGAAATATGTTCAGTTGAGAGAGGATAATTTTTTCAGTGGTAAGAATGGGATGCTCTTGAAACTCTCACCTTTGTTTTCTACATTACAGTGTTCAACTACCAAAAAAATGAGGGCCTTTGGGGAAATCATAAAAACTTATCACTTAAAGGCACATTAACTCTTCCAGGTCATTGGGTGTCATTAAGTAAATTACTGGCCCAAAACAGTTTAAGGTAACTTTGGGGCCTGAAAGAATATGTGCTTTTCTCAAAGAAGGGATCGATCATTAATGGTTGGTCTATCTGCCCTTCTTCCCAAGAAAATCAAGACCAGTCCATTTTAACCTCATGTTTAATTCTAGGAGTTTGGTGTATAGCAATGCCAGGAAACAGCTTTTGCTGGATTTCAAAGCCCTTTGTGTAAGGGCTTTATACAACTGATTCTTCACTCTGAAAGGCTCCTAACATTAGACCAGTTTCTCAATCCTTTTTCCATTATTGCCCCCATAAGGAGTGTCAATGTAAGAAGGCCCAAACCTGTACAGAATTTTTATAGGAGTTTATTTGAGTCAAACTGAGGACATATGCTGGGGAGCAAGATTTCAAATGCTCCAGAGAATAACAGTTTTGCAACTTCTTTTATGCATTTGAAATTTAGGAAGGGACGTAAGGACTATTACAAGGAGGTAGGAGATAGCCAGGTGGGGATCAGATTATAGAGTAGTTAAGGTTACGTACTCTCCTGGGGGATCTTAAAGGTGGTCCATCAGGTATTAGAAGGAGACATCTGAAAGGGGGCATTTCAAATGTATGGTTACCTAGATGCACAGAAACAACGAACAGGGTCTGCAAAAGGCAAAGATAAGCCTGTTGGTAAAGAAGTGATGTGCCTGGGGCGTAACTACCCACTATGAACTGCCTCATTAGGAATTTATGATCAGATAGCCCTGTGAGATTACTTTTCTTAGAACCCCTTTTTTTGTCCACAAGAGACTTTTAAGACATTAATTTTAATTGTCACCTCCTTCCCAAGAAAATTAAATACTAAGGAACTAAGAAATACGATTTTATACAGTGGGGTTGCCATTGTAATATTTAATTTACCTTCCTTGTTGAGAATAGATACATTAGACCAGAGTTTCTCAACTTTGGCGCTATTGACATCTTGGGGCCAGATAAATCTTTGTTGTGAGGGGCTGAGCACACCAGTATGATGTTCATAGGTGGATGTTTAGAACATCTCTGACTATACCCACTAGATGCCAGTGCCTCCTCACTCCCCTTCCCCAGTGTGACAACCAAAAACATCTCCAGATGTTGCTAAGTGTCTCCTGGGGGACAAAACTGCCCCCATTTGAGAACCACTGCATTAGACATAAACAAAAAGGAAGTATGTCAATGTTATTGTCGAAAGGCAGGAAAGATAAAGTGAGAACTAAAGGAAAGACTGGGAACTAAAAAGGTGAAACGCAGAAGACAATCTTGGAAAAAGTGAAGTGCAAAAGGTGATGCTATGTGGGGGCAGGAGAAAGCAAATTGTTGGGAAATCAGACCTACTTATTGTTTGTTCTAGAGGGCAGCTTGCTGATCTCATTCTCTTCTCTCATTCTGCCCACTCTGTCCTCAGGCTCCCAACACATCGAGAGCCTGATGGTGGTTTGTTCCCTAATGTTTAATATATAACTCTGTGGATCCATTTCTTGACTTTTAACCGTGAGTTCTTCTTTTAGTGGCAGATTCTAGGGGAAGTATTGACAGAGCTTCTCCTGGATTGGTTTGAGTTGCTAGGCAACCAGGCCTCAGTTTATAGCTAGAGTTACTGAAGTGAATAAGAAATTTGAGTTTCTTGCCAAATTCCTTTTTGAAATTAATAGCACTCATCCCCTACTAATTGATTCTCAACAAGTTAAGAGATGATCTAGGCAAGTTAATTTGGCTATGGCCCCACCCTTGCTTCCATCAGTACAATAGTGCTTTAATCTGTTTGAGGTGTTTTCATAAGATTTTATTTGAAGAAAAAATACCTCCACTTAAAATGAAAACACTGACCATTTAGAGGCTATAAATGACATCCTAGAACCTCTCTTTGCATGCACTGCTGAGAAAAGAGCTAAAGGTATCGGAACAAACACAAAAATACTGTACATCTGCCTTATTACAGCTTATTCCAAGGAATTCTGAGGGACACCTTTTGAAAACCAGCAATAAAGATGGGTTTGTTTTTATAGGAACTCCTAAAGTGATGACAGATTCACCCAAGGAGGCCCATCAATGGCTTAACATCACCTGGAACAGCCCCTTTTAGATTGTTATGGTTAGATTTCATCTCTACCTGTAAAAATTGGAGAAGACTGAGAAGGTTTAAGAAAGTACAGCAAAAATATGTAAGAAATAAGCACCAGAAAAAAAGGATTAGAAGATATTAGTTTTCTTGAAAGGGCAAGGCCAATACATGATTTAATGCAAAAAAGGGAGGAAGATAGTTAATTGTTTAAGTGCTTTCTAGATATCATGAATCTTAGAGTTATTTAATCTTTATAATAAACTGGAGTGGAAAGCAACCATTTGCTCCTTAATATTTATTCTTCCCTTCTTCCACAGTAATAACATTTTCAACTGGGCTGATAGCCCTCCAAAATAAACACATTTCCAGTCATCTTCTATATGGCTTTTATCTAAGTTCTGGTTATTGGAGTAAATGCTTTGTGATAGACTTTAACACTCTTCTTTCCTCCTTACTGCTGGAAAGTAGATACAGTAGCTGGAGCAGGAGAAACCATCTTAGAACTTCAAGTGAACTTGGTAATGAAGTCTCCTACGGACAGAGCCACAAGATGAGCTCTGTCTTGTGTTTGTTCCGAGAGGAGCATGGGTCCCTAACGATACAGTACTATGCCCACTCTGGACCAACCTCTAGACTTATACATGAGAGATAAACTTCTAACCTGTTTGCTTCTCTATCGGTTGGGAATTTTCTGTCACTCCAACTTTACCTAATCACAATAAACCTGGATAATGGCAATTATCTTTCTTTCCAGATGAAGAAATTGAGACACAAAGTGTTAAATAACCCAAAGCCATATCGCTGATAAAGTTCACAGTGCTCTTTTTTGAAGGCCAAAGCCTATTTGCTCTGTATTAAAACATGTTTAAATTACCAAATAAATTTGGAGTTGGACAGGTCTTTAGGGAGAAAGAAGCTCATTATGGTTGTTCTCCATATCTAAGGTTTATCTTAGGGTAAGAGTTTGGTAGACCCATCTTATTGCCTGATTCCTAATTAAAAGAAGTCTAATTCCATCACTGAATTTGTATCTGTGGTTTAAGTGTAGCCCTGCCTGACACAGAAGAGTTATCCAAATGTATCCAGTCTTTTCTGAACAAATGTTAATGAGCACCTCCTAACTGCCAGCCACTCTTCTGGCACTGGAGAAAGAGCAATGGACAAAAGAGACAAAAACTCTTGCACTCATGGAGTTTATTTTTTCTAGTGGAAGTAGACAATAAATAAAATAGTAAAATTATAATATTTTAGGTCATGGTAAGTGTTATGAAGAAAATTTGCAAGGAAGGGAAATAAGGAATGCCCGTGGTGGTGGTGAGGCGAGAAGAGGAGGGGAAGTAGCATTTTAAAAGAATGGTCAGGGAAGGTGTCACTGAAAAGGTGACACTTGAGCCAGACTTGAAGTAAGAAAAAGAGTGCACAAGGTGAATTTCTGAAGGAAGAGCATTTTAGGTGGGGGAACAGCCAGGACTAAAGCCCGGAGACAGAAGTGTATCGACTGCATGTTAGCACATCAAGGAGGCAAGTGTGCCTACAGCAGAACATGACATATAGTTAGAGAGATAGTGAAGGGGCCAAAAGGTGGAGGGCCATGGAGGTCATTGTAAAGAATTTGGGGTTTACTCTAAATAAGGTGAGAAATATAGGATTCTGACCAGAAAATTGAAATGATATGACTTAAATACTAAAAGAATACTTTGTACTGCTGGATAGAAAGCAGACAAAAGGGGCAAGAGTTGGAGCAGGAGATCAATTAGGTGGGCATGGCTGCACTCTAGGTAAGAAATGACAGCAGGTTCTGGTTCCGGGAATGGCAGAATAATATGCATCAGACGAAACCTCTTACACATAACAGTTATAAACTCCAGACGTTGTCGAGTGATCAGAAGCAAGCAGACACCAGAGAGAAATCAACCCTTGAAAGAAAGGAACGACTCTAAGTGAGATTGTGGGTTTTCACTGGACAGCAAGCTCCCGCCTATATAACACGGGGCAGTTAGAATTCACTCAGAAAGCATAGTCTTACTGGTTTAAAGAGTCAAAAGGCAGAATTTAGGGACTGCAAGAGCAGCTGGATATTGAGTAGGGAAATTTCAGAAAAAAAGATTCTACAGAGTGAGAAACCCAAAAATCTGCATATAAATTGCATTCAACTCCTTGGATGATCCCTGAACTGTACACACATGGGGTAAAAAAAAAAAAAAAGGCCTAATGGAAAACAATAAGAAGAGTATCATAATAACTGACCAGAGATTTTAACTACTGCTCACAGAGGAGAGGCAGAGTTTGGAGTTTAAGTTCAGCCAAGTGAACTGCTAGAAAAACCAGATAACAGAATCCAAGAGTCTCTATAATATTATCATTCACAATGTCCTGTTTGAAATCCAAATTACTAGACATATGAAGAAAGATAAAAATATGACTCATGGTCAAGAAAAAAAGCATTCAGTATAAGCCATTCCCCCTAAGATGAACAGAGAGAATAGACAAGAACTTTAAAGCAGTTATTATAAATATGTTCCAGGACTTAAAGGAAAACATAGCCATTATTATTGATGAATCGCAACAAAAAAAAGGAAATTATGAAAAGGTAAAAGTTCTAGAACTGAAAAGTATAAAATCTGGAAATTATTTAGTTCATAGAATATAAAGGAAAAAAACACATAGGTCCACAGTCTGGATTAAGCTAATTGCATACTCATGGTATAGTTTAATATGTTCTTCTATCTAATTTATTCACTTAAATTTTATAAAACAAGCATTTATCAAATACCTTCTGTACAAGGCACTGTCTCCATGTGCCTATAGTGCAAGCACCAACATGTCTAAAAGATTCCACCTACGTAATATAAATTAGTAGGTAGTGTAAATAAGCAATCTAGAGTCATGTATCTCTCTTGTCGTGCTGCCTAACGGATTCATAGAAATTTATTGTCCTGATAAATTACAAAGATGTTTTTTGGTGATATTAAGCAATGCTTTTGCAAGAGAAAACACATAACTGCATTTTCTCACCGCTTCTGGGAAAGCAAAGGACAAAGCTTATCACTGTTTTGTTTACTTATTTTTTAAAAATAAACCTACTGCTCATGAAAGGTTAAAATAAATTGGAGGAAACTTAACCCAAAGTCCCCTAGAAGTAAGCTTTCTATGTCAAATAAATCCATGACCTTTGTGAGACATGCCTTCCCAAACTAATAGTTGTGGAAATATTCACTCAATCTTTTGGATGCTTAGTCTTCTTTCCTTTTTTTCTCATCTCCTTATTAATTTTATTATAAAATGAAACACTAATACAGAAAATCACACAAACTAAATGTATGTCTTACTGAATTAGTATGAGGCAAACCCATCTCCAAGGTCATGAAACAACTTCACCAGTCACTCCAGAAACTCTTCAATGTGCCAATCACAACGCCTCCTGTCCCCATAAGTAACCACTCTCCTGACTTATTCATCTATTCTCTGTATTTCCCACAAAAAAATCCAGAGACAGGGTCAGACTCTGGTTCCACTCCCCTGACAAATGTGAAGGTGGTATTTCTGAAGACTATATAGAGGCACATAATATCTGGTTGTTTCTCTTTCCGTTATTTTAGAAACTGTTGATACTTAATACCTATAACCACTCATTATAGATTGAAAAATAATGATATTCCAGTTCTATATTCTTTTTCAATGGTTAGTTAGAATTTATGAAGAGACACTTCCCCTCATCCACTACTTGGTTACACAGTGATACAGTTCATATAGGAAAGGGACAATAAATGCTTGGCTCTTTACCTCTGTTTTTCAGATAATGAATTGGTTTTCTACCATCCTCCAAAAGTAGTAATTATTTTCCATATTTTTGTGAAATCATGGATTGAAACATATTTATGAATTTCAATCCATTGCAATTATCATTCTTAACTTAAAATTGTCTGTCTGTGGCCAGTGGGAGCCTCTTCACATTGACTCCAGAGTCCTTTAGGCCTGACCCGAGTAATCTTTGTAGCTTCTTTGTCATCTGATATGACAAGATGGTCCAGATCTTGTTCATTTCCTGCCTTACACCTGTAATCAGTCATTTCTCCAAAGAGACCAGTCCTTTGCAGTGAAAATGGTATTATAAGACCACAATATGGGTGCTAGAGATGCTCATTGCTCTGTTTCTAGGTCTTTTCAGTGGACATATCTGGGAATAAAATAAGATCAAGTATCATATGGGTTTAAATTGATGGTTCCAATTCAGTTTGGAGATCACAGAGTTTTTACTTAACTTCTTCTCTACGACCTTACTATCTCCTTTCTTCCATATCAAGAATCCTGGTTCTCAAGGAATCAGGGACAACAGAGATAATAGAATTGTTCTCAGGGACAAAGGAGATGATAGAATTGAGTATCTCATAATTACTCATTTGTTTTATCCCATATTATACACATAACAGTCTCAAGATAGCAGTTATAAGGTTAATACCAATATGATTACTGAAAATATTCTCTCCTCCATTTTTGAGTAGTTGTTTGATACCTACACTATCATGGGATATAGCTCTAAGCATTCTCTCTTAGCATTCAGTTCTCTTAGTTCTAGGGGAACTCTGTACTTAATGTTCACCAACAGTCCTTATGTCAGCCAATACCTGTGTAGTCATTTTGTTGTCTGAAGCTCATTTTCCAGAAGGGCTCATGGGAACAATATTTCCTGAGTTCTATCTGTGCCCATTATTCTTGAAAGTTATGCTGGATAAAAAATAAAAAAAATTTCTTGGATTCACACTTGTTTCCTTGGGGATCTTAAATTTGTGCTCCAAAGTTTTCTCTCATAGAGAGCATTAGCATCAAAAAGTATGATAATCGAATTTTCTTTTCCTTATAAATCACGTACTCTTTTTTTCTAAATACTCAAGGGATATCTTCTTTTTCTTTATGGTTGAGTGATTTTATAGGAATATGTATTGGTGTTGGACATTGAAGGTCAATATTCTCAGGATAGATGGTATGGTCTTTCAATATTTAGTTTCAAATCTTTTTTTTCAATTTCAGGAAGGTTCTCATATTATCCATATGTGAATTTTTCATTTTGAAGTAATTTCAGACTGACAAGAAAACATTGTAAAAATAGTATGAAGAATTCTTGTCTACTGTTCACCTAGTTTTCCTAAATGTTAACATCTTACGTATCCACAGTACAATGATCACAATCAGAAAATTTACACCAATATAACTCTATTACCTAATCTACAGACCTTATTTAAATTTCTGAAATTTTTCTACTAATGTCCTTTTCCTCATTCAGGACTTAGTCCAACATCCCACACTGCATTTAGAGGTATGTCTCTTTAGTCTCTTATAAGTTTGAACAGTTTCTCCATCTTTCCTTATCGTTCATATTTTTGAAGAGTATTGGCCCATTTGTTTGTACACAATCCCCCTGTTTGGGTTTATCTGATGTTTCCTCACAACTAAATTTGGTTCAAGGTTTCTCAATTTTGCCACTATTAACACTTTGGGTAAGATAATTCTTTGTTGTAAGTTTAACAGCACCCTTGGCCTCGACCCATTCAATGCCAGGAGCACTCTTCCACTCATGACAATCAAAAATGTCTCCAGACATTTTCAAAAGTCCCTTGAGTGGGAGAGGGAATCAATTCCAGCTGCAAACCACTAATGGAGGTTATATATTTTTGTCAAGGATACCACAGAAGCAATACGTGTTCACATCAGGAGGAACAACTTGTTCCATTACCGGTACTGTTAACTTTTGATCACTTTGTTAAGGTAGTTGTGCCAGAATTTTCCACTGTAAATGTGATGGGTTATGCTCCCTTGATAACTAATATGTGTCATTAAGGTCATGCAAATAGTGTTTCGCATCATCCTTTCACCTACTAATTTTGGCATCGTTGATGATTTTTGCCTGAAGCAATTTATTAGTATAGTTTTTGCCAACATTACTTCTACATTTATTAATTACACTTCTATTTCAAGAAAGAGCTTTCCCTTTTCCTCCATTTATTTTTTTTCCATTTAATTATTTATTTATATTGGTATTGACACATGTAGTCTTATTTTATTCATTTTGTTGCTCAAATTGTCCCAGGAGGTCCTTGGGAGCTCCTTGAAGTTGGCTGTTAAAAAAACCTTTGCTAATTTTATTGATGTACAAAATACAACTTAAGTGAAAAAAGAAGACAATTTCTCAATCCCTCCATCAGATTGCTGTGCCCAGTTCTTTCTGATGAGGGCATTCTGGAGCTGTCCTGCTGCCGGCCTATGGGGTTTGGACTTTACTCAGTAAGTGATGGTGATGGGAGTCTTTTTTTTTTTAAGGCCTGGAGCCAGTGATCAGATGAGCAAATAAGAAGACATGGCTCTGGGACAGCCTGCAATTTGGAGGCTGGGGGCAATGAAGGTCACCACACTCTAGCAGTGATAGTGAGCTCAGGGAGAGAGGGTCATTTTAAGAGAAGGGAGGTGCCGCAGCTCAGGTGCAAGGAAGAGAGAACTGTGATACCACATAATACATAGAGGAAATGTGCATGGAGGGCTCACTGTGCACCAGGTGTTCTGCCAAGCATCGTTTCACCCACTTTTCCCGAGAAAGCTGTGAAGTCAGTACTATCAGCAACCTCACCAAGCATAGACACCTCTGATGTTTGCCGAACAGCCCTGGACTTCAAACCCCCTAAATAGCAGAGTCAAATAATCTCTAATGGACCTTGAGCTTTGCATCGCTCCCCCAAAGACTCAAAATTCCTTGAGTGTCTGAGTCACTGTGATGGTCCCATGACCACAATATAGCTCCCAGGAAGGAAAAAAATATCTGCCGCTTTTACTTTCTGTGGTTGGTCATGCCTTACTACTTATATTCCTCTCTGAATAGAATAAGTGTTTGGAGCTGGGCAGCCAAAATGACAAGTATATGATCTAAAATTACAGATAATGATGAAAGGAATACTTAATGTTTATCACTTATAGAATGTTTGGAATTGTTATGGTTTATATTATATATATATTATATATATAATATATATAATATATATAATATTACATATTATATATATTATAGATTTATATACTCCCTTCCAAAAGGATTGTACCAACTTGTACTTAGTGTTTGACACCATGGATTTGTTGGTCCAATTGTAATTTTCAATCTCTTTCTCTCTTGCTATTTTCTACTATAGAGGCTGGAAAAACAAAGCACTTGATTTTCCTGCCACCTTTGCAGCTAGTAGTGACTTTGTGATACAATGTGATATAGATAAGAGATTACAGGGGAGGATTTTGAAAGTTTTTGTTTCCTTAACATCATCCCAGTTTCTTGTTGTTTTTCTGTCTTGAATGCAAATGTGATGTCTGGAGAGATAACATCTACTTTGTAACCATGTGGTAGTAAGCATATAGGAAAGGCCAAGAAAATCACAGACATGATGCCATGATATCAACAGACAACAAACAGAATATATGTGTGTGTGTGTGTGTGTGTGTGAAGGAGATTTATTTTATGAAATTGGTTTACATGATTATAGAGGCTGGCAAGTCTAAAATCTTTAGGGTAGGCCAGCGGGCTGAAGACCCAGAGAATAAAGGACTGTCCACCAATTTAAATGTTAATATCATCCAAAAACACACTCACAGAAACATTCAGAATAATATTGGAGCAAATATCTGGGTACTATGGCCGAACCAAGTTGACACATAAAATTAACTATCACAGTTACTATAGTTCAGAGTTGTGTTACTTGCAGCCAAAAGCATTCCTGATACATAGTACTGTTTGAAATCTAAGAACTACTTAGGTATTCCAAACATTTTTCATCCTAATTGGCCTCAATCACAATTACACAAAGTATTTCCCTGCTCTGTCTTATTCTTCCTCTCTTACATTTTCAACCAAGATCTATGCCTCTGAAAATCCTACCATTTCACTGTATATCAAAGGCCCTAAGAAACATTGATAAATATCTATATATTTTTAGAGGATATTTTTTCTCTTTAAAAAAAAAATGTTTGCTATGGTATAGACCTGTGATGTCTAATATGATAGCCATTAGCTACATGTGGCAACTGAGCATTTGAAATGGGGGTAGTTTAAATTTAGGTGTGCTGCAAGTATAAAATACATTAAATTTTGAACCTTTAATTCAAGGGAAAAAAGTAAACTATCTCAATTTTTTACATTGATTTCATATTGGAAGAATTTGGATAAATAGGATCAAATAAAATAAGTGTAGTATTAAAATTAATTTCATTTGATTCTTTTTACTTTTTTAAAGTGGCTATTAGAAAGTTTTAAATTACATATGTGAATTACATTTCTGGCTCACATTATATTTCCATTGGGCAGGGCTAGTATATACACATAAATAATTTTCTTAAAAATTGACTGTCATTTTTGTAACTAATTTATCAATATTGTATGTACATTTTACTTGGATTACAAAATTTTATTCAAACATGTAAGTTGACTTATTTGTTCTATTTTTTAAAGGGCTAGATGGAGTATTGTTCAGAGTTCAGAAAAACAAAAATTATAATGAAAAATCCTATGTGTAATGAAAGGATTATAAGAACAGAGAATCAGCACTTTGTGTCCAAAAACTTTAACAATTTTCCCAGCTCGCTGAATTGTGGGAACTCAGCTTTTCCTGGGAATAAATATGCTATTTTTAACATTTTTATTATACTATTTGTCACAGGCTCTCCCATGAGAGTATCAACAATCAATTTCAAACAGAATCAACCACAAACACTTCTCCACATGTAACTTGGGACATCTGGCCTGCTCAAGTCCTCATCTACAAGTGCCCGTCTGACTGGATGCTTGTGCTCCTAAAATCCTTTGTCCTACTTCCCACACTGGAAATGAGATAGGGCGAAAGCCATCTTCAGTGGGCCAGCCTTCAGCAAGTCTGAGTCCTAGGCTTGAATTCCCCCTCACTTATGACTGCAGATCCGTTTCTGATGGAGTGATGCATTCCAGAGATATGACTGACACAGTGATTTATGTGGCATTTTCCCTAATGGATGGAGATGAAAGCTTTGGTCTAGAAAACATTCAGCCAGCACCTCCTAGCTGAAGAGATCATAATACCTGCTCTAAGCAGAATGCTTCAAGCAGGAGGTACAAATTCTTAAGAGGTACTGGACTGCTGTGTTGACTACACCTTCATGTAGTGAAGCAAACTCTCAGAATGGAAAAATAAAAGAAAATGTGCTTATTCAGTCAAGGCACTAAAGCAATGAAAGACACCAAAAGAGGGTGATCTAGAGGGTTGGGAGGATGATGTAAAGGAAACCCAAAAGTCTTACCTCCCCTTTAAGCACTATCAGTCTTTTTGGTAAGTTCGAAACTCAGGATTAAAAATTTGCTGCTGTTGTTAGCTATTGAAATAAGTCCCACGGTAAATTCTTTCTTAAAGGGAAGAAATCTTTAATTAAGCAAAGCTATCCCTAAATTATGTTTTCCAAGTACAGGTCTCCATACCAGTTTTCTTTTAAATGAAGAGCACATGTAGAAGATTCGAGTTCATATAAGAGGTAGAGTCTTTAGAATAGCATGTTTATAAATGAATGCTTGTTTGACACTTTGACTTACCCAAATTAGAAAGGAAGACACCCTTTACCTCTCACTACACTGATTCACATGAGAAAATATACACTTAGGTGTTCTCAGCAACGATAACAAGACTTGTAAGAAAGCATTTGCCTCAGAGAAAACAGATTTCAGTTTTAGGACGGTCACTATCAACGTATTTGAAAACATTTAAGTAGAATTGATATGAATAAAATAATCTACTGTAAAATTAAACATATTTGAATAAGTGCATGCCATTCCTTATCATCTCAAATATTAATATGTTTATTGCTTTTTGCCACACTCATAACAATATGAAATAAATGATAGAGAAGATAGTGAAAGTTTCAACTTGAGTTAGGCTCAGTTTAAAGTCACTGCTACCATAACTTTTAAATTCTATCTCTTAATTGCAGTGAAAGGTAACATGCAGTATATGTATATATTTTGTTGTTGTGCATAGTCTTCATATTATTCCTTCAGATAAACATTCCTTCATATAAACATACATTTTGTTGTTGTGCATAGTCCTCATATTATTCCTCTTTGTATTTGATGGATGAATAAATAAATAAATGCAAAGGAAGCAATAATGCAAGAAAATAAAAGAAATTCTGCAAAATCAATGTAGCATTTTTGCCTTTTAATTTTAATATCTAATAATAATTCATGTGACTTGCTGAAAATGTTAGCCACCATTTCTAGTTGATGAATGGTCTTCCCCATCAACAGAGGTGGCAGCTGTCTGTTTGATTTTTCCCTTTGGAAGAGAAGTCTGAGTGATGGAGAGCCCGTAGTCTGGGAAGGAGACACAGCACTAGCACCCACGTGACAGGGCCATGACCAAGTTCTTCCTCTTAATGATGTTGTTGGGGCAATGAGTAGATAAAATATTTACATCCATTTTTTTTAAACCAGCCTAACACTCCACAATGCTTCTGTCAACACTTCATTGGGTTTTACCCATGCTGAAATCCCATCTAACCATGCAGACAGGCTGCATTTCAAGAGTTAATTAAGTTCAGTATTAGATACATGAATATCTTTTCCCATAAAAAGTGTTCTAAAAGACAGTTTGGTTCCTTATGCTCATATCCAAAGTCTGTTCATATTATAATGTGGCTGAAATACCTCATGTTTGCAAACGATACATAGTTAACAGTAATACTATATAATAATAGTCATTAAGAGAGAAAAATAATGAGGCAAAGTAAGAAATATTTCTACTTAAAAGCTGGCATTTAATTAGAAAAAAGACAGGAGATAGAATTTTGTGTTTATTTCCAAGGATTTTAGAACTTGGTCATACTGGTTTTTTATGATGTCTACTTTCAATTGCTTTTTCTTTTATTTAAATGAGAATAATTTGGTGCATTTATCAATTAGAACGTAAGCTCCAGGAGCTCAGAGACATGTCAATTATATTTGTCATTATATCCTCAGCACCTAAAACAGCATCTGACATACAAGTTCTCACAATTAAGTTCATGAACTTATTGCAATGATGTTGCTAAACTTTTTTGATATCACAGGGATTATTCATTATGAATTTGTACCAACTGGACAAACAGTTAACCAAGTTTACTATTTGGAAGTGCTGAAAAGGCTGCATGTAAAAGTTAGGCATAAACGATCTGAACATTTCACCAACAATTTATGGCTCTTGCATCACAACAATGCACCAGTTCACACAGCACTGTCTGTGAGGGAGTTTTTAGCCAGTAAACAAATAACGGTATTGGAACATCCCCCCCCCCCCGCCCCACTCACCTGATCTGGCCTCCAATGACTTCTTTCTTTACCCAAAGATAAAGGAAATATTGAAAGGAAGACATTTTGATGACATTCAGGACATCAAGGGTAATACGACAATAGCTCT
Source organism: Rhinolophus sinicus (assembly GCF_036562045.2). Classification (NCBI taxonomy): domain Eukaryota; kingdom Metazoa; phylum Chordata; class Mammalia; order Chiroptera; family Rhinolophidae; genus Rhinolophus; species Rhinolophus sinicus. The sequence goes on along the minus strand of NC_133751.1, from coordinate 172,172,265 downwards.
GATGGCCATTCCAGAAAAAGAGTTCCAAAATTACTTTGAAGGGTGTACAGGGCGCTGCTGTGAGTGCATAGCTTCCTAAGGGGAGTACTTCAAAGGTGACCATAGTGATATTCAGCAATGCGATATGTAGCACTTTTTCTAGGATGAGTTTGCAAACTTAATTGTCAGACCTCGTATAGTAGGTGCTCAATAAATATTGCATTCATTCATTCATTCAATAACTCAACAAATATTTATTAAGTGTCTGCCATATGCATGCCACTATATAGAAGCTGGGAATAGAAAAACCAAAATCTCCACCTTCTTGGTGTTACACTCCTGTAGGGGAGAGAAAAACTCAACAAAAGAATCTCACTAATGAATGTAGTAAGCATTTAAAGTTAGCTAAGGGCTCTGAAGGAGAGTTACTTTGCCATGATTAGCACATCTTTTTTGGCACCAAAATGCTATAAAGATGAAGAAATATAATTCTATTGAGAAAACTGAGAGGCTAAGGGGCAAGAAGGAAGGAGATTATAAGAGTGTGTACAAGTGAAGAGAATAAACTTTCCAGAGGTGCAGTGAACTGAGCTGAGAGGATGGAAAGACAGATGAAGTGCAGAGCACAGTCTTACACAACACCTGTGGGGAGGGGGGGAAGGGGGAAGGAGTGAATGTAAGAAAGTGCGGGGATGTCCTCCCAGGGCACAAGGCTTTGCTGTCTAGAGTGAGTCAGTGGAAGTGGAATGGTGGGGGATGGGGAAGGAAGAATGGAACTTCATTCAAATACACAGGCTGTTTCCTCTCAAAGTTCCCTCGCTGAGCCTTCCTGAAAAGTTAACTTTATGATTTAGACAAGTAATTTTGATTTTATAAAGTCATTTTTATCATGGCGTTCTACAAGATGAGGAGAAATGTAAGGGTGTAATTGAACACTATTCATTAATTAGAGAGTATTGTCACTGCCTCTGCCATCACAGCCATATTTCCTCCCACTGATCTTCGCCCCCCCAAACCCCAGTTCTTAGTCCCAATCGCTGTGCCTTGGCTGCTACTCTGTTCAGACAGCTTGGCCACATCCCTGTTTCCATAATGTCATCATCTGTTCTCCCATCTCTCTCACCCTTCCTCCCCATTACTCTGTCAGAATGACCTAGACGCAGGCCAACACATCAGTGCACCCTGCAGAGAGCAATAGAGCATCTCCCTGATGGCATGAAAGGAAGCTACATTTTTCCAGTAGCAGGGAAGGAATTAACAAGTGACCTCTAGGGGCCTGGCATCTGGGACTTTGCTCCATAGAGTATGGTGGATACAGTCCAAGCCAGCATCATGGAATTTTATTTTGTTCTTTTGCTTTTAAAAAAATGTAACCCAAGTGTTATGATCTTTGAGACACAGGACATGTTATTTTCAAGGGAGGCAGAAAGTTATAGCATTATGTTGCAAAATAGTTACAGAAATATCTCCAGTACTTCCTGATTAGATACATCATACATGAGATCTGCCTGTTTGCAAGATGAGGTTCAAGTTCAAAGAAGCAAGCACATAGTGAGGATTTTTCCCCTTCTTTTTTTTTTATGTATACCCATGTGCATATGCATTCGGGCGCATGTGTGCACACACACGTCATCTGCAGAGCTGAGGATTCTGGACACTTTTTATTTTGGAAAACAGTTCAGCCACAAGAGAGACGAAATCATATGATTTAAAATAATAGCATGCATTTGATTGTTTTAAATATCCATTTGTCAGTCACAAGCACAAGGAAATCTTACAAAGCAGCACTAAGTCCAAAAAGGCCCCATATCTAACATTTAAATGCAAATAAGTCCTCTCATGCTGAATAAGTGCCAGAAATGGAAGGAGTAGGAGTCTACACGGTTAGCTTCTTTGGCACCTAAGCCCCAAAGATTTAAAGGGGAACAGTAGTAAGCTATTTCCTACAAATCTTAAATGAAGCATAAATTAAACTCTGCAGAAGCAATTATTTCTCTTTATGGTCCAAAGCACCAGCTGTGTCCGTTCAAGAGCCATTTGGAGCTGGGGCAATCATTCGCCAGCCTGACTCTTTTCTATTAGCTGTCATTCACATCAAGTGCTGAAGGACACACTAAAGATGCTAAAACCACTGTTCTCTTACGCCATACTTCAGTAGTTGAAAAAATATTTTCAAAGCTGTAGCTATTTTTGTTTGTGGGAAACATATCTGATCATATTATTTTACTCTTCTTCTGTAACAGAATTATTTTATTAAGAGGTCCAGAAAATAGAGGGAGGCAACAGAGGAAGTGATAGCTTACTTCTTTTTTAAAGAAAACATGTGCTATACAGAATATACCCAAGGACAAAATGTATCCCAATGGGATAATACAAACACATCTGTTTTAGGCATGTTCTGTAAATTTTATTTCTCATTATTTTTCTTAATTTTTTTTTTTCTGATAGCTTGTTTTGGGTTTTTTGTTTTGTTTTGTTTTTTTCTCTCACTGGAAGTGGCTTCAAACATCCCAGCTCCTCCCAAAGCAGAGAATGCCAGCCTGTCACATTGACGAGCACAGTGTGTAACCCTGGGGCTGCATTTTCCAAGTGTTGCTGACTATCCTGCATGCAGGGTGCCTAGGGTGGGACCCGTCCTACACATAAATGAAGAAACAGAGGATACCAAACCTCTACTTTTTAAATGAGGACGCGATACATGTTGAAGCACATAGACTTCTCCAGAGATGCTTCAGAAGAGAACAAAGGTGGAAGTTATAGGTGCAATTTTCATGCAGGAGTTCTCCAATCAAATTTTCATCTATGACATATTTTACTGTGTGCCATTTTAACCTTCATCGATTTATTATCAATTTCTCAAAATTATTATTTTGAATTTTAAGAAATTTGAGTTAAGAAATTTGAGCTACTAATTTCTTATGAGAAAATTGTGAGTAATCCTCCTGGGCTATCTCAGGATTGCTTCAGGGCCAAATTCCAATGCCAATAATTTGGGCTCTTGCTTTGCACTTGTCCTGAAGAGGTTGAGAGATGCAGGGATTAGAGAGATTGAGATAAGTGAGAAGAATAACAGGGCAAAGTGAGTGTTAGTAAAGGTTTGTCCTTAAAAAAATCCAACATGAGCCAGTGTGTGCTACAGAAGCCCTGGGGCGGGGGAGGGTGTGTGTGGAAGGGAGGGAGGGAGGGAGGGAGGGAGGGAGAGAGAGAGAGAGAGAGATTATAAACCAGGATTAAGATCTCATGAAGCTGGCTGACTTTAAATGGAACCTCCAATCTGCTCTAAAATGTTCTTCCTAAATGATAAAAGATGTTAGCCCCCCACTCCCCGCCCGGTCTAAGCAGTGCAAATCTGTATAAATACCCACCATTACTTTGCTTATCAGAGGTAGCAGGTGCTGGCTTCCTTCAGACTCATGAAACTCAATTTGTTTCCCTGATCCTTTCTATTAAATAAATGGTGTGTGGCAAGCAGCCACAATTGTTCTTTAAAAACAAATGAAGTGCCTAGTCCCATACAGACTTAAGTACTATTACTTTAAACATGGTCACTATCAAGTAAACTTAAAATAACAATTTTCCCTAGGACAAAATACCTAAGTACCCTTTGTTTTTTCAGGCAGCTGAGGATCTCTGTTGTCTCCTCTTCCCTTTGGGGGAAATCAAGAGAGTGTAGCCTTGACTTGTCTGAAAGAGTGCTGAATCCAGGACTGGATAATCTGAATTAATGCCTGGCTCTGCTTGACACAAAGCACTCATCCTAGGACATTTTTATTGACTCTTCCACAAATAGTGGGTCCAGTGGGACTCAAGTAATAATTTCATGGGTTTAGGGAAGACGCAAATGTATTTCTGAAATGGGTGTTCATGCTGCAGTATTGTTTATACTTATGATATTAAAGATATAATTTGGTTCTGGAATATCTACCATCTTAATTAGCTTAGAGATAGCTCCCATAATAGCAGAAAGAATGAATGAAGGCCAGGGGAAATCTTATTTAATTGTTCATATCAACGTTACTCTCCTTAGGACCACAAGAGAGAAAGTTTCTTTCTAAAACATTTGCCTGGGAAATGAGAATAATCCATCTGCTTATGCCCACTTCCTGCCATAGGAATGGTATGAAAAATAAGTCCCATAAAGTTATTACACAAAGTTATGGGTGGTGGGGAGAATGGCCGGGGTTGGGGACTGAATTATTGTAAATAAAGATCTTTGGGAAAAGCAGGTTTGAACATTTAATTTTATAACTTGGATGAACAAGGACAGTGACAACTTCATGTTTAAGGAAACTGGAATGCTCAGGGAGAGCAGAGGGTTACACATGGGAAAGAAGTTGTCTTCCATCTGCTCTATTTATTGAATAATTACTGTCTGCTGGGCACTGCCAGTTTTAACTTCTGCATTGGGGTCCCACCTTTCCTGTACATTTTTTTTGTACTGTGGCACCTTCCATTAATATCCACCACTATAAATTCATAAATGAATATTCATGCGTTTCGGCATCTTTTCCTAATTCTAAGGGAGGCTGTGGTGGGGAGTGGAAAAGCCAGAAGACATGGATTGCAGTCTAGTTCTGCCAAAGACCATAAGATCTTGGGCCAATCATCAAATCTCTCTGAGCCCTCACTTTTCTTACCTATAAAGTGAAGGGATCAGAGGATACAAATTGATAATCCCCAAACTTTGGAGTTTTTGAAAGAAGTCCACAGGTCCTCATAAACCAAGTCCTGGTGACTCTATAAATGACTGCAAACATATGTAATTCCACTCTGCAAATGTGTTGAGAAATGTAAATTTAGTTGTCATAAACTTATACAAATTTTATATGAATGTTTGCCCAATCAAAAGATGCTAAAAGCGTGACCACCGTCATGCAGTTACTCAAAAAAGAAGAGGTCTTCATACTAGAAAATGCTGGGACCCACCCAACTAGATGACAGAGACAATCTCTTAATATAATATTATCTCACTGATATGCTTGAAACTCCACTGTGTAAGGGAAAATGCTTTTCTTTTTAGACAAGACTATAAAGTGTTTTTCCTTCACTAACACTTTTAATCCTCAGCATCCATTATCCTAAATCAAGATGGCAACCTTTGAGCCACTCTCAATGTAGCTTCATTTGAATGGCAGTGTAGAGTTTCTACTAAGCAGCTGACTTGCATTTTTGTCTAATGATACAACTTTGGCAAGATTCATTGGGGTGAAGTCTAAGATAGAGCAAAATGGCCCAGTCAGGGATCTGATTTTGGTTTAAAGGCATTTTACTAGCTCCAGGAAAAGAATAAGTGGTCATGCCATTATTGAAATATATGTGATTTGATCACGTCAAAATAGGACTTGATAGCAAAATTGGAATTTACATCTCTACCCTCAACATAAAGCAGTTCCTATTACTAGGATGTACCATATCTCCGCAGAAAATGTAATGAAATCCTGAAGTGGTTGCCACAAAGATAAAGTATTCAAGATGGGTTTGTTTGAAAGTGGCAACCATGTGACTGATGATGACTTCTGAGTAGACCAGACCTGCACCCGTTGTCCTAACTCGCCACACGTATCCATCAGAAATGGCATATTATGACAGCGATATGAATGGTGTGTCTGCTTCTATATGTATCAGACCACACTTGTGAAATAAATTCTTTCAGACAAACTTTGTGGTGTGGTCTGGGGCAGTTCAAGACACCACACATGGCATCTTCATCTGTGGGGTTTTTTCCTAGTAGAAAGAACAAATTAGTGGGTGGATTTCCTTCCCCTTTTATAATTTTTCAGCTACAGTCCCCAAGTGCTTTTCATTTAATGTGACCAGATCCCACTTATTTTTCAGATTCAAGTCCAACTTGTGCAAGGAAGTAAAGACAGCTGTTACAAAACAGTCTCCAAAATGATCAGAAAGACTAGACTCCAACTATTCCCATTTCCTGAATCTCTACCTTAGTAAGTGCCAAATCCGCTAACAAATACCAAGATACAGGAACTTTTGCCCCATTTATGGTCAAAGCTACAGTGAAGTGAATGTATTTTCCAATGAAAACAAATACCAAGATACCTATGAAGCTTTTCCTTTTCATTTGTGTTTATGGTTACCCAAATTCTACAAAATAGCTCTCAAGATAGAAATTCTTCTCCCCTCATGTGTAAATGGATGTTTGGAGGCATTAAATTTGCAAAACCCTTTTTGAACTTGATTCTCAAAAATGCCATATTGGTCATCTGAGTAGAAACGTACTGATTTTCCCCTATCAACAAATATTAGGTAGTTTCCCTTGAATAAAAACAGCACTGAGTCCTAATAGGTACAGTCCAATCTTCTACGAGCTTTTATTCTAAAAGCTGTTTTCAGGCTTTAGGAAACTCATTTTCAGGTCATTTTCAGGGGCTATAACAAAGAGAAGGAGTCTTGATTATTCTGCTTAAATATGACACTATTCCCTTTTAAAAGGTAGGACTCAAGAGACAACAGAATGGCAATATCACCAGACACATTACTGAATGAACAAAGGTGAATTTGTAGCAGAAGGACTACTATCAGGTTTCTAAATGGAGGAAAATCTTTATTTTCTGCTATGCAATGTCTAACTACTCTATCCCTCTCCCTTCTGTGTATGAGCTTAGACTGATATAAACTTATTTCCTTTTGACTTATAGATGCACGTAACTTTCCAGGCAACTGATTGCATGTAAAATGAATGTTAAGTACGTTTTCCTTTGCCTACAATTTGCTCCTGATTGGGAAAAAAAAAGATGTGTATACCTTTAATCTTACTGAAAAACAGCTATTAAACGCCTTTTTAGTACTGTTCCTCTGTCAATTAAAATTTCAACGTCAGGAAAACTGAGTTGCTGTGATCGTCTTAGAAAAGGCAATTCTGAATTTAAATAGCTCAGAACTGCACACGAGAGTGGATTGGGTAATTACTAGGAAATGATTTTGAAAAATCTTTTTAAAAAAGTGTGGGAGCACTAGAGAAGCCAAACAAAGATGTAGACTCCACTTCTAGCACCAGGGCCTCATCTATAAACTATTATCATTGCACAAGATAACCAGTTGTAAAACATTGTAAAAATATTGTAACAGATTGTTAAAGATTATTAAAAAACTAGAAAAACCATCAGAGGTCTCTCACCACTAAAGAAACTGAATGTGATAGGGAAACTTAAAAACAATATATACACATGCACTTTTATATAAGAGAGTAATTATATGAAGACTTTAGGGAAAACTTAACATGGTGATAATCGGTAATATAGAAACCACTGAGTCAATGGAAAACCAAAATATCACATAAAATTAGAAGCTGTTAATTTATTTCCAGGAAACATTTAACATTCCCCCCCATACAAACCCACTTAGGAACTCCCATGCCCGAATTCCCATCGCTAAAGGAAAGAGCTGATTTTATATTCATATTTTTAGAACTCTGATGAGCTAACGCTACTCTAAATACCTCAAAATGTGTATTTATTAGTTTTAATGCTTTTCCCTCTCCCGTCACAACAGTGTAGGACCTCTAACTAAAAGTTATGAATTTCACTTCTAAATGACCCTGCCAACATTTTCAAAGCTATAATAATTAACACAGTTTAGTAATCACACAGATAAATGATTTAATACGAGAGAGAATCTAGAAGCAGCGCAGTTGGACAAGGATGGCCTTTTCAATAAAATGTGCTGAGTCCACTGGGTATCCATATGGAAAGAAATGATTTTGACTCCCTACTTTACACCATCCCCAAAAAAAAAATCAATTTCAGTAGACTAGTGAGCTACATATAAAAGATAAAACAATTAAGCTTCTGAAAGAAATCATAGGCAAATATCTTTATAACTTTGGGTAAGCAAATATTTGTTTAAAAGGAAACAAAACGTACTACCCATCAAGGAAAGAGCTGGTAAACTGGACTGTATGAAAATGGAATGTCTGTTCATAAAGACACGCTGATAAGAGAGTAAAAAGGTAACTGAAGTGAGAAAATACATGCCACACACATATCTGATAAAGGTCTCATATCCAAAATATAACTGCAAATCAAGTAGAAATACATATACAACCCAACAGAAAAAAAAATGGCAAAATACTTGAATAGGTACTTCACAAATTATATGCAAATGGCCAATATTGAAAAGGTCTTCTAGTTCATTAGTAATCAGGAAAATGAAAATTAAAGCTAAGATCCAGCAAGAAGTCCAAAATCAAAAAGACTGTGCCAGGTGTGGCAAGGATGTAAATCACTGCAAGCCCAGTACACGGCTGGTGGGAATGGAAACTGGCCTGATCCTCTAGAAGTATTTGATGGAATCTATTAAAGCTCAATAGATGCATTCCCTATGACCCAGCAGTTCTATTCCTAGGTATATATCTGGTAGAAATGTACACAGATATCCACCAAAACACGTATAAGAATGTTTGTAGTCACACTATGCATAATAGCCAAATGTCCATTAACAGTAAAATGGATAACAAAATTGTAGTCTACCCACATGATTCAGTATTACACAGCAAGGAGAACAAACTTGAGCTATGTGCAACAGTAAGACTGAATTTCACAATTATAATGTTGAATGAAAGAGGCGGGAAGGAAGAGTATATACTGCATGATTCCATTTATATGATGTAAAAAAAAATAGGTGAAATTAATATATGGTTCTAGAAAATAGAAGTAAGTTTTGTGGGGGATTATGTCTGGGATGAAGAAGGCGGCTGCTGGGTGTGATCTTTGGGATACTTCTTGTTTTAGGTGCTAGTTACATGGATGTGTTCACTTTGTAAAAATTCCCTGATAAGTACATTTCTGTTTGTATACATTTCTGATGTGTATGTCATTAAACGTATTAAGGAGAATATGCTAGATTCAATGATTGGTAAAAGGATAGAAGAATGGATGTGTGGAAGGAAGAAAGGAAGGAAGGAAGGAAGGAAGGAAGGAAGGAAGGAAGGAAGGAAGGAAGGAAAGAAAGGAGGGGAGAATGGAGGGAGGAAGGAAAAAAGGAAAATTGGGGTGAGTATAAAATAAGTGAAATGATCTAAGAGAATAATCTTAAATTCTAATCATACACAAAAAGTTTTAATTATGTGAGGTGATGGATATTAACTAAACTTATTGTGGTAAATATTTTGCAATATATACATATATCAAATCATCTTGTATACCTAAAACTAATACAATGCTATGTCTATTATATCTCAAAACTGGACAAAAATACATTTAAAAATAAATAAAATGATAAAGTGGCTTGTTGCTCTGTTTCTTTCTCTTGGCACTGCAAGGCCTCTGGGTAAATATGTAATTAAATTCTGTTCCCAGTTTCCTCCTTAAATACTGAGAAGCTGAGACTATTTTCCTTGGTTACAAAGTTAGATTTTTGTTGAATTTTATGGAACTGAGCAGAGGGTCTCTGGCCATCATGCTAGCAATAAAAAAAGTTAATGAGGAAGAGATTGTGGTTTATTCTGTACTGTAATTAACTCCAGATTTTGAAAATGATCTCCAAACCAAAGAGGATGAGGCAAACAATTCCAAGATTTGGAGGAAACCCACTCAAAAACAGTTAATTTTCTACTGAGTGGCTATTGAAATAAAAGCTGAGGAGACCATAAAGAAGTGCCATCTTATGAGCGACATGGCTTACCAAGGTTTAGATAACCAAAAGTTGAGACCGAAAGAGCACATAATGGAACTGTTAAAATGAGATTAAAGAACGCCTCCACTGATAATACAAAGGGTACCAAAATATATATATACATATTTTAAGAAAGGAAAAAACTGTATTAAAATTTAATACTCAGTATAAACCAATAACAAAAGATGAATACAAGTCATGTGTATACATTTTTTTGGCACCTCTGGTATATTAACACCTCAACATTAAATCTTCAAATGGACAATGAAAACTCGCAGCTGATTTCCTCACCAGGAAGAAGAGCAATACTACTGTCAATTCTCTTCCCTTCTACCCCCCTGAACTTAATTGTTCAAGTGAATTTGAGTACATTAATGGGAAAATAATGCCCAGCTTAAAAACAAAGACTCTTACTACAATGCTTTCTGCAAAAAACTTAATATAATACACAGTAAAAAATTTACCCCTTCCCCAGCAATGCACACAATTTTAAAGAGTGCTTGTTATCTGAATATCTTAGAACCTAAATGACTTACATAGTATATGAAAAATAGCACTAAAAAAAAAACACCTTGTCTATTATATTTAGCCTAAAAGTATTTTAAATCATGCTCTAATTATCACAATTATACTCAATTACATGAACTTGAAAGCTCTCACTCAGCCTATTAATTGAAATGGCATAATAAAGCTATTTATTCTCCTAGATTTCAGCCAAATCCTCAGTATTGAGGATTGTGCCTGATTCTCAGAATTCTTGGCTTTGGTTCTTTGCCATTACACATACCCCGTAACTCCTGGGGTATCAACCAGTATTCAAACTTGAGCTGAAGGTCTTACACCTGAGTATTGGGTCCAAGTTATTATTCCAAAAGTGTGAAATACAAAAATGTAACCAGCCTATTACAGAGTAACTTTCCCATGTTCCTTTCTTGCCCTGCGGTAGATGGAAGTCAGGTGCATATTTATATAAATTCCTCTCCTGTGAAATAATTTTGCTGAATTTGATAAAGGTCATTACTTCAATAAAGGTCTTATTGCTTACTAAAAAAAAAAAAAAAGTAATTGTGTCATCCACACTGCAAACTTGGTTAACTACCATGGTCTGATTTTTGGTACACATTACCTGGTTACCTTTTTTCAAGCACATCATCTGTTTAGACTTTCAAGTCACTCCAGGAGCTGGGCAACTAACTGGTGGTTGGGAACAAGTTAGGTCTGTGTGGCCAGCTCATGGTACATAGGAAATCTGGCATGCCACCAATACTTTGCTTCTCCATTGCAGGACAGTGAAATTCAAAGATAAAAAAATATTGGTCGTTTACCCACTGTAATAGGGCAATGCCAGTTTATCAGTAACTTCTAGTCAGGCATTGGGGGAGAGGCTGCAGCATTGGCAGGTCTAACATGTGTAGCTAAAGAGAAGCTGTAGACCAGTGGTTCTCAATTAGGTTTGCATCAGTATCACCTCCTGAAGGGCTTGTTAAAACAGATGGCTGTGTGTAGCTACAGAGCAGTTCTAGGGTTTTTCTTGGTAGTTCTCAAACTTTAATGTGCCTGATCACTTGGAGATTTCCTTTAAAGCACCTGTTTTCCACTATTCCAGAGATTCTGATTCAGTTGTGAAGACCTATAGCTCAATAATCAGCATGGCTTTTTGTTTTGTTTTGTTCTTTTAAAACAAGTTTTCTTTGTGATTTTCACCCAGATTGATTTGGTGACATAATGGGAAACATTGCACTTACAGTGGGTCACCTGGAACAAGGTAGCGCTCTCATTTCCAGTGAGGTCAAATTATCACTGCTTTCCCTACTGGCGAATACGAAGGGTTTCCAACAAGAAAATAGTTTAAGTGCCTCTGAAGGGCAGTGACCTCTAACCTCAGGATTGAAAACTAGGGTTTAATATTCCATTTCTAAACTGAAAATCTCTAAATAATTGCTCGCAGCAGTTACATTTTCCTTAACTGCTACTTTGCTCCCTATGGAAAAGAAAGGAGGCATCACCCCTTATATTTCAAGCACTAAGAACTCTCACTTAACAACACTATTGTTGAAGGATGCTCCCCCAAACTGGCTAGTTTGGTTTAAGGAACTCTGAGGAGGCAAATTTCACCGATAGAAGGAAGCTTACTTGCAAAAGTTCAGAAAACTTTTTCCAAGTCAAGTCACAACCCACCTAGAATGAATTTCATGAACATAAGTCCTAGAACTAAAAATATAAAGAAGCCACGTGGTGACTGGTAGGAGGGGTGGAGATGCAGAATGGGCCCCAAACCTCTCAACTGTGGCAGTTGAGAATCAGGAGGGATATCTTGGCCCCAGAGTTTCTCCCTGGAGGAGCGAGAGATGCCAACCCTCCACACCAGGCTCCCTAATCCAGAGTACTGGTGCCGGGAAGATGAGCTTCCATATCTGGCTGTGAAAAACAGTGGGAATTCCGAACAAACAGGTGGGAGGAAACGCTGTGGGAAACCCAGGCATTCTCTTAAATGGCCCCCACAGACTCATTCACTTGCAGGCACTCACCTTGGGTTTCAGCTGAGGCAGTAATGTGGGTGTAAGAGGCACACGAGTGAAGACTGAGGTGTGTAGCTTCTGTATGAGGGCTGGAGGACACTCATTATTATCCCTGAGGGGCCCTCTTCCCAGTGCTGCAGGAAGGTGGGCGCAATCCTTGCTGTGTTGAGCCCTCCCCCACACGTTCAAATCTGAATCTGATTGGCCTGGTGAGTCCTGCTGGGATTCCGCCCCACTCCAATCCCTCAGTACCAGCAGCCAACCTGCCTGCATTGCACTTTCTTGGAAAACTATCAAATTCAGGAGGCTACAGCTGGGTGATGACTGGCCTGTGTGCTGAGATTTTTGCTGAGTAGCTCTAGGCCCAGCACTGTTACCAAACAAGAATTTACATTAACCTGGTGACCACAATGATTCCCACAATAGTGACTCCCCCAGACCCTGCCTCACCCAACTTGTGTAACACAGGAGGCTTTATCAGTGGCTGAACCTTGAGTCAGCAGGTGACAGGAGACCTCAATGTGTCATGGCTTTTTGTGAAGCTACCCCAGGCCCAGTACTGGTGGCAGATATCCTTGGTTCATATCTTGGCCTCTCCCACAGTCTCCAGGTTTAGCATGGCAGCAAACAACTGTGGATCATTTTGTAGCTCCTAGTAGGTAGCCCCTGGCCAGTCACAGGCAGTGGGTGACCTGGGACTGCATTAGAGCCCCTCCCAAGAGACCCCAGAACCAACATATGTGGAGGTTGGCTTCAGACCACAGCAGAGCACCGCCCAATTAGCCCCACAAGTGGCACACAGAACCAATATATGTGGAGGTTGGCTTCAGACCACAGCAGAACACTGCCCAATTAGCCCCACAAGTGGCACACACAAAAGGTGGTTTCAATATACACTAGTCTGCTGGGGAGAATCCATCAGTGGGGTAAGGCCCCCACACAGTAGCGTATAAGCTGTGGATGTGGCCAAACCCTATAAATAATCAGCCTGAGGATCAATCCCACCCAGTGGAATACCAAAAGCACTCCAGGCTCAACTATAACAGGAGGGCACACACAACCCACACAAGGGACACTCCTGGAGCACCCAAAGCAGGTGACCAGGGAGATGGTGCCAAGGCCTCACAGGGCACCTACTACATAAGGCCACCTGGGAGACATAGCAGATCTAGCTAATATATAGAAACAAACACAAAGAGGCAGCCAAAATGAGGAAACAAAGAAATGTATACCAAATGAAAGAACAGGAGAAAACTCCAGAAAAGAACTAAACAAAATGGAGGAAAGCAGCCTACCAGATACAGGGTTCAAAACAATGGTTATAAGGATGCTCAAGGAACTTAGTGAGAACTTCAACAAAGAGATAGGAAGCATAAAAAAAGGCTATAGAAACCATAAAAAAGAACCAGTCAGAAGTAAAGAATACAACTAAAAGGAAGAATGCACTAGAAAGAATCACCAGCAGACTAGTGAAGCAGAGGATCGAATCAGTGATTTGGAAGACAAGGTAGCATAAACCACCCAATTGGAACAGCAAAAAGTAAAAGAATCCAAAAAATGAGGATAGTTTAAGAGACCTCTGGGACATCAAGCATAGCAACATTTGCACCACAGGAGTACCAAAAGAAGAGAGAAAGCAAGGGATTGAGAACCTGTTTGAAGAAATAATGACTGAAAACTTTTCTAACCTGGCGAAGGAAATAGACATATAAGTCCACGAAGCACAGAGTCCCAAACAAGATGAACCCAAAGAGGCCCACACCAAGACACATCATAATTAAAATGCCAAAGGTTAAGACAAAGAGAGAATTTTAAAAGCAGCAAGAACAAAGCAGTTAGTTACCTACAAGGGAAGTCCCATAAGACTATCAGCTGATTTCTCAACAGAAACTTTGCAGGACAGAAAGGATTGGCACAAAATATTGAACATGATGAAAAGCAAGGACCTACAACCAAGATAACTCTACCCAGCACAGCTATCATTTAAAATTGAAGGACAGAGAAAGAACTTCCCAGACTAGAAAAAGTGAAGGAGTTCATCACCACCAAAACAGTATTACAAAGAATGTTAGAGGGACTTCTTTAAGACGGAAAGAAACAAAATAATTTATGAATAATAAATCAATTATGAATAATAAAATGGCAATAGCTACATATCGATCAACAATTACTTTCAATGTAAATGGGTTAAATGCTCCATTCAATGGACATAGGAGAGCTGAATGGGTAAGAAAACAAAACCCTTACATATGCTGCCTACAAGAGACTCACTTCAGATTGTAAGACACATACAGTCAGACAGTAAAGGGATGGAAAAAGATATTCCATAAAATGGAAATGAAAAAAGCAGCAAAAAAAAATCAGGGGTAGCAATACTTATACCAGACAAAATAGACTTTAAACAAAGTCTATAAGAAGAGACAATGAAGGACCCAGTAATCCCACTTGTTTATTTATCTGTAGAAACCCAAAATGTTACTTCGAGGGGACGTGTGCATCCATTTGTTCACTGCAGCATTGTTTACAATAGTCAAGATGTGGAGGCAGCCTGGGTGTCCACTGATGGTGAATAAAGAGGAGGTGGTACATATATACAATGGAATATTGCTCAGCCATGAAAGGGAATGGGTTCTTGCCATCTGTGGTGGCATGGATGGACCTGGAGGGTATTATGCTGAGTGGAGTATGTCAGATAAAGACAGACGCAGTGTGATTTTGCTCATGTGGAATTTAAAAAACAAAATAAACAAACAAAACAGAAATAAACTCATAGAAACAGAAAACATTTTGATGATTGCCAGACTGGAGTGGGGTTGGAGAGGTGGATGAAAAAAGGAGACGGGATTAAGAAGTACAAGTTGGTTGTTACAAAGTAGTCATGGGGATGTAGGGTATAGCATAAGAAATACAGTCAATAATATGGTAATAACTGTGTATAATGCCAGGTGGGTACTAGACTGGTCAGGGGAAGCACTTCTTAAATTATATAAATGTCTAACCACTATGCTATACATCTGAAATTAATAGAAAATAATATTGAATGTCAACTGTAATTAAAAAATTTTAAAAGGGGTGGAAAAACCTACTTTACAGATATATTTTTAATCCTTTCAGAATACCTACCGTGAAGTTTGAGAGTAAATGGTTTCTCTATTGGAAATAAACTTTGAAAAATACATTACTGTATGTTAATGCTATTGTTGCTAATCATCCTAATGAACAAATTGCAAACAAGGTATTAGAGAAAATTTGACAAATAGACCCATGGAATATTGGTCCTCTCCATGCTGGACTTAAACTTTCATTCAGGAACCAACCCAATGATGATCAATAGGGGACAAACACATAGTGCATCCATACAACGGGTGACTATGTATGCCACTATAAAAAGAACGAAGAGCAAAAAAGGCAAAGTAAAGAACAATGCCTATAACATGTTAGCTTTTGTCTACTAAACAGGAGGGAGGTAAACATCTATATTTTTATTGCCATATATGTATAAAGTAAGGCAAAGCAAGAAAACTATGGTTAAATTTTAGAGGGGCATAGAACTCAGCAGGTGACTGATGAGGTGGAGAATTTGTATTGTATATCTTTTTATACCATGTGTATGTATTACATACTAGAAAAGAAAAAACAAAACACAAACACCTCTCTGTTCCAAATTTCTACTCACCTATTTCAGGAACCATCTATCACTTTAGGTACAAACAGAAGAAGACTGAAAGAAAGTCATTGTATCCTCTCTCTGCACCAATAAACACAAAGGCTTCTGAGAATTTCTTTATGGAAGCAATATTTTTAAGTACAAAAATTAAAAGAAAATCCCCAGAAAATACTTTCAATGATTGTTTCTGGTTTATAAATGATAAGTGAAATTCAATTATACAGAGAACATGAAATGTTTGGAGTGCAAAGCCTTTCTGTGCGACAATATATTGACACACAACATAAGAACATAGCTTGAAGTACAAAAATACAGTTGTGATCCAGGAAATGGCACCAAATTAGAACAGTTTTATTATTTAACATACCATTGTATATACATTATCCTCCCAAATAAGAAGAAATTTGATTCCAAAGTTTAAAAAGTAGCTTCCAAAATGAATCCTTATTATAAATTTGAAGGAAAAAAAAAAAAAGTCCTGCAAATTAACACAAACAATTTTGATCCTTGATTAAAATATGCACCCTGTACCGATCACCTCGCTCATACAAAATGTTTACTATAAATAAAACTTTCAAAAAAGATCTTGGATGTTTATTGCACATTGTATAGAATGTTTGCCTCTATCTGAAAGGCTTTCAGCCCTCACTGTATTAGCTGTTTGAAGTACTTACTCAAATTTGGGTGAAAACAACACTCTATAGATATTAGCATATATAGGATCATATATGTTTACCAGAAACAGGAAAATATAACCTTAGTGGACTGCTTCTGTCACTTTTTCTAAAATAAGAATGAATCTGTTTTCTAAGCAATTACAAGAGATCTAAACAAATTAAAAGTCCTGTTCAAATGTCAGTTTTTTCTTTTCAAATAGAAATCACACGTAGAGCCATTTTACCCAGTCATATAGTTCTACTTCCTAGGACCAGCCCTTTTTGAAGTATATTGTTAAAGTCACACTACAGGATTTCTTTCTAATCACGCTGTCCATCATCAACAGTTACTGTTTTGGTCTCAACATTTTCAAGTCCTCTTAGCCATAGTAAAGCCAGCACAAACCAGCCAGAATGCAGTGGCCTTCAAAATAGAACAAGTTCCTCATAGCTTTTCAAACCATTTAGTATAGTGCCTAGCACAGAGCAGGCATTCCATAAATATTGGATGAGTGAATGTACTATCTTTTAGGACCATTTCCTATACTTAGATGTATTAATGATTTATGAGTAATATGTTGATTTAGGGTACACAGACCTAACATGATGACTAAACAAAGAACACACATGACATGGCATAGACACTGTTAGTTTCTACAATCCTGTCCCAGGACAGAATGTGCACTTTAAAGGTTAAAACTATTCCAATAATAAAAATTGATTAGTCAAATAGTTTTATTTTGCCAAGGGACTTTAACGGTGTTAGCCTTTGACAATTCCCAAACATACAATGAACCCCAAATAAAACAAAACCAAATTGCACTATTACAAAGAAACAAGTCCATGAAAGCAGAGAGGAGGCACCAGTTAAGGAACAGCAACTTCAAGGAGACGGTTGTTTTTTCGTTTGCACGTTGGGACACTCCCATTTTTCTGGTTGCCCTGAATAAACTTCACACATACTTTATCCTGTCTGAACTGCACCAGGAACCTAGGAGAAAAGAATAACACAAATTAAAGTACACACAAAACAGCTGATGATTACACTAACACTAGCTTTTGTTTTTTGATGGATATTGATGTCGACAAGCATTCCTCCTTTCCATTCCATTAGCACTTCTGTACGTAGAACTGTATCATCAGGTATTACATTGCATTTACTTCCAGCAATCATCATTTAGCCCTAAGGAAAACGAAGTTCTTTAACTCATCATATCAGTAAGATAAACGGGGTAAGAATAGAAATTTCCATGTTTCAAATGCAAAGACCAACATGCCATTTTTCCATTTTTCTTCATTTTTGCATAGCAAAATTATAAACTGGGGGAGGTTTCCTATTAAATAACCAACAAATTGAGAAAATGAAATCGAGAATTTCAGAAAAAGAAGGGGTCTGGAGATCCCACAGACTATGGTTTTTCATCTTTAGTTACTCAGATACAATTTTTCTCATATCCATACATTATGCTAATAGTTATTTCCAGCTTAAATAAATGTATTTCAAAATAGTGGTGACCTACAGATGATAAAGATACAAGTTTGATCTGTCACTTGTTTTAATACCCATTTAATATATACATAATTTTAATACCCATTTAAAATATACATTAAGTTATAAAATTTTAAAAACCATCAGTGTACACCAAAAGCCAGTTCTTATCCTACCATTGGGATGTGTGGCATACTGTGGGAAACGATATTCTAGCCCAAATCTTCCCTTTCAGAGATAATCAGCGGTCAAGTTCCTGTCCATGAGATTATGTGTCACACCTTCCTACACACACACTGACAGCTTCCCCTGGGCTGGGTGCTGTGAGGGACACCGGGATGTATTCCATGAGGTCCCTGCCCTCAGGATGACATTAGCGGGGAAGCATGAGAGTAGCATGGCTGGACCAGAACCTGGCCTTGCCCATTTCAAAGCCAGTGCTCTTTTCTCCCCACCGTTAGACTCAATATAATGTCACCAAGTTTTCAGTGTATTTCTTAGGGAACAGATTTCTGAGTCACTGGCATCCACGACAACAAGCAAAGACTGAAACAACTCTGCTCTGTATACATTAGTCTCAGTTTCAAGGCCTGAATAGTCCACGTTTTGCAAACATCATCCACTGGAGTGAAATGTGATACATAAGCTTCTGATTCATCGGTTGTTTTAAAATGATAGTTATTTCTGAGCTTTTAAATGGGTTGTTTTTTTTTCAACTTGAAAACACTGAAAAAGCTTTAGTTCCAAATTCGCCTGTCTGGGATATCTCTCTGGCATGTATATATACTCTTATCTATGTGTGTGAAAGAAAAAAAGAAAAAACATCTTTCAAGTTTAACACAAATACATACATTGTAAGAATCAAATATTTTTATATTTTCAATTCAAAGTCTACTTGCAGTGTAACAAATGTATAAGGAGCTCTTTTCCCAATAACTTTAGCATATGTGGGCTGTCTCCATGTTCATACTCCAGGATCACGATTCACTCTAAAAATAACAACAGCTAAAATTTGAGTATTTACCATGTACTACACTATTCTTAGTAAATTAAAATATTAAAACACAACTTTAAAACAATCCTATGAGGTAAATACTCTTATTTATCTGTAATTCATAGAAGATAAAACTGAAGCATGGCCCACAGTAAAAAAAAAGGAGAATCAAAGAATTATCTTCCAGCAAACAGTTAACATTGAATGCACTATTTCACAGCATCAATACCAGTTACAACTTCACAGCAAAAGGACTGTGGATTAGCTGTTCGGGTTTAAAATATTCAGAGACAATTGTATAACTTAAATTAATATATATGTATGTTTGTGCGTGTACTATATGTATATATGCGAATACATGTAGTACAGGTAGTTTTAAAATATTTAATGGAACAAATTCACTTTAGTTTTCGATATATTCAGAACTTAATTTTTAGAAATACTACACTTTTTATTTAACGTTCTCCTTAAAAGGCCACCACTTACAGTTTGAACAGTTTGGAGTGTAAGAGCTGGGAATTACAAAGCAGTTGAGTCCCTGGATGAATTCAATTCTCGATTCTAAGCGTTAAACTACAATTCTTGCTGTGCACGTTAAAACCGCTGGAAGGAATAAACAGGACTTTGATTCTGCTCCTTGTAAACTGACATTCAGTTTACCCATAATGATTATGGAGATGGGGTTTGTTAGATTAACGACTTCTACTTCTGAAAAGGCTGCACTGAGGAAAGCACACACTGAACTGAATGCTGTTGAAAACATTGCCCTGTACAGCTGACAATAAAATGGACCAAAGCCACTTAGGGCTAGAAAATACATCACAGGCACTCTTGCCCAGGACTTTATAAAATTTTGTTTAAATTTAAAATGCACCCCCAAAAGATTATATAACCCTGCGTCCACGCTCCCACAGGTAACGGAGGAGAGGCTTGGGCACCTCGCTTGGCCTTGTGTTTCCCCGTGTTGCCTGGCAAGGGACCACGGGTGCTATGCAAGCTTGTATCAGCTCTTTCAGTTTTAGAAGACCAGTCAATAGTCAGGAATTGGAGAAGGACAGGTGTTAGGGGCTGGTTTATAATGCTACTAAACATTGGTTTTCTTCATGTGGCCACACTGTAAATCTTTACTCAGACAGCATGTTTACTGAAAGCTTACATAGCCAGAACATCACACACCCCTCTCTGTGATAAGGCAGAGTCCCCGATGCCCAGAAGCAAGCCATCCTCATCAGTGTTGTGTAATCGTATGCCTCAGTGCCTCAAACACAAACCGTGAGAGCCACTGGAGGGGTTCTGTGGTTGATTACATTTGAGAAACACAGCACATGCTCTCCCAAAGCCCCTCAGGAGAGTCATAATGTGCAACGAGATTGCAGAGGCTCTGAGAAGGGCTGTAGTAAAGAAAGATTGTTAATTTGCACCAGAGAACACTTTCTTCACAGCACACCATTTATTAACATCCTGCAAAGGCAGTGTTCTTAGAATACTAGTTTGGGAAATGCTTAAAAGTAGCAATCCCTTGTGGCCTGGCTGTTGGTATGATACTTTTCTGTAAAGACAGCCTAATTAATCTAGTCGGCCAATTACAAACCTACTTCATCCTTATACTAAAGAGCTTTTGCATCTGGAATATATATAATCTTCCATGATAGTGGGAATTAGCAGTCCCACCCAACCAGAAGTCAAACATCCCAAGTTATGAAAAATTTCAGCTAAAGGAAGTTTACAGCTCTAACAGATCTACCAGGTTAAAACCTTAACTACCTGGAACCCAACTAGCCATTATCTTTTTTCCTAATACTCTTTGTTTTGTGAGAAAGGACATAAAAACAAGAAAGTTACTTAGTCCAAACTGTAATTTCCAACGCAGAGTATACATGAAGGCCAATCTCCCATCCAATCTAAACACCATTTTTAGTATACAATGAGAACAGACAATAACCAAGGTCTATAGATCCTAATACATCAAGTAGAGTATGTTTGGCTTACAAAAGGATAGGTATGGGTGTGTACTGGTTTTGGAAAGACTTTTAGAAAGAGATGAAATAGATTAGGCTGGCAAAATCTTAATCAGAAAATAAAATCATTTCCTGAAAAATCTGGTTATGCAATTTTACAATGAAAGTATTTAAGCATATAGTAAACAATCTGTTGAAAAGTAATCAATTCAGTATCAAATAACATAGTAACTCAAATTCATATGATCTTCTATTGATAGATTTAATAAATGGAGGGATGCTCCAAACTACATGCAAATAATGTCTATAATTAGAGCCCTAATGTAAAGTAAAAAAGGCTAATTTCCAATGTATGCAGTCTTGGTACTAGTAAACCCTTGTCAACATACAATGCTTATTCTATAATTCTAACTGTCTATATGTGAAAATAAAGGCATCTCAAATATAACACATCCAAAACCACACTCTTTTTATTTTACCCCACCCCGTCTACCCTCAAACCTCTTTCTTCAAGTGTCATCTATTGTAGTAAATGGGATCACCATTTGGGCTCAGGCCCAAAACCTAACATCGAATTTGTTCACAAGTCCTCTTGTTTTCCTTCAAACTACATTCGGAACATATTTCTCACTACCTTCCTCTCACACCCAGGCCTAAGCCATATCATCCTCACCCTACACAGCTCAGAAAAGCTCCTAACTATTTTCTCTGCTTCTATTCTTGCCTCTCTATAGTTACTCTCCACATCGCAGCTAAAGTGATCTTTGAAAATAATAAATCAGATCACGCCACACCCTTGCTCAAAACCTTTAATGGCTTTCCATTATCCTCAGTAAAATCTCAACTCCTTACCTCAGCTTCCAAGCTCCACATGACTGGTCCCTGCCTCTCTCCCCAGAGTCTTTTTATTACCATTTCATTCTGCCACAAAGTTCACTCATGTCTCAGGGCCTTTGCACCTGCTGCCTCCCTGCCACAGAAGGCATCTCCCTAGATTGTAGCGTGGCTTGCTCTCTTGATTCCAGTCTTGACTCAAAGGTCACTAAAAAGAGGCCTCCCTGATCTCCTTATCAAAAATAACACCCTCTGATCCTTAGCTTGCTTTCTTCCTCCCTCCATAGCACTTGCCACTAACCAAAGTCATGTGACCCACTTATTATTTTATTAGTATATATCTGTCTCTTCCACTAGGATGTCAGATACATAAAAGCAGAGACCCGGTCAGTATCATTCACTGCCCATCCATCATCTAGAACACATGCCAGACATATATTCCATACCTAATAAATGAATACAATCACATCGCTCAACTAAAACAATAAAGCTGAAAGTTAAAAGGTATATTCAAGTAATTCATGAACATACTCATCAGAAATTTCAATATTGAGCTTCTGTTTGGTTTGGCTGAGAGTCGTCCGATAGAGCTTGGTGGCCATTTCAATCAGGTGATCACTACTGAAGAGAAAGTCTCCTTTACTAGCTGCTTCAGAGCCCTAAGAAGACAAACCAAGAGTCAGACTATCATAATTAAAGACAGCTTAGAAGGCAAATGTTTGCAGGTTTCACTAAAAACGTATTTACAGCCTCTTTAAAACATCAGCTACTGGAATCCACTCTTCTGAATAAACAATTACAAAAGCAGTACGTCTTTCAACTTGCTCAGATCACCTTAGTAAGGCCACCTAACCCCTCGCTACCCAAAGTTGTTCCAGGACCAGAAGTAGCATCTGCATCACCTGGGAGCTTGTTAGAAAAGCAGAACCTCAGGCCCTACTGCGGCTACTGAACATGAACCCACAACAATATCCTTGGGTGATCTATTTGGGCGTTCAGGTTGGAGAAGCACTGACCTAACCCATTAACTCATTCTGAAAGAGCTGCTTACAAAAACTCCTCAGGGATTTGGTTAAAAAAATAAGAACAATAACACTTCCAACAAACATCCTAGGGCAGTGGTTCACAATCTTAGCTACACAGGGGACTCATTTGGGGAGCTTTTGAAGAATAGGATGCTTATGTCCCATTCCAAGAAACTGATTTGGTTGAACTGGGGATGTGACTTGGGCATGAGCACTATTTAATCTGTAATGAAGGTTCAACATCACTGTGTTAGGATTTGATATACTCCCTTTCGGTTAAGATTCACAGCTGGGAAAATGGGCTGAATTAAGCTTACAGTATTTTTCCTAAGTTTAGAATCAGCCAGATAGGTGCACTATTAGCTAGATGTATGACCCAAAATATGATTAATATTTGCTGGCATCTGTTTACTCAGTGACTATTTATTAGGTGATGGGCATTATGCTAAGCACTATACAAAGTATTTCATCTAATCCTTGCAACACTATGAAGTAGGTACTATTATCCTCCCTATTTTAAGGACAAGGAAAATTAGGTAGGCACATGAAAGTTAAATGACGTCGCCAAGGTCATTGGTTGAGCTAAAAGCACAGAACATTAAAAAATCTTTAGGTCCAAATTATTAGGCAGTTGTTTTATTGTAGTTTCATTCTTTATTTAAAAACCCCCAAATTAAAATGAACAAGAAGACATTTACTAAGTTGGTGTATAGAAGAAACAACAGGAAGGAGCATACTTTACAACACCCTGATAATGAATCGTACTCAATTATTGAAAAAAGCCAACCCTGAGCTTTTACATTGGCGTGAATATAGCCAAAATGTGCAAATCTGTAATAAGGATAAACTTCAAGTAATAGGATTATCCTATGTGGCATAATTAGAGATTAGACAAACGCAGAAACCTTTCAATCAAGTCAACAGTTGAATCTTTACCTCTTTGAGGTGGATGGCGAAGAAGCCATCATTTTGTGAGCTCATTGATACTTTGGTCACATCCACCAGGGGAACTTCTGACTTGATTTGTCCAGACTTTTGATCAGCAAGAAGGAGATTATTATTTGTTAAGAGGAAAATCCGAGATGTACTCTAACAAAACAAAACAAAACGAAAAAGGATGTAAAACCCAATGATCAAAAATACTCAAAAATGGCCCATGACACTAAAGCCATTAGTCATTTACAGAAATTCACATTTTATTCCAATCTTTCGGTATGCACCCCTATGTAAACTAAGAACACACTAAGGGACATAGGTAATATTTTTAATTCATAAAAATTTCAGAAAACAAGCAAAATTCCACCAAGGCTTAAAGGGAAGGAAAAATAGCTCCCTTCACAGCAACTGCTGCTGAGAATAAGAAATACAAATGTGAACATTCAGAAAACTAAAGATGATTGTCCCAACTGATAAACATTTCTTGCAGTTCTTCAGGGTTAACATTTTTACCTTCCCATTTGCACGGTTAATTTTGTTCACAACTTCAGCAATGATAATCTTTTCTTCAATGGCATCTTGGAGTTTCTTATACTTGGGATTCTTGTTGATTTCCAGGTAAGCCCCTTGGAATGGCTGCCCAACACTAAAGAAAAAAAAAGAATTCGCTCATATTAGAAACAGTTTCAAATGGAAGCACCACTGGAAAAGATAACAGGTCAGTTAATTCCAAAGAGTGTATGACAACTTCATACAATGTTAACTTATTTCATATATTATATACATTATATGCATACTTGTCCTAAATATATGCTGGACTAAAACCTATTTCAAATATATTTTTGATGTGCTCATGGCATTTGGTAGGTAGGACTTTGATAAAAATCGTATCACATGGGACAATCAAGATAGAAATCACTCACAAGAGCAACAACCAAGAGCCAAGTGCAGGGCCTCCTATGAAGGAAAAGACAATTCTTTCTAATCTGTTAATTGACAACTGCCCACAAAAAAATGTATTAATGCCTTTAAAAAATATATAGCAATGAAAACAAGAGCACAAATCATTACCATCACCTGATCCAAAGAAATATTTCCTTTTGTTGAAGAGTAAGAAAATCAATAGGCCTTCTGGGGAAAAATGGGTCCAGAGCAACCACTTTAGAAGAAAACTATAGAACACTTAATATTATCTTGTAAGTCTGGCTATAAAGAGGCAATATATGATAGAAAAATCAGACCTCTCCCCCTAAATGGAGAGAAGTGGCCAAGCTAAACACTTAGAATCAGAGCAGTTTTCTTTCAAACCACATCTTACAAGAGACATAATCATGTCTACAGCACTAAAATATTGATTTCGCTAAAGATTTGCAGACTCTCTCAGGGCAGCTTCTTCAAAGACATCAAAACAAACAAAACAAAAAAACAAAACACCCAACCCTGCAGCTTCATTTTGAGCTATAAAGTTCTGGCAATTTGCAAATACAACTTTACATGCTTGCGTTGTGGGTGGAAGATCGGGGAAGAAAAATCCATGTAGGTGGCCAGTGTTCACAGCTCCCAGGATAGAGAAGGCCAACACCCATGAGTGTTGCTGCTTTACACAGTGGTGGGACGGTGAAGTATTCCACCCTTAGACTGCTGTAAGGTGAGCGCGCCACCATCCCTAAAAAATGAAATAACACCCTCCAAAAAACTTGGCTTGACATTTACATTTTTTGTTGTCGTTCATGTTTAAAAGTGTGTTTAATAAAAAGTGCTAAGAGCCTTTGAATTTGTTTCTTCAAAAATGCATTTTTCTCTCTCCAGTTTCTGAAGAGTCATCCATAGGGAATGTTAATTAAGGAGGTTACTCTACAATTTAAAAACATACAAAGAAAACGTTAAATAAAATTACTTGCTGGAGAAAGCAGAGACACAATTTTCCTGTTTGAATACACTGTTGTATATAGCAGGCACTTGGGACGACTTTGAATTTAGATGCTATGTTTGACTTAGGAAAGCATAAACCAGCTCAAGCCGCTTATCAGCTGATTGAGGAAGCTGTGTCATTTAAAACATTTAAGCACAATGAATCTGGCAATATATGTTCTTCTAATCCTTTAAAAGGAAGAGCTTTCTGCCCAAAGCCCCATACTGGTCGCAGCCAGCCGTGGTTCACTGTGAGGCCACCCCCCACCCCACTTGTCCAGCACGCAGGTCACAGGCAAGGCTGACATTGACCTGCATGGAAACCCCTCTCAAAGAGACACCAGAAACAACACACCCAGACAACAGCTTCAGACCACACCAGAGCACTACCTGGCTAGCCCCACGAGTGGCACACACAAACGGTGGTCTTACTGGTACAAGAGCCCATGGGGGCAATTCTCCTCTGAGGGGTCAGACCCCACAAAACAGCTCATACACTGTGGGCGTCACCAATCCTCACAGCCAGTCAGCCTAAGAGTCAATATCACCCACTGGTGCCAAAAGTAATCAAGGCTCAACTACAACAGGACTACACACACGAGGGACACTCCTGGAACACACACACAGGAGATCAGGCAGACTGTGCCATTGGACTACACAGAACATATACTACATAAGGCAACTCGGCAAAGACTGAGATACATAGGAGATATATCTAATACATAGAAACAAACACAGAGGAAACAAAGAAACATGTCCCAAATAAAAGAAAAGGAGAAACCTCCAGAAAAAAAACACTAAATAAAATGGAGGCAATCAACCTACCAGACAGTTTAAAACACTGGTTATAAGAATGCTTAAGGAACTCACTGAGAACGTCAATAAAGTGACAGTAAGCATTAAGACGGACATAGAAACCATTACAAAACACAGTCAGAAGTGAAGAATACAATAACTGAAATGAAGAATACACCAGAAGGAATCACCAGCAAACTAGACGAAGCAGAGGATCGAAGCAGTGATTTAAAAGAAAAGGTAGTAGAAAACACCCAATAGGAACAACAAAAAGAAAAAATAATTTTTAAAAAATAGGCTAGTTTAAGCGACCTTTAGGACAACATCAAACACAACAACATTCACATCATAGGAGTACCAGAAGGCCAAGAGAGGGAGCAACAGATTGAGAACTTATTTGAAGAAATAATGATGGAAAGTTTTCCTACCTGTCAAAGGAAACAGACATATAAGCCCCGGAAGTACAGCGTTCCAAACAAGATGAACCCAAACAGGCCCACTCCAAGACAAATTATAATTAAAATGGCAAAGGTTAAAAACAAAGAGAGACTCCTAAAATCAGCAAGAGAAAGACAACTAGTTACCTTTAAGGGAGCTCCCATACACTGTCTGCTGATTCCTCAACAGAAACTTTGCAGGCCAGAAGGGAGTTGCAGGAAATACTCAAAGTGATGAAAAAACAAGGGCCTACAACTTAGACTACTCAGTCCAAGGCTATCATTTAAAATTGAAATAGAGATAAAGAGCTTCCCAGACAAGAAAAAGCTAAAGGAATTAATTAACCAAGCCTGCACTACAAGAAATATTAAAAGAACTACTTTAAGAGAAAGAAGGGGAAAATCAAATAAACAAACAAACATCAAAAATATGAATAGTAAAATGGCAATAACTATGTACCTATCAATAATCACTTTAAACATAAATGGATTAAATGCTCCAATCAAAAGACATAAGGCAACATGCTATAGAAATGATCTCTGAAAGTATAGTGGATGGGGGAAGGGGGGGTCGACACAGTGTGAGGGATATAAATGATAAATGTCTAACTATTACATTGTTTTGTGCACCTGAAACTAATAAAAAAAATGTAGATAAACTATATATATATATATATATATATATATATATATATATATATATATATATATATATATAAAAAGACATAGGATAGCTGAGTGAATAAGAAAACAAGACCCATACATATGCTGTCTAAAGAGACCCACCTCAGATTGAAAGACAAACAGACTGGGATGGAAAAAGATATTTCACACAAATGGAAATGAAAAAAAAAATCCTGAGTAGCAATACTTATATGGGAAAAAATAGAATTTAAAATGAAGACTATAATAAGAGACAAAGAAAGACATTACATAACAATAAAGGAATCAATCCGACAAGAGGACATAACCTAAGTAAACATTCATGCACCCAACACAGAAGCACCTAAATATAAAAAACAAATATTGACTTACATAAAGGCAGAGGTAAACACCAACACAATCATAGTAGGGGATTTTAACACCTCACTGACACCATTGGAAAAACGACAAAATCAACATGGAAACAGCAGGGTTAAATGACACACTAGACTAGATGGATTTAATTGATATTTTTAGAGCATTTCACCGCAAAGCAGCAGAATACACATTCTTTTCAAGTGGATATGGAACATTTTCCAAGCTAGACCACATGTTAGGCCACAAAACAAGTCTCAATAAATTTAAGAAGACTGAAATCATATCAAGCATCTTCTCTGACCACATGGTATGAAACTATAAATCAATCACAAGTAAAAAACCTGAAAAACACACAAACGCATGAAGACTAAATGACATGCTACTAAATAATGAATGGGTGAAAATGAGATCAAAGAAGAAATTAAAAGATACCTTGAGACAAATGAAAATGAAAACACAATGACCCAAAATCTATGGGACACAGCAAAGGCAGTCTTACGAGGGAAATTCATAGCAATGCAGGCCTGCCTCAAGAAATAAGAAAAATCTCAAATAAAAAAATCTAACTTTACACCTAAGGGACCTGGAAAAAGGACAGCAAACAAAGCCCAAAGTGAGTACAAGGAAGGAAATATAAAAATCAGAGCAGAAACAAATGAAACAGAGGCAAAAAAAAAAAAAAAGATCAATGAAAACAAGAGTTGGTTTTTTGAAAAGATAAACAAAATTGAGAAACATTTAACCAGACTCATCAAGAAAAAGAGAACCCAAATAAATAAAATCAGAAATGAAAGAGGAGAAATGACAACAGACGCCATAGATATATAAAAAATTTTAAGACAATACTATGAGTAACTACCCTATTTCCCTGAAAATAAGACCTAGCCGGACAATCAGCTCTAATGTGTCTTTTGGAGCAAAAATTAATATAAGACCCGGTACTATACTATATTATATTGCATTATATTATATTATATTATATTATACTATACTATACTATATTATATTAGACCCGGTCTTATAGCAAAATAAGACCAGGTTTTATATTAATTTTTGCTCCAAAAGATACAGTAGAGTTGATTGTCTGACTAGGTCTTATTTTGGGGAAACACTGTAATGAAATCGATTCAGTAATCAACAAGCTCCAAACAAACAAAAGTCCTGGATCAGATGGCTTCACAGGTAAATTTTACTAAACATTCAAACAACAATTAACACCTATTCTTCTCAAACTATTCCAAAAAAATTCTAGAGAAGGGAAGGCTCCCGAGCTCATTTTACAAGGACACTATTATAACTGATCCCAAAACCAAAGACATTACAAAAAAGAAAACTATAGGCCAATACTCCTAATGAACATAGATGTAAAAATCCTCAACAAAATATTAGCAAACCAAATTTAGTAATACATTAAAAAGATCATATACTACAATCATGTGTGATTCATTTCTGGTATGCAAAGTTGGTTCAATATTCACAAATCAATTAACATGATACACCACACAAACAAAATGAAAAATAAAAATCATGTGGTCATATCAATAGATGGAAAAAAGAAAAAGAAAAAAGAAAAAAAAAAAGCCCTTGACAAAATCCAGCATCCGTTTATGATAAAAACTCTCAACAAAGTGGAAACAGAGGGAGCATATCTCAACATAATAAAGGCCATATATGACAAACGCATGGCTACCATCATACTCAATGGGGAAAAGCTAAAAGCATTCTCTTTAAGATCAGGAACAAGACAAGGATTCCCACTTTCACTTGTATTCAACATAGTACTAGAAGTCCTAGCCACAGCAATCAGACAAGATACAGAAATGCAGCCAAATGGGAAAGGAAGAAGTAAAACTGTCATTATTTGCAGATGACATGATACTATATATAGAGAAGCCCAAAGATTCCACCAAAAAACTATTAGAACTGATAAATGAATTTAGTAAAGCAGCAGGATACAAAACTAATATTCAGAAATTGGTTGCATTTTTATACACCAACTATCAGAAAGAGAAATTAGGAAAACAATCCCGTTTACAATTGCATTTAAAAAAACAACAACAACCTACGAAGAAATTTAACCAAGCAAGTAAAAGACCTATGCTAAGAAAATTATAAGGGTGGCCAGTTAGCTCAGTTGGTTAAAGCATGGTGCTAACATCAATGTTGCTGGTTCAATCCCCACATGGGCCACTGTGAGCTGCAGCCTTCTTAAAAAAAAAAAAAAAAGAAGAAGAAAGAAAAGAAAATTATAAGACACTGAAGAGAGAAATTAAAGATACAAATAAATGGAAACATACACCATGCTCATAAACAGGAAGAAGTAATATAGTTAAAATATCTATACTACCCAAAGCACTCTAAAGATAAAATGTAATCCCTATCAAAATACTAATAGCATTTTTCACAGAATTAGAACAAATACCACATCTCCCGGAAAATAAGACTGGGTCTTATATTAAGTTTTGCTCCAAAAGACTCATTAGGACTTATGTTCAGGGGATATCCTCCTGAAAAATCATGCTAGGGCTTATTTTCCAGCTAGGTCTTATTTTAGGGGAAACACAGTAATCCTAAAATTTATATGGAACCATAAAACACCCGAATAGCCACAACAATCCTGAGAAAGAACAAAACTGGAGCTATCATGCTACCTAATATTAAATTATACCACAAGGTCATAGTAACCAAAACAGCATGGTATTGGCATAAAAACAGACACACAGATTAATGGAACAGGATAGAGAGCCCAGAAATAAATCCATGTCTATATGGTCATTTAATCTATGACAAAGGAAGCAAAAATATACAATGAGGTAAAGACAGTTTATTCAATAAATGGTGCTGGGAAAACTGGACAGATACACACACAAAAATGAAACTGGACCACCTTCTTACACCATATACAAGAATAAACTCAAAATAGATTAAATGTAAGATGAGAAACCATAAAACTCCTCGAAGAAAATACGAGTATAGGAAGTAAACTCTCAGACGTTAAATCTTTTTATTGATATATCTCCTAGGCAAGGGAAACAAAACAAACAAACAAATGGGACTATATTAAACTAAAAAGTTTTTGCACAGCAAAGGAAACCATCAACAAAATAAAAAGATATACTAGTGAATAAGAGAAAATATTTGCCAATGATATATCTCATAAGGGGCTAATATCCAAAATTTATAAAAAACTCATGCAACTCCACCAAAAAAACAAACAATCCAATAAAAAAATGGGCAGAGAACATGAACAGACATTTCCCCAAGAGGACATACAGATGTCTAACAGACATATGAAAAGATGCTCAAACGTCACTAATCATCAGAGAAATGCAAATAAAAACCACAATAAAATATCACCTCACACCTGTCAGAATGGCTACCATCAATAAATAAACAAACAACAAGTGCTGGCGAGAATGAGGAGAAAAGGGAACCTTTGTGCACTGTTGGTGAGATTGCAAATTGGTGCAGCCACTATGGAAAACAGTATGGAGGTATCTCAAAAAATTAAAAATTGAACTACCTTATGACTCAGCAATTCCACTTCTGTGTATTTATAAAAAAAAAAAACCCCAAAACACTAATTCAAAAAGATATATGCACACCCATGTTTACTGCAGTGCTATTCATGACAGCCAAGATATGGAAACAATCAAAATGCCCATCAACAGACGATTGGATAAAGAAATTACAGTACATATGAGTGGGGGAGGGAGTGACAAAACAATGTTTACACATGACTTCTATTCATCTTTTGTTACCGGTATATATTGAGTATTACAATTTTAATACAGTTTTTTTCCTTTCTTAAAATGTATATACATTTTTTTGGCACCCTCTGTATATACAATGGAGTACTATTACTCTGTCATAAAAAAGAATGAAATCTCACCATTTGCAAAAACATGGATGGACATAGCGAGTATTATGCTAAGTGAAATAAGTCAAACTGAGGAATACAAATACTGTCTAAATACTATCACTTATCTATAGAATAGAATAAACAAACAAACAAAACAAATAGACTCAGACAGAGAGCAAACTGTTGGTGGCTAGACGGCAGGGGAATTAGGGGGATGGGTGAGAAAGGTAGAGATTAAGTAAAATTGGTAGTTACAAAATAGTTACAGGGATGTGAAAAACAGTATGGGGAATATAGTCAATAATACTGTAAAAACTATGTATAGTATCAGATGGGTACTAAACTTACTGGGGGGATCACTTCATAAATAATATAAATGCCTAACCACTATGCTGTATACCCAAAACTACCATGTTTCCCCGAAAAAAAGACCTAGCCGGATAATAAACTCTAATCTTTTGGAGCAAAACTTAATCTAAATCCCAGTATTATATATTATATTATATTATATCACATCATACTATACCATATTATATTATACCATACTGTACTAAACTATACTATACTATACTATACTATACTATACTATACTATACTATACTATACTATACTATACTATACTATATTATATATTAGATCCGGTCTTATATTATAGTAAAATAAGACCGGGTAGTATATTAATTTTTGCTCCAAAAGACGCATTAGCGCTAATTGTCCAGCTAGGTCTTATTTACGGGAAATACGGTAATATAAAATAATGTTGAATGTCAACTATGGGTAGTAGACTTCTTGGGATTATCACTTTGTGAGATGTGTAAATGTCTAATCACTATCTTATTTTGTACACTTGAAACTAATAATAAAAACAAAAACAAAAAGGACGAGCTTTCAAATGTGTGAAGACACAGAGAATAAAATACACCATATGTAATACATGTGAATATGATTAGCATATAATGCATTTTTATTTCTAGGCCACTCGTGGGGAGGAACAAAAAATTGTTATAGATTTGGCTTGAAATTGTGCCATCGGTTTTTATAAATACCAGATGAAAAGAGGACAGGAATTCTGGGGAGCAATGATGAACTTGGGAAATGTAAGATAAGGAATCTTCACCAAAGACTTCCCTTGGCCAACTTGCAATCGGTGTTGTTATTTCACTGAGTACTTGACATCTACAATAAAGGAATCGAACTTGCTGCACAGAACACCAAAGTCATGCACAAAGAGTTAGCAGACGGAAGGCCACCACAGACCAGTGCTTAAACAACACTCAGAAAGGAACAGACTGGCTCACTGTTTTCACTGATCTTAAAAAGGAGATTTCTGACCCAGCCTCTTAAACAAAGCAGGAAGACTAGAATGGTAATTACAGTATATGGCCAACAGAAATTGGACTAGTCTTAGAAAACTATGGAAAACTAATAGGAATTTGCAATGTAAATTTATATTAACAGAATATACAATTTTTATTTTAAATCACGACTTCTAATTTAGTTAAGTGTTCAAGCTAATGCCAATGGAGTAAAACCAACTAAGGTAATCTCATTTCATCAGTATGGAAGCTGCTGCTCCACTGTGTTTATGTTACTCATATGTAGCTGCTCATAAAATAATTCATAAAATTAAAACTCTCTCATGCATTACCCCAATCAAACTCTACTAGAAAAGACCTACAAACATATTTGAGAGACTTTTAAAATACTGATTTTATGAGGAAAGCAAAGCCATAATACCTAGATGGGTATAAAGCCTTCTTGTCTTTGAAGAGTTCACTGGCTTCTAGTTTCTCTTCATAAATAAGTTTCTGCTGGTCTGTGAATTGGTCCCTGTATTTTTTACACTGTGAGATATGAAGAAAAGGGAGAAAAAATGAGATATTGTTTATATAAATAAATCATTACTCATTCTTACATATAATAAGCCAATTTAACAGCAGCAAGAATAAGAGTAAATGTGTATGAAACATTCATTTAAAAGGCCAAAAGCATTTTTCCTTTGTGGGTTTTATTGCTTATTCTGCAGAACTTGGGAAACTTCAAAACATGCAAGGGTGCTGCTGGCCAAGGCCTTGCCGCGTGGACTGTTTCCTCCCACTATGATGTCAGTCCCTGGACATCCTTCAGATCTGAGGCTGCCGCGCTCTTTTAAGAGATTCATAGTAAGAAAAACATCGTACAGCACAACCCAGTGCACACATTTACACAGACAGTCAATGACACAAAAGCTTCACAAAACAATACTTACGTATCCTTTCAAAATGTCGTGTACGCTATTATTTTCTATTCTATTCTATTTCGTTTAAAAATGTTGGTGGTAGCCTACTAAATTGATTTCACAACCCACAAGTGTGCTATGCCCTGTAGTTTGAAAAACACTGTTCCAAATCCCCCACTACCATTTTACAATGTGGACATGAGACCTCAGAAATCTCCTCTTCACCCCGATTCTGAGATTGCACGGAAAGGAGACACAGGGTAGTGGGAGGAGCAGGGCCGGGTGTTTTCAGATGAACGCCTAAGAAATTCAGTTACAGGTGTGGTTGAGAACCACTGACATTAACTGTACAAAGGAATGCTAGCACTGCCGTCCACCCTTTCAGGAATAATACAGCCCTCTCATTTTCCAGCTCCCATCGAGGGAGATAAGGGTGAGATTCAGAGCCAGCAGAGAGCAGAGGCAGAGCAGACCCCCAGCGTGAGCAGCTTCCCACTGTTATTTTGGAAAATGGTTTATGTCAGACTCAAAAGGGGAGATGAACATCAAAACGTTGGTAAATCTCTCGAAACTGACGAAGTTAGGGAACAGATGTCAAAATCCAGTTCCACGTTTTCTGCTGGTACAAGCATTACATTAACTAGTGATTGATGTCACTCTATACATACGTGATTTTGGTAAGGAACAAGCCTACACTGCTGGGCGGCAAAGAGTTTCCCAGATGTATCCATCAATCATTCACTTACTAGATATAAGGCTTTCAATCTAATGTTTTATGATATCTGATACCTATATGTGTTTAGTATTCCATTTCTCAACTAAGTTATTGAAATAAGGTCAACATCTATACAAGCACCCCATGTACCCCATGTTAGGCAACACCTAAATTACATGTTATGCTCTGATGTAAAATTAAGTGAGCCAAAATACAAGCAACATCAAACATATTTTCAGCTTCCCTTTAATCCAGGTAGAAAGAAATTGTAATGTCTTTGAGGGGATTTTAAAGCTTTTTTTCCAGTCCATCAAAATGTGTGCCCGTGTATGTGTTCAATAAATCTTACAAAAGTAAACTCATATAATTTGCAGAATTTAACTACATTGTGTGAAGATGTTCAAATTTAATTATTTCTATCTTCTATAGTAGTATTCCTTCAGCTAGGATGGAAAAAACAAACAAAACTGAACTACTTGAAAGCAACTGGAGTATGAAAGGGAAAGACAGGGCAGCCATGCTCCACCCTCCCCACCACCACCTTTCCAGCCACGGAGGAGAGGAGACCACCAGAGGGACCTGGCTGCTCTAGGATTTCTCATGGGAAGCCAAATACAATGCATGACTCAAAAATACCAAAGTCCTCAAGTAATTCTCCTCCAGGCTAGAGGAAGAATGTGGTAAAATCTGCTTCTGTATAACACCTCTCATACACTCAAAATATATGATAAGACATCCCTGAAAAAACATAACAAGACATTTTTTTTACCCTCCACAAGTGGAAAATCCTTTTTAGCTCTTTGTGAGTAGAATCCAAGAATAGGTAAGGTCTTGATGGCCAATTCTTGTCTATTGGAGATAAGGAAGGCATCTTATTTTTCATTTCCAAGAAGTATTTTTGCATCTGCATTGGGTTTGAGAGAAAATACCCGATGAGTAAAATATACCAGAAAACACATTGTTTTACATAAACTGGAATCAAACAAAGCAGTCTTTAGTGGAATCCAGCAAGTTCATAAAACTGTAAATCCCCCGGAAAGTCTCCATTCCGCTCTTCATACTGGTTGAGGAAATCTGAGCTCTACCAAATGGTTAAGAGAAAAGAACGTAGTACCACTAATACTACACCAGCTAATGCTAGAGAGCGGTACTGTTTTAGCCACTAGTCACGAGTGGCTATTTATGCTCGTACATGTTAATTTTAAGTAATCAAAATTAAATAAAGTTAAAAACCTAGTTTGTCAGTCAAATTAGTTACATTTCAAGTGCTCAATAGCCACGTGTGGCTAGCGGCTACTCTACTGTACCACAAAGATGTAAAACATTTTCATCATTACAGAAAGTTTTATTGGACAGCACTGCTCTACTTAACATGGGTCAGGCACTGTAAGAGCTTTATGTCACCATTCCATTTTAATCCTTACAACAACCCTATGAGCTTATTGCTATTAATAGTATTATCATCCCTATTTTACAGATGATGAAATGAGGCTCATAGAAGTTAAGGAACGTGCTCGAGTCACACATCTGTAAGTGGCAGAGCAAGCTGACTCCAGGGTCTGCACTCTTCACCATTACAAATACTTCTCTGTGAGGCAGAGGGGACTTCAGAATCCATCCTGGTAGAGTGGCACAGCCTTGCTCTCCTTCACCCCTCTACCCACTAACTTGTTTGCGAACCTTGCCTTGCTGCAGCAGTTTATAGGGCAAGACCTCGCTATTTCCCCCAAATTCCTAACCGCCAATGGGATGACATTAGGAGATGGGGCCTGTGGGAGGTAATCATGTTTAGACGAGGTCGTAAGGGTAGAGCTCCCATGATGAGATTAGGGCCCTTATAAGAGACAGGAAAGAGCTTCTTTCTCTTTCTCTCTGCCATGTGACAAAAACAAGAAGAGGCCCTCACCAGAACCACACTACGCTGGCAGCCTGATTTTGGGTTGCCCAGCCTCCAGATGTGTGAGAAATAAATATTTATAATTTAAGCCACCCAATCTATGGGATTTTTATTATAACTAAGACATCTGGCTTTCTTGACTTCACTCACTTTCCTCAAAGTATGTTCTCACTGTCAAATAAAAACCTTTTATCAATTATATATGGACCACAGATAACTCTTTTTGATACAGTTCTGCCTGAACTTGAAGGGAGATGATAAAAAAGGTCACAATCTCTCAGTCTCAGAGTTATGATTTAACTATTACCAAGAAAGTCACAAATTATTGAGTTGATCTTATTAACTACTTAATCCAGTAATGCTAATGAGTCATATATAAAATGTAAACTTACAATTCTCTGAATTGTAAATTCATAAATTTTCTTTCCAGCATTGGCTCTGAAGAATTTCCTGTACTCCCTACGTACCTTTAAAAAGAAGCAGAATACAGCAGTTAAGGTGTGGCCAGCAGATGCCCATACACATGATACACCTCTATTAAAAATGAAAATAGGTGAAACAAATAAACTTATAAGTGGCTCTCTGGATGTAGTAAAACAATTGAAGCCTAATGGAACAGTGAATAGTGAATTTTAAGTCGGAGAAAAAGAAATTAAGAGATGCAAAGTGATAAGACCAGACTATTTTGATGTTTTAAATCCTCTAAACCAGTTTTTTAAAAACCTGATGATTTAATGAAAGACATTTTCAGGCATAGCTGCAAACTTGTCATAAATCAAAATATATTTCAGAAAAAATTACGTAAGGTAATTTTTATTTCAAATTGTTCTGAAAAGTCAAAACACGCCTGAAGAAGTATGCTGCAGCTTTTGCTGCAGTTTCTAAAAGCCTTACACATGAAGATAGGATTTCAGTACTGTACACTGAGAACTGAAGGTGATTAAAAATAAGAATTAAAAAAAAAAAAGATTTGAACTACCATTATCTCCTAATGGCATTGATTTTTTTCTCATCCCTACTCCTAACAATCTTTCTACTGTTAGGAGTACTTAAGACAGCACTTAAGACATCAGATCACAGTTTCAAGTTTACCTATTTCTTCCTTCTGACAGTCATATTTACATTTTATACTAAT
Source organism: Rhinolophus sinicus (assembly GCF_036562045.2). Classification (NCBI taxonomy): domain Eukaryota; kingdom Metazoa; phylum Chordata; class Mammalia; order Chiroptera; family Rhinolophidae; genus Rhinolophus; species Rhinolophus sinicus. The sequence goes on along the minus strand of NC_133751.1, from coordinate 172,134,588 downwards.
GTCTAACAAATAAATAACTGAGTGAGGGGTTTGCTAAATGAATGAATAATTAAATTTTGAAATTGAGGGAAAAATACTTAAATATTTATGATTATCCAGCCATCAATTGGAGCATTAGATTTTAGTCAAATATTAGCCTATCTGAATAATTCAATTTTATGTATGTACCTTTTTCTTTTGTCTTTAGTTTTCTCAGTTTAATTGAACATGCTCAAAATATTACATTAGGGGTGGTAAGCTAGCAATTTACTAAGCCAGATTCAGTTGGCAGAAAAATGTTTTATATGCATATTTTAACTTAAGAACTTCACATAGGAATTCAGACCCAAGTTTCTCTTATTTTCTAAGATCTAGCCACAGCGAGCCCCATCCCCACATGAGGAAGACTGAGGAGACCAGAGGAACTCCTGCTGCCTTTAGAAGAGAGATGCATGCTCCAGACTTCATGAGGCTCCACTGTCTAACCCACCTTCCATCTGCTACTTCTGTCCTCCATCTGACCCACTTGGTCCCTCTGGGCATTTGAACGCCAGACTCATCCTCTACACCTGCATATGACTGAGGTTTAAAACTTCTCCCACACACCATACAGGCAGTCCTTCCTTTTACCCACATTCTGTGTTACTGATTGTCATTTCTCTTTGAGCCATGGAGTTGTTAGATTCATAACCATTTCAAATCTCAAACTTACAAGGTTAGTTAGAAGAGATAAGACGAAGGACATAGTACCTGTTAATTGGCTCGTGAAATTACAACAGCATAGGAAAATAAAGTTCAAGTGAGGTTTCATGAAAACATATCCTTAGAAATATATGAGCAGTCCTACTATATTTAGTTGAACATCACTGTAACTGAGCTCACTGCAACGTGCTTGGCAGTCCTAGGGCAGACCCTTTCTCCTGAAATAACAGCTACATACAGAAAAGGCCTGGTGGCAACATGTGGGCATAGAGACAGGTTCCCCTTATGGGCCCTGGGACCCCTAAAAGGTCCAGTGAACTATGTACTCAATTCAACAATCAAGTCATTTGAAAGGGCAAACCTACTGCTTATTATCAACATAATTCTTTATAATAAAAAGTATAAAATTATTATATTCTTGGACTTCAAAGAAGCTTAACCTTATTTCATAACAATAATAACGGTAACATTAAATTACTTCTGTTCTGTTGGAAACTGGAAAAAAAAGTTAGGTCTAGTTATCCCCGTTAACTTCAGCTAAAACATCCTTCACCTACAAACTGAATTTGGTTTACAGGTTGCTAACACACACTCCTAATATGAAAGTATTTTTGAAATCACATGTAGTCAGTTAAACCCAGAAAACTGAAGATAAATGTGATGCCCTGGTAGAAGTCATTAAAGAGAGTAAAAATCCTGACCCAGAGTTGTCTGTTCCTTTCTCTTATGAAAGTTAGAATGCAAATTAGAATAATGTGAATAAAATGGGAAATAAAACCCTTAGTTTTGATTTTTAAAAAATAGTAGGTATAGAACTTGTGCAAAATTCCTGAAACAGAACATTTTAGATTCATTTTTATTTCTTAATTACTTCAGAAATTACTTGATGAATATTCAATATAATCAAAAAAGTTAATTTACTAAAAGTTTATAGGCTAAACTTTCAGAAAGAAATGCTGATTGTTCAAAGCAGAGTTTATGGATACTGCTAATGGTGTTTGGATTCAGAGTCGATAGTTTCCTGCATAATATTCAAATATTTAGAAAAAGATGAATTGTTACAGTATTAAACTAAAAATAACTAAGAGGAATAGTGTCAAAAAAGGGCCTAATTATTCCAATAATTAGGATTATTGGATGGCGTCTTACGGTGATGAGTTGTTGAATATTAGGAAGACTAAATCCTTACACTGTCTAAAGGTTTTCCCAAACTCAGAATCATATTTACTTACATGCATCCTTACCTCAAGTAGTAAGCACCATTTTGAAATAAACCATGCCCTAAATTTGAAGCCACTTGACGCTAAGGTTCTCTTTAACCTGAATGATCCACTGGTGGTCTTATTCGTCAAAATCTGTACATTTAAGCAAAACCGTTCGGGTTCTATGCGGAACAATTAGAATGATGGTCACTTTGAAGAAAGCTCTGCTCCAGGACCCATCTTTGGAGCAGAATAGGTGGATAAAGGGAAACAAAAGGCTGATAACCCCCTGCTGGTCACTGCGGACGGTGGGTCAGCTTTTAGCTCACCTATTGTAATCATCTCACGAATTAAAAAAAAAAAAGAAAAGGGCACTTCATCCTCCTAAAGACAGTATAAAACAGAACTTGGATAACAAAATGTCTTGGATAAAATATGCTACATTGCTATTCCTTTAAACCTACTATTTAAAGAAATGCACCAGAATAAAAATCAGAAAACATTAGTGTACATGTTTGTTTTCAAAAAGAAACAAAATTAGGCAAGATGACATTGTAAAAGGCTGTGCAGACCATCAGCAAGCATAATCAATCGTTTTTTCAGGGTTAGTAGGTGCTAGGCTTTATTGAGTTCACCCTGGACAGAGAGAAGGGGTTGAGGAAGTACCTTCAGTCCAAGCCAGTAAGCCCAAATGACAGCAACTGCATGCTTACGCCTAGCCTCCTCCTTCAAGCGTTTCAATTCCCTTCGAGCCTAGAATGTTTAGATGGTAAATAAGAGAGCCCAATGCAGACAGCACAAATGACCCGAAAGACACCCCACCAAATAGAAGAGCCAATTTATGAATAAGGATTTCAGAGTGATAGAGGAACTGTGCATAATCATTTAAACCCAAAGAATCAGTGTCAGGCTGGTGCAGTCCCTGGCATTTTTAGTGCGTTGAGATTCTGTACCAGAAGAGGGCAATCTGTGTGGTTCCCCAGGTAAGCACTCCTCCGCCCCTTGATTCCATTCTTTTCCTTGTTTCTCCCCCGGTTTCACTCCCTCCCACCCTTATCAAAGCCTTAGAACTACGAGTGGTTCCTAATAATTTCAGTGGACTTCCCTTTGCTGCTAGGACGAGGAGCTGGAAGGGGAGGGGGGGGGAGGGCTAAAGAGAAATTCCCAAGTTCATTTATTTGGACTCATCAAAAGACATCTCTTGTGAACAACCATTTAGAAAATTGGAAGGAATAATGGTTGTTCCTCTGAAGTTCAAACAAAAACACAAAACTCAAAATGCTTTCCAGTTAGAAAATTGCAAATAGCATGCATCAAAATTCAGTATCAGCTAAGACCCCAAACTGGAAAAATCTTGCAAAAAAAAAGATACAACTTGATAGAAATAGGCACGTATCGATTTCTTATTACATGGTAGCACTCAAACTGGGAAATGAGCTCCCTCAGTGCAGAAATCGCAGGGTTAACTGTCTGAGAGTCCCTCTGCCTCTGCTACCATTTACTAAAAGGACTAGTTTGTTCTTCACTGATTTTCAAGAGAAAATCAAATGAACAACTTTGGTGTGTTTTTGGCAAATGAAGATCTTTACTGGGGCAAAATGTTGACTTTTCTCACAAGATAGGCTTATAATGCTGACAAGGTAGACTCAAAAACATAGGACTTTGTGGATACTTGTGTTTCTAATTGGAATACACATTTTTAGCAGAGATGACCTTTGATTTTCTAAGTAACAAAAACATCTAAAACTCTCATCCCTTGGGGTATGTGAAATGTTCACAGAGCCCACGACTCTGCCTGGGGATTAGTGAGAGCATTTCAGGAGGCCTTTGTTTCTGAAAACAAATAGCTGATGCTGAAATTCCTGGGATTTTTCAGTGGTAATTAGAGCTAGCTTTGGATGAATATAGCCTTCTGTTAAATCACAGATGATAATTCTCTCCACATATAACATTTGGCTTATAATAATCAATAGCTGCCACAATGAGCCTAAAAAAGTTTCATTCACAGATTAGTATTTTTTAAGGCATGCGTTAAAGGTGTTTCCCTTGTCAACATGTTGCAGAAGACCAACTGAGGCCCAAATCTGAACATTTTCAACATGCCCCCACACACAAAAATACCTCTAGAAAACTGTCAGTAATGTCAGGGGAGAAAAGAAAAAAAAAAAAAAAAAAAGGAAAAACCACACATGCATGTTACTTGAGAGTTTTGAAAAAACAGCAACTACACTAGTACCTCATTAGTAAGCAATTAATCTTTTTTGCCTAGACATGCTTAAGCGTCCTACCGTGCACTACTGACACTAACACCTCCAGGTTTATTAAATCCAGCTGCTAGGACGTGCACCAGTGTGAGCCACTGTTAATTGTCGTCATTCATCCCCTGATATGCTAGAACTACGGATTGATTACTTCAGATTCCAGGATGGAGCGATGGGATGTGCATATCAAGTACCTTCGATCCAAGCCAGTAAGCCCAAATAACTGCAATAGCATGTTTATTCCTAGCCTCCTCCTTCAGCCGGCTCAGTTCCCTTCGCGCCTGTGATGCATTTGAAAAGGAGTTACAGAAAAGTTTAAGGCAGGAAAGGTTACTGCTGATTTTCAATGGAGAAAGAAGGAGACAGATACCGGTCACCACCAAATAGTAAACGCGAAAGAAAGCGTGTGCCACCACCCCACACCAAAATGTTGGAAAGAGCGGAGAGCAAATGCGTGCTCAGTAGCTTAAGCCAGTGTAACATTTCCTGTGCCTCCCACACGACAGTGTCCGTTGTTCCAAGTTCCTCCCGACCCCCTGCCTTCCTGGGGGCGGTCTCTGGCCTACCTGGGTACCATGCCAATACGCAGCAATGGTGGTGGCTGCTTCCTCACAGCGCTTTTGATGCTTCAGTTCCCGCAGGATTTTTCTGGCCTAAGGTGCAGAATCATCCAGAAAAACACAGAGTTAATGAAAAAAATGGAATCCATAGTGACAAAAAAAAATACCTTAAGAGATAGTTGTAACACCCATTCTCAAGTGAAAAATCAGTAACTTAAAGAAAGAAAAAAGGGAAGTTGCTTACTAACCCCAAATAGAACTATGAGAAAGTGGTAAACGAAAACATTACCAAGTACAACAGTGTAGCAGCCCCCAACTCAGAATGGGACAGCAGCCTCCCATGCCTAACAATGTCACAGGAAAAAAATCTGACCACAGCAATATAAGCTGGTGCACAAAGATAAAAGGAGCAGTTCTCAGAATGAGGTTGGAGGGTCTCCAATAATCCACCAAAATCTATTTATAACTTTTATTATTGTTATCTAAGGATATAACTGTAGCTATGTTTTTAATTCAAGTTTAACAATTTGTTAAGATAAAATTCTCACTGGTCCCAAACGAGTAGCTTCTTTCCAGTATTTACTGGAACCCGATTTTGCGGGGGCCGGGAGAATACCTGGTTTGGAGGTGGACTTTGGGTGAATCCTGCCTCTGATGTCTCTAGACTGGAGACCTGGACCCCAGGACTCAGTAATTAGGTCAAAGGCTATACTTTCACTTACTTTACACGCTCGGATTTGTACGTTGGCATTTGCTGTGGGACAACTGCCGAGCCCCTGGGTTGCCCACAGGCCTAGGCAAAAGTCAGTTGATACCACTGGACTTCTGGCCAATTTTAGCTTACGTCCTGTTTTCATACAGCCTGAGAGCTAAGGATGGTTTTCATATTTTTAAAGCATTGTAAAGCAGAGGACTCTACCTTCTGAAGGGGTTCTGGGCCTAGGAACCTTCAAGTGGCCCCACCGGATCCAGGTGGTCAGAACAGGCCCTGAAGTATCTTTGACCCAGAGCACGGGTCAGTACATTTTTTTTCTGTAGATGGTCAGATGGTTAAGAAATTTTGGCTTTACAGGTCACATGTTCTCTGTCACTACTGTGCTTCCCTGAAAATAAGACCTAGCCGGACAATCAGCTCTAATGCGTCTTTTGGAGCAAAAATTAATATAAGACCCAATCTTATATTTCGGTCTTATATAATATAAGACTGGGTGTTATACTAATTTTTGCTCCAAAAGACGCATTAGAGCTGATTGTCTGGCTAGGTCTTATTTTCGGGGAAACATGGTCCTACTCAACTCTGCCATGGTATCACTAACAGCCACAAACAAGTGCAAAAGAAATGAGTGCGGTTTGTAGCAATAAAATTTTATTTACATGAACTTTGTATTTCATATGTGTATGCATTTCATATAATTTTTTGTATTTCCTATACTTAGTATTTCATATAATTTTTACATGTCACAAAACAGTCTTGTCTTTTTTATCTTTCTTTTTAACAATGCTTTAAAAATATAAAAACCATTCTTAGCTCTCAGGCTGTATGAAAACAGGAGGTAAGCTAAAATTGGCCAGTGGGCCATAGTTTGCTGACCCCACAACCAAGCCTTGGCAGAAAGGACCCAGAACTCAGTCCCCCAAGGTGAACCCTGGGAGAATGGGTGGCCAGAGCTCAGAATCTCTCGATCATTATGGGGCAGCCTGCAGGATGGTTACTGGGAAGTTATGGAAGACGCTGCTGGGCTGGGGGTGCTGAGACCTGGCAGGACTCACAGGCGGAGAGGCAACAGTGTGAGACAGCCTTTGGGACTACAGCTTCCCTCACAAACAGAGGGCAGGAGGATATTGAAATCATGTACAGAATTATTTCAAGGACTTCCTGCTCAGAGAACAAAGCTCTTGAAAAGAAAGCCGGTTAGAAGGAAGCAGCCAAGACATGGTCACAAGGGCCCCAGCTTGGCCCCATAATATTTATTCTTTCGACCCGACTGTTTACAGAATCGGCAGGAGATGAGGAGCTCTCCCATGCAGCGTGAGCCTAAAGACATCGTCCTTTGTGAAGAACCTGAAAACCCCAAATAAATAAGGCTCACTTCTTTTAAACTCACCTTCCAACCCCGGATATAAGACTGAATTACCAAGGCAGAACTCTTTATCTGTTGATACCTCTTTTGTTGCTGTAGGATGAAAGGGGAAGATATTATTAGCAGCTCTGTTTATATATCTGGAATACATATACTGCAAGGATTGAGAAAGAGGATCTGCTCACTTAGGGCAATTAACTCTTGATCACCCATATTCCTTCTGGGAATCAATATGGAAATAAACCAAAATATCAAACAATCTAAAATTACTACAGGCATACCGTTTTATTGTGCTTTGCTTTATTGTACTTTGCAGATGCTGTCTTTTCATCAACATTGAGGCAAGGCCTTCGACCAGCAAAAAGATTACAACGCGCTAAAGACCCAGATGATGGTCATTTTTTAAGTAAAATGAGAACCTCCCAAGACTCTAGGCTACAATTTGGAAGATCAGAGGAAAGAGAGGGTGATGTTATCAAGACATGAGCAGCAGAAAGATAATACCAGAGAAAAGGGCAAAAAGAACAATGGGACCTTCTCTGGGGCTCAGTTTCCACATCTGTCAATTGAGGAAGTGGAAAGTATCTAAGACTCCTCACAGAGTAATATGCCAGAGCTGCAGAAACATACTTTTCCTATAATATCTGACCAACACTTCTGACATCCATTTGGTACCTCCATATTTTCTTTTTTAATCCCTAAATCGTTTGAAAATAACTTCATCTCACTTTAAAACTGATCTCAAGGAACCATGAAATATCACAGAATATGGATTTTAAAAGAATCAGTAACTGAAAATGGGCATTCACAAAAATATTTGAGTTATTATTTGGTTGAGGGAAAATACTGAGTTTAATTAATCACTGGCTTGGATAACATGTTAGTTAACTGGTTGGGGTATTTAGTTCAAATTCTGAAACAGATATAACACTAGTGCAAAATTCATACCTTCGCTAAAAACTAAGCTATTATTTGTTTTCATTCTACAAACAGAATTATAAATAATATTGCTCGTACCTCTGATCATCATGAATTAATGATACATATGGTGACTTTTTGTTTATCTGGAGATACAAAATCACTTGCTATTCTTGGTTCTTTGCTTTGGCTGTTTCTTCTCATCCTTCTGATGAAATGGCCCCTTCCAGAAGATCTTCCTTAACGATCCTATTTAAAGTTATATCCTGGCTTCCCATTATTCTTTATCTCAGTTTTCTACTTCCCTCAGTTTTCTACTTCCCCTTTACCACAATCAGTATCTGTTCCAATTACTTATTTGTTTAAATGCATATTGTCCTTCACTAAATATAAATTGTGGGGGGTCAGAAATTAGGTTGTCTTATTCACCTTGCTATCTATCCCCAGACCCTGAATAGATGTTTTCAAATTATTTGTCGAATTCGAGATGGATGAATTCAGTATACTTCTAAATTGGATGTTCTTAATGATCTCAAAATGAGAAATGATAAAAAGGACTCCTTGAGGACTGATTATTTATTGGTCTTCCCTTTCTCAGGCAAACAGAAAATAGAGCATTATGAATCTGCAGAAGAGCCAAGTACCATTGCCATGTGCAGCCAGGCTAAGTGGCAACAGTCCTCTGTGCCTTTGCGGAATACATATAAATAAGTTTATCATTAACATGGCTGGACAGGTTCATATTTTAACACTTCTATTGTTGGTTATACTCTTAACTAGAGGAAGCAATTTTAAAGATACTCTAATTTTAAAGACCAAGCAATTATTCTTTAGCTTAGTCATTTAAGAATCTCATTAATTTCTAAAACTTGGAAATAAACACTAAAATCTATTACATGAGAATAGGTCAGCATAAATTATGTCCTGATAACATAGTGCCTCATACCAAAACTCCCTATAGCTGAAAAAGAGAAAGAATACTATAAAAGAGATTTGACTGCAAATTGAATTAATCTTCCAACTCATTCTAGTGAAAAAACATTTGGAAGCAGTGTTCTCACTAAAATTCATTTTGTGAGAACACAACCCAAGTTCAAGCTAGTCTAGAGATAAACCTTCGGGATGCCCTCAAATCTGTGGTATGCCTCTGAAGAAACATATAATAAAGTGAGAAAGGAAAGTCCAAAAAGAAATTCCACATCAATTAAGTAGACATACTTTATTTACTGAAATCTTTCCCCCGAATTAATAGGGCCAAATGTCAGAGGACCAAAGAAAATCCAACCCTTCACCCAAACCCCAAATTCTACTAAAATATGGCATTAGCTTTCTGGAATTAGAGCCATTTTCAGTGTTGCTACAATAAATGGAAAACAACCAAGTATTTTGGAAAATTGACCCTACCATAGTCAAAGGGTTAAAGGACCTTCAGTCTGATGACCAAATTCAAGATGCAGATTTCCCATGATATCTGTATCAGTGGAAGACAGTGTGGAATACTGAACTCGAGCTCTAAAGTTGTTCTGGATTCAAATCCCATCTCTGCCACTTGGCAGCTGTGTGATTGTGGGCAAGTTACATAACAGTTCATGCCTTAGTTTTCTTATCTCTAAAAAAGGGACCATAAGAGCACCCATTTCATAAAACTATTGGGATAATTAAATATGTAAAACTGACATTCACAGTAAGTACATAACAAATGTTTGCAAGTGAGCATTGCTATTACAGATTTAAAAAGATGAGGACTTACAGCGTATCTCCTGTACCAGGCAGCAATCACAATTTGGCTTTTTCTCATTAGCAGGAAGTGTGTGCGGCATTTCCACCCCCGATAAATCTTCTGAATGAGAGTGGCCAAGTCCTCAAGCCTTTGCTTCCTCAGGTCTTCTAATTTGAATAACTAATAAGAAATGATAGGAGGGTGTCTCAAAATTTCACCAATTACTCATGGCATACAAGAAAGACATTCTGAGGAGGAAAAATGTCATGATGTTGGCGTCAACCACAATGAGGAAAAATATGAATAACTGTCTTAACTATAGATAATCTGGGCAATAGCCCACACGAAAACTATTTTGATGAATTCATATAAAATCCACAATTTAGATTCTGTGATTTAGCACTTATGACAAATCAGAGAAGAGCTGAACTAAGCTTAGGTTCACCTTCATACTGTGTTTCCCTGAAAACAAGACCTAGGCGGACAATCAGATCTAATGCATCTTTTGGAGCAAAAATTAATATAAGACCCAGTCTTATATTATATAAGACACGGTATGATATTATATTATACCCAGTCTTATATATTATATTATATGTGATGTTATGTTATGTTGTGTTATGCTATATTATATATTATATTATTACATTACATTACATTACATTACATTATATTATACCCAGTCTTATATTATAGTAAAATAAGACCGTGTCTTATATTAATTTTTGCTCCAAAAGACTCATTAGAGCTGATTGTCCGGCTAGGTCTTACTTTTGGGGAAACACGGTATAAGGACGCAATTATTAACGAAAGGGAGACCCTTTCATTACTACTTCATTCTAGTTTATTCATTTATAAAAAGACTCCCTTGGAGTTCTGCTAAGTAGAATTTTAAGTGTTCTTTTCAACTTTTAAAGTTTTAATTTGAGTGCCTTCATGTACCTCTAAATAATAGGGTTATCTTTCCTTAAATTATTAAGTAATTCAGATAGTACAAAGACAGACTGAATTTACCTCCAATTCCTATGAATTAGGGAGGTTTTACTGTTGTATGAACAGTTTCTTTATGATTTCTTTCTTGTACAACTTATCAAAGACTTCAATGTTTCATAAAAAATACACGTTCTTCCATTACCCCTTAGTTGCCCATCCTTGGACATTTGCAAATAAATCAGAGAATGTGGCTTTCTTGGTAGCAACTCAGGTAATGTTACAAACATCCTTAAGAACTTGACTATATGATTATAATATAAGTTCACAGTGTAAAGGTTTCGATTACATACTGTTCTTGGGTTTCGGATGAATATCTTTGATCTACCAAAAGAGTATTCTTCCACAGGAATCTCTAATTCATTAAACAGAACCTCCACACCAGCCCTATAAAAATCAATAAAAACAATGAGTTTTCTGAGTTACAAAAATAGTTTATCTTATCTTAAATCATGACTTCAGGCTCTCAGTGGGACCAAAAAATAGCTTCACTTCCAAGTGTAACTGCTTTTTCAGTAAGTATCCTTTTATCAAAGAATTATTAAGACCGAATTCCACAAATTAGACCAAATCTAGTAAATGCTAAAAGAGTAAATGTGGGTTCCGAAACGATATATTCTAAGAAAAATGTATTAAAGCCAATTTCTTGATTTCATTAGCAGAGGCAATACTTGTATCAAGTATACCCTTAACTAATCAGGGCCAGGAGGGTATGCAAGAAACTCAGATGTATTTTGAACTCACCTATTTAATTCTTAAAATCATTTTAAACATTGTTCCTGCCCCTCAGACTGTGTGCAGAGCTTGAGAAATAGGCTAAATGCCAGACCAATGGGGGTGCAATGAAACATGGGCTTTAGATGGTGGAAGCGAGGCCTGGACTTGGCTCTGACCTCTCTCCATCCTGGACCCTGGTTTCAACATGAGTCTTTAAACTTCACTTTACCACACCAACCTGTGGATTAAGTGCCAGGTAGGGGGTGAGTACATGTTCAATGTATTGTGGCACATGTTAACCATAATACCCTGGAAATTAGCAGTGGGAACTGAAACAGTACCCAGATCTTACATTATTTGGGTATTGAATTATGCATTGGAGACCACACCATGTGTCTGGAGTTTACCTTCTTGTAACACAGGGTGAGTATCTAATACTGCTGATGTTTCTGTGAAAGGCCAGGTCCAGTGAGAATGTGAACAAAACACCAGTATAGTGAAACAAAAACACCCCAAGTTCCTGCCTAGGCCCATAAAATTGGCACGTTGGCTTTCCTGGAGTAGTCAGGAGAGCTTCTACAGCCAGCAGAAAAGGCGTGCGTTCTTTGACTGGTGAAAGCAGAAGGAAGGTCACTACACAGGCAAGGCCTGATTTCTCTTGGGCAGCGACCCACCCGCCAGCACATAAGTTCTCTCAATATGTGGAGAGCTCACAGAGGCTGCTCCATGGGATGGGCCTGCAGTGGTTTAGCACTCAGTCTGGGACTAGACGGCTGAGTATAATTCAGGGCAGATGAGCTGAAAGCCATGTGGCCCCAGGTTCTGCCATATGCCCCAATCCAGCTTTCCTAGCAACAACACTGACACTTTGGACCCTATCTCCTTCTGTATCTAGTTCTCAATTGGTGCAGACCTAGGCAAAGAGTGGGACCCTCACCGCCACCCACTGACTTTGGGGTTAATTCTCGGGGGGGGGGGACGAAAAGTTGAGAGAAAAGCAAAAACCTGAGAGCAGTGATTCAAGATGCCTCTAAGTTTTTACCCTTCTATGATTCTACACAAATATACTTACCAGTTACAAATCCCCTCCTAACTTGACTTATTTTAAAAATTCTATTAATATACAAGTTCAAAATGTGGATTTGATAAGCCCTGTTTTGACCTTAAAGAAAATTAAGACTTATATAATTCATCAAGAATTAGCACAAAATGGTATCCTGATGGAAGAGGGTGAGAGATTAAATACAATTTTTCATAGAATTTCTTTGCTTAACAGCATATATTTAAAAAACAAAACAAAAAAAAACATGTTATTTATATGCTTGAAAACTTCATTATTAAATACGACCAATGCATTTCTTACCTTGCTGGTCCTTTCCAATGAGGCCATGTTTGTTTACAAAGCATTTTGTATCTTTCTAGGCAAGGTTCATAGGCCTGCCTGAAGGCATAGCCTGCCCTCCTCACTCGGACATTCTCCAAAAGACCCAGGTACCTGATCTGATGACATACTAGAGCCTCATTGAAGATGTGTGCTGCCTTTTTATCATTCGGTTTGATACATCTAAAAGAGTACAAATATTTTAGGCATTAAACTCTGTTTCTTATGGGTATTACTTGTCCAGGTTTTACAAAGTATCATATATAATTATTTTTGTGGTGAGATATTTATTATTCTTGAAAAACCTAGTCATTCCTTTTGAAATTATTTCAAATTGTTTTACAAAAACCTAAATTAATACAACACTACATACAGAAACCCCAATAACATGGAAGAATATCACTCATTTTTTGTTGAATGAAGGAAGTCTGACATAAAATATGTATTTTATGATTCCATTTATATGAAGTTCAAGCAAAATTAATCTATGGTTAGAAATCAGTATTGTTGTTACCTCTGGGAAGAGGTAGGTGTAGAGATCAACAGGGAAGAGGCACAAGGGAACCTTCTGGAATGATGGAAATGTTTTATGTCTTGGTCTGGATGGGGTTACACAGGTGTATACATAAAAATTCAATAAGCTGTACAATTAAGATTCATGCACTTTACTGTATTGTATGTATATTACATACCTAAATAAAAAGGTTAAAATCACTGCTGTCTCCTTATATCCCTGTATCTCCCTCCTTTGCTGCCTAAGAGAAGACTATATTTCCCAGCCTCCTTTGCAAGTAGGTGTGGCCATATGACAAAAATTCTGGCCACTAGGCTCAGACCAAAAGTAATGTATGACACTTCTGGATGAGTCCTTAAAAGGATAGGGACTTGCCCTCCCTTTGCTCTTCTGCTAACTGCTCCTGGGAATTTTGACATGTTAGAGAACCATCTTTGACCATGTGGATGAGGGAAACTCCCTGGAAACTGCAAAGCCACAAAATAGAAGAAGCTGCTCTATTAGCCCTAGAGTCTTCACACTTAGAAGTTACATAAGAAATAAACGTCAATCTTGTTTAAGCCATAGTTATTTTTGGATCTTGTCCCTACAATCTCTATATCCTAATACATTGTTAAATATTGATGGTTGTTTGCCTAGCTACAACTGTCAAATAAATTCTAGATACATATATAATAAGTGGACAATTAAATCTTACCTAGTTTGGCCTTAATGTTTTATATGCTTTTCCTTTTATGTTCATAAAAATAATGTCCACTCTTTGGCTTAAGGATAGACAAACAGATGAATGGAACAGACTAGTGAGTTTAGACTTAAACTCCTAAACATACACTCAATTGATTTTCAGTAAAAGCTTTAGGCAAATGAATAAAAAAACGGAGATTTTTTTCTTTTTAATATAAGGTGCTAGAGTAACAGAATAACTATAGACCTTAATATGAAACCTGAAACTTTCAAGATTCTAAAAAAATATGATAATATATTCACAATCTTGGAGTTTATTAATACTTCTTAGAAACACATTAAAACCACTAAAAGGAAAGGGGAACTAAGGAACTTTCTGGGGTGATGGAATGAATGTTCTGTCTTGACCTACGTGGTGGTTACCTAAGTGTACACAATGGTGAAAAAAATAATTGAGCCATTCACCTAGGATCTGTGCATATCATTTCATGTAAATTATACCTTAATAGAATTTTTTTTTTAATTAAAAAGAAAAAAAGGACATCCATTCAATTGAGAGTAAGAAAAGCAACTGATCATAGTTTCCTGGATTATCTTCTTTCAAAACTAAGATTTTTACCTAACACATGTTCTAACCTGATTGTAATGAAACCAGGGGATTCTGCCTATGCATATTTGTTATTAATATAATATTAGGTAAACAAGCCAAATACAAAAGTGTTCCTCACCCTAGTTTCCTCATAACTGAATTTTCAAAGACGACTATAGAATGTGTGGGTGTATATGATGCTATTATGAAATCTGACCTGTTAGACACACACCTTATATTATCTAATTCACCAAATACACATATAGCCTTAATCCTAGTTGGTCTTTACTGAATTTGAAGATCTAAGAAGCCCTAGAAGCAGAAAAAAAGAGACGAGACACTTTTTAAGGAGTCTTTTCTATTACTTCAAAAAAAATTCACATTGTTTTAGAAATCATTGCGTTCTCTGGGCCCATAAGTCTCATAGGAAAGAAAGAAGCACATATTTCCTAACACCAGAATTATACTAAAGCCTCATTTGCTTCAGTGCTTTAAGTTACTATCACAAGAATCTGAAATGAATCCAACGAAAGTTTTATGTAACACCTTGACAAAAAAAAATTCCCATTTTGTTTCTTGTCATTTAAAAAAATATATAGAAAGTTGCAATCTCCCATGTGCCAATAACCCAATTTCATTAAGTATTTATTCCTATCCCCTGCCACACTTTTCCTGCCTTTTAAAAATTCCTTATTTGGGGGGAGGGGGGGGGGCACTGGAATATGTTTTAAGCAAACCCAAAATACCATATTATTTGACCTTGAAGTACTTTACTTATCCTCTGTTTGTGCTACACTCAGATTTAAGATAATTTTACACACAGGAAAATGATCTTCCTTGAGAGTGCCTTCACATTCGAAGAGTCAAAATTTTTGTGCCAGAAATACCTAATGTAGTTTGGATTCTTGGTCTGCAGGTTTTTCATCAGAGTGGCCACAGACGCCTTGAACTGTGAGCCGGCTGTAGGAGGCCTTTTCAGGTTGATCTTGGCAGGGTTCCCTTCGGGGAACAAAGACTTGATAAGGGTGTGGCCGGCTTTCCACATGGCTTGGGACAGGTCTCGATAGAGAAGGTCATTGTTTTTGTCAACAAATCCTTCCACCTGGTACAGCACCTATGAGCAACACACGAGACTCAGTGACTGACATACTGCAAGCTAGAACATCAAACGGCTATTAAAAACATTCCAGGATATCTATATTGCAGCCTCTTCGTTTTCCATCAAATCCCCAACACATTAGTCACACTATAATACTAAATTAGCCTCCAAGTTTAAATTCCATCTGTGTAACTCACAGAAGAGTTCAAAATAAATTCTATTACCCTTCAGGATCAGCAAGAATAACCTCCAAAAATGTTAGCATAACATTTTCAAAGGATTTTCTGTTTTTTTGGTGTTTGAGCAAATTTTTGAGGTTTTACTTTTTAGTTCATATATGCCAGTTCTAGTCTGTTTAAAAGTAGACAGGGGGAAATAAAGGAAAGATTAACACTGAATTTTCAAAGACATCCCAAGCTAGCAGCAAAATTAACCAGAAAAGTATGTTTTAATAATATAGGCTAATGAAAAAAATAATGAAATATAAAGTTCCAAAATTGTGAAATTAAAGGTAATTTAGAGACTATATACTTATTTTTTTACTAAATGTAAATACACAGTTGAGAATTTTTTCCCTTTTAAGTTTGCAACCTTATGTATAAGAAAAGAGGTATTAGCTCCAATCCATAATCTTTTAGGATTCTAAAAATTAATCAATTGTCAAAATTGTTTTTAACATTGTCTTTATATATTAAGTAACATAAAGTTAATTCTCCCAAACATTTAGCAAACGAATAAGTGCTTTTACAAAAAAAGTAGATATTTTCCCCAGTCACTTCAAAATCTCAATCTAAGAATTTACTATTTTTGCTTAAATGGTCTGTGCTTTTAAAACTGTATTGTAAGTCTTTAGTAACTCAAAATTTTTATTGGCAAATCCCCTTTATTAGTGTTGACAGATCTTTTTTATAGGATAGCTTAGAGATTGAAAATAGTAAAATCAATTTTAAAAAATACATTCAAACTCTTTTATCAAGTTCACTGGCTTTCCTTTCAGCTATGAGTATTAATAAGATTTTGCTTAACATGGTCCAGACTCTATTTCTATTGAATCTTAACTGATTCTACTATTTAAAAAAACTTTTTTTTTTTTCTTTTTTTCAGTTACAGTTGACATTCAATGTATTAGTTTCAGGTATAACACATAGTGATTAGACATTTATATAACTTATGAAGTGATCCTCCCATAAGTCTAGCATCCACCAATACATAGTTATTACAGTATTATTGACTATATTCCCTTGAGTCTACGATTTTTAGCAGCTCAGTTTATCCTCACAAGTTGGCAGTGGTCAGAATGCCATCTCTGAGGCACAGTTTCCTAGAAGGCATAACCCTGCAGGACCAAATGGGTGCTCACAACTCCCTCATACCTTGCCAGCATAATGCTGAATTCTGAAACAGCTGTGAGGCAGGGACGTGTCATTGAGGAACCGAGAGCACTTGCTCATCCTGCTCTCAAAGTGCTGGTGGGTGGCACAGACTTGGTTCAGCTTTTCTAAGAAGGTCTCATCGGTAACTGTGCCAGGCCTCAAGCACTCTTCATCCAGCATGGCCAGGATTCCATTCGTGTTCTAGGAGAACGGTAATAAAAAGGTTTCCTTCCTTCCTCACTGTATTGTTTTAATAGTTATTCCTAATTACAGCATCAAACACAATCGACTTAGTCACAAGAAAATTCCATTCAGTTACAACAAAAAGCTGAGAATCAAAACAAATAACAAAAAGCCACAGAAGTCAGCTCTTTTCTAAAGTGTCCCAGGTGTGCGTGTGTGGGAAGCGGGACCACTGTACTGATCTCTCCCACACCCTGGTCTGCTCCCCCGACAGAATAGGACTTAGGAGTCACCTCAGCCACCTTAGCTGGTTACTTGCTGAAACTCATATTGTTAAAAAAAAAAAAGGGCAAGTTAGACCTCAAAGATTCAAAACCAAATCTTAAAATCAGAAACTAATGAGACAATATAGTCTATACCATGTGGTCATAAATTACAAAGCACGGTTTTCCAAGGCCATTATTCGGTTCATAGCTTGAGAAGGAAATTGGTTTCAGATGTTCTTGTGTTCAAAATAAAGCTTACTTTCTAAGAAAAAAAAATGTGATTTGGGATGCTACTTTTAACGACCAATACAATCAAGCTGTGTCTCAAAAGTATCTGTTTAGAATAAAATTCCTCCATATAAAATTTGGAAATGAATGTTAAACATGAGTGACAATTTGTTTGCTATTCAGACCCTGTGATCATATTTATCCCACGAATAGTCAGGCCCATTAAACTGAATCAAAATTAAAGAATCTTCTCCTTTTCTAAATAAAGACTGCTGTTCCTTCAATTGCCCTTATGGGCCCACGTGTCTCCATTCCAAAGAGAACAATCTACTGCACTGACCATCAACCCCACCCACTTCCACCAGGGCAAAGTCCTCTCCCCTTCTCTGCACAAGGCCATAACATCCTCTGACCAGAATTTATTCATTCCACACAAAACCAAGGGGAAGTGTGGACTCTCAGGAATCAAATGTGTTCATAACAGCTCCAGAATAAACATTATTGTTAGGTGATACTGGAAGGAAACATTTCCTTTAAGTACTCAAGCTCTTACGTGAACATAAGTTTCTTACATCTATATGCAAGGGGATTTTTGGCTGAGATAATCTAGTTAAATTAAGGGTATGACCACTGTTCTTTGTTTCCCTTCTTAAAGGGAAATAATTAAGTGTAACGTTATATTTATGAAGGAAAAAATGCTAGTCGTAACTTCTAAAAGTTAAATTTCCCCCAGGATATTCCCTGGGTCACGATATTTACCAGAAAAAAAAATTCTCAGAAAAATCTACTGATTTTCTGGATTTTACACTGGAGTTTTGAGTTAAGTAGAATATTAGTGTTCACATTCCAACACTGTTCAGATTTTTCAAAAACAAATTTACTTTTTAATTGAAAATAGTAATGCTTTAGAATATTGTTTTTAATGTTCAATTTAATCAAAAATACAGATTTCAAGAATTTCTTGAATACTGAGAGAAAAATATCTTATTTAACTGCATAATTTCCAAAAGGACATGTTAAAGATGAATAGAAAGTGATTTTTCTGGACATTTGGAGACTGTAACTGCATTCCTGAAACATAGCACTCACCTACCACTGACGGCTAAAGACTATAGGATCACAAAGTTTACTCATTGTTTCAAATTACTGTTAACAAGGCCAGGGTTGTCAATAATCCTAAAGCACATGAATCAGTTTTCCTGAAATCAATTCAAATACAGTAAACTACAGAATATGACATAGAAATCAATATCTTAGATTGAGAAAGCTTACTAAAAATTACACATTTTCACACTTTAAGTCTTTACACACACGTACACATATACTTGGGTCACCTGATAAATCTCATGGCCCATGGCCACCTGCAGTCACAGATGCAATGTCCCCACATTCGTTTTCTGAACCAGTGCTAGGTCTACACCTGAACCATTCTTGGGGTTCTACCTGAGGTTTTCCCTTTATCCTTATCTTAACTTGGCTAGCATGTTTTTAAAATTTTTTAATAAAAATCTGTCCAGCTTTACTGAGATATAACTGACATACAACCTTAAGTTTAAGGTGTACAATTTGTTGATCTGATGCACATATTACAAAATGATTACCAACGTGGCCATAGCAGTTAGCTAACATTTCTATCACTAATAAAACTACCATTTCTCTCTTGTGAGACCATTCGAGATCTCCTCTCTTAGCAACTTTCAATACAGTATTTTTAACTGTAGTCACCATGCTATATATTACATCACCAGAACTTAACCCTCTGATATAAAACTGGAAGTTTATAGCCTTTAACCCATGTTCCCTATTTCCCCATCCTCCCCAGACCCTGGCAACCACCAACCTACTGTTTCTATGAGTTTGGCTTTTTTCAGATTCCACATATTAGTACATCATATAGTATTTGTCTTTCTCTGTCTGGCTTGTCTCAACATAATGCCCTCAAGGTCTGTACATGTTGTTGTAAATGGCAGGATTTCCTTCTTTCTTACTACTGAATAATATTCGTATATTTATATCACATCTTCTTTAATCACTCATCTGTAGATGAAGACTTAGGTTGTTTCAATATCTTGGCTATTGTGCATAATGCTGCAATGAACGTGGGATTGCAGATATCTCTTCAGGATCCCAATTCCATTTCCTTTGGAGAAATACCCAGAGGTGGAATTGCTGGATCTTATGATTGTTCTATTTTTAATTTTTTGAGGACACTCCAGTGTTTTCCATAGCCGTTGCACCAATTGATGTTCCCAGCAACAATGCACCAGGGTTCCCTTTTGTCCATGCCTTTGACAAAAATTATCTTTTTGATAATAACCATTGATTGAACAGTATGTTAAGAGGTTGCTAGAGTTTTCAAAATGAAATGGATATTTTGATTTGGCAAAAATCTTTATGCCTGCTCTGAGCCTCTTCCGATCAGTGTTCACATTCCCAGGAGTTGTGGACGGACCTGGGCTCCCGACACAGAGGAAAGACGGGTGTATCTAAGCGCATGGCATGTAAACACCATGGCATGTGAGCATCATGAATGAGCTCTGTGATAGGGCAACGGGATGAGCATAGGGGAATCCAGGCTAAGTATCCAAATGTCCAGCTGTCTATGAACGTGTTCAAGAACTGTGTATGATCCCTTAGGCCTATAATAAAGCCTCCAGAACTCTGCAGTTTCCTAAAGAAAAGTGTTAAAATAGCGAGAACACTAAAGCTTCACATTGAAGGCAGTGAGATCATTCGTAAGTAGTGAATTATATTACTAAGAAATTCTTTAGAAAACTGTACCCAATACTCACATTTTCTATTAGGTCACAAATGATAGCATTATTGAAGTAGTCAATGTGAGTCCATTCTATGTCCTGAAAAACAAAACAGAACAAATCAAATTCCATATGATGATGACAAAATACAACCATCCATAAAATAGCCTTTGCCCATCTTACTACTGGATTTCACTTTCTCTGTCAATATTTCCTGTATAAACTCAGTGTTGCAAATGTCCTCTAATAGTTCCCAAAACTTTCTTAGGGCAGCAGTCCACCACTGACATGATCTGATTGAAACAAATGCCCTTGACCTCTTCTGAGACTGCCTCCCATTCCACTCTCCCATCTGTGGCTATTTCCCATGCACTTGATTGGCCCTGGGCCAAACATTTACTCAACAGGCCGTTTGGTCAATATTACTCTGTGTATATTTACAATGTTTATAAGGAAATAAGTCAGAACTTGATCCTAAGAATCTACGGCCTAGATTTTTCTGTTCTTAATTTGTAATCCCAAGGAAAAAATTAATTTTAGAGTCAATCCCATGTTGTAGGCCAGCTAACTATTTCATGTATAAAAACGGTTAACTATTTCACGTATACAAACAGTACAGTGCTAAGACAAAATACTTTCAACGAAAGGAAAGACACAAGAACCTATCCACTGGTTATAATGCTAGCTACAAAGGCAAATCTGTGAGGCCACCTGAAATCATTCTGTATCAGCTTATACTCTGCCCATAAGTGTAAACATTTATTTTTCTTCTAAGGGGAAAAAACTTAATTCCTACTGCAAGCTAGAGATCTTCTATATACTCTTAAAAGTGTTTTAGACAATCATACAAACTGTGTTAAGTTACAGACCAAAGTTTGGGCATTTTCTTTATGATAATAGGAAGATAATTGATCTGCCTTTTAGGATGTTTATGTTACCAAAAGGTGTCAGACAAGTATAAAACTTTCTGAAGTATAATGGTCATTCTAAAAGAAAAACAAAATATTTATGATTTAGCTTTCAAGTAAATGGGTTATTTTACTATGTCACTGGGGATAACAATCTCATTAGAAAAACCTACATTGAGAAACCAAAAAAAAGAGAGGATTCGGTGTTCTTAATGACTTAACGTGACACTATAAAAATGAAGAAAAATATGTAATATCACTACTAAAATATTAAGGCAAATAAAGTAAAGAAACAAAAATGAAAATAAATTTCCCTTTTTTGACACAAACAATTTTATACTTAGGAAAAGACTGGCTATTTAAAAAATGAAAGGGTGACCAACAAATATGCATTTTAAAATTAAGGATGAAAACGTTTGGTAAACATTACTTCTGATTATTTTTAAATTACATTAAGTGAGACTAGTAGATAGTACTAGTACAATACCCAGTATATAGTAAGCACTCAACAAATATTACCTATTTTTATTATAAATTTTTAGGAACTCAATGCTTTCCAAGATTGAACAAAGTCGAAAGATATTTTCAAATTTATATATAGCAATATTGACTTTTTTGGTGTATAGTTCTCCAAGTTGTGGCAAATGTATAGTGTCATGTAACTACCACCACAATCAGCCCCCAAATCCCCTCGTGCTACCCCTCTGCAGTTATATTCTTTCATGACCCCTATCCCCTGGCAACCATGGATCTCTGTCTTTATTGCTTTGCCTCTATTGCTTTGCATTTTCTAAAAGACAACATATAAATGCAATCATACAATATGTAGCCTTTTGAGTCTGACTTCTTTCATTTAGCGCAACACATTTGAGCTTCATTCATATAACTGTATATCTTTTTATTCTGCATAGTATGACTTGTATGGATGTACCACAGCTATTTGTCCATTCCTCTGAGACTATTGTCTTAACACATGATTATTTCACATCATTGCACTAGAATCCAGTAAGACTCGAGTTGGTCAAGGTCAACTGATATTTATTGAGCACCTACTGTGTGCCATGATTGTTCAAGGCACTAGCAGTACAGAAGCAAAGAAATCCCAGTTAGCTTAGATGTCATACCAAACAAATTCTTAAAAGACATAACATGGCTAAATTTAGAGAAATCCAATTTTAGGGTCATGTTTACATAGCCTTCTGAATCCAGAGTTTGTATTATGAGTAAAAAAGGAACATTTTTACAAAACGATATTTCAGTTATTACCTCCCGTATATACTCCTCCTGCTCCTCTTTGAGAGTAAGTTCAATGAAGATTTGTTGCAGCTTTTCATTACAATAATTAATAATGAACTGCTCAAAGCTGTTGTCCTGTATGGAGAAAAATGAAGATAGCCTTATAAACCATGTTATTAGCTCTCCCATAACAATGACACTCATCTAATATCTCAGTCCACGAGAAATGTCACACACTGTCTCTCAAATTTAACTGTGGCCCAGCACAAAGCTCCTGGGATAGAGGCTTGCACACTGCAGGCACTCACGAAATGATTCATGACATAAGTGAATGAATGAAGTATACACAAGTTATGCAGTATTTGAAGGATGAAGAATTTTAGTTGACAGAGAAGCAACCCACACATAGCAAAAAATACAAATAAATACATTTTCCCCTGGAGGTTCAGGGAAAAAAAGAACAGTGAAATTAATAATCTCTGCTACCCAAGTTCTCAATCTTCCATTCTCAGATATAACTTTGGAGCTCAAGAAAGTGTTCCTGACCTGACCTCTTATTCCCTCACCAAGGGTCAGTTCTTTCATTGTAACTCTCACACACCAACACTTTAAAAAAATAACCACACTAAATGTGTGTATATATGTGTGTACACATGTATTGGTTAGTTTCATACTTATCTGTCTAGCTAGACTGTGCATTTCTAAGGGAAGGGTGGACTATCCATCTCTTCTTCACCAATGTGAGCACAGCACATCAGACCAAGTGAGTACTCAATATGTCTTTGATGAGTGAATGAATGAATGACACGCCTACAAAATGGAGACTCAATCTCTCTCTTTTCAGAAGACTCACACATTTATTACTCTTATGATTCTCAGTAGTTTCTCCTTCATATTGGAACTCTGAAGATGCCTAAATCACTTCTGAACAATCCACGGGCTTAAAGTATTGCTGTACATACTGAGGGCATAAAATGCATGTCTGTTGAATGAAGAGACTTCACCAAGAACCACATCATCCAGGAAGAGGTAGAACTGCAAATAAAACTAGTTATTTTCATCTTTATCCCTCCTCTTTGCAGAAACAGAGAGGGAGAGAGAGAGAGAGATGGTGGCACTGGGAGCAAAAGATGGTGTGACCCTACCATTGATAAACCTGTCTCTTTTTCCACCAATGTGGCTAGTTCTGGACTAATACTGAATGAGCTATGAGGGTCCGCACATAACAGCGGAATGAAGCTCACCCCTCCCTGTGAATACACAGAACTACTGGCCTTCTAATCTCTCCATAAATTATGAAAGCAAAAAAGTCATAGTTTTGGGGTTTTTTTTAAAACTTCATCTTTCAAAATCAACTTTGGTTCTACCTAGGACAAATTGTTTAAATGATACTTACAATGCAGCATCGGAACACATTCTTTCCTGGAAGTCAGCTATGAAGTTCTAATCACCAGTGATGAACTAACTACTCATAGGAAAGTTTCACTCTAAACCATAAATGACACATATGCACTATCACTGACTGATCGTTTAACATTAAATGTATTCAAGGTTAAAGTTTTTCTTAATCCTGAAAGTTCTTACTAAAGGGAACATGTTTATGTTCAATACTTTCAACAAATAGAGTCTGGGACACAAAGAACATTCCTCAGTACTCATTTTCACATAAAAATTTTAAAAACCATGTGCTCCAATCCTTACAACTTAACAATTTTGATTACAAGTCTATCTGGTATAATAGATGCCTTACTATTATTATAATCAGCATAAGGCCATTTCATATGCGAGAAAGTCTGAGTTTCTTGGTTTGGTAAAATATATCCTTATGTAATGCTACTACCACAAATGAAAAACTTATAAATAAAACTAATATTTTAATGGTTCATATGAGCAGATCTTTGTGTTTTTTTAAGAAAACAACTTCATGAAGCAAATCCTTTCTGTTGTTTAATAAGTCTGTGCCCATGGAGGTATTTAAACAAAACTATGCTAAATCTTCAAATAACAACTATTGAGGAGAAGGAAGGAGAGAGCAACTAGTGTCCTTAGATACATTATGTGGCAATGAACAGTTTCGAGTACACTTCTAGAACAGGACTATGAAATACACACAAGCAGATTAGAAATCAGAGGCAAAGCTTCACGATTACAATACAACTTAAGGAGCAAGTTAGAGCTAAATTAAATTTCCCCTCAATTTTTAAAAATCCCTGTATGAATTCTGTATTTCATATCCACACAGTTAATCAACGGCCATTTACTGCAAAATTCACACAGCTGGAGAAGCAATTAACATAGGAGCATGCAACAGACCGTCACTGCAAACAGTTCATACTTACTGCATTCTGGTGCAAAAAGGGACAGATTACACAAAATGCAGTCAGTTCTTAATTTGCAATAAATTTCTAAAAGTAAACACTTATTGATAGTTATTTATTGGTGCAAATGACAGATTTTTACCATTCAGGCTATATTTCTGATTGGCATAACACTTTAGATCACCACACATGTCCAATCAATTCAAAAGACAGGACCACAATACCTACATATGGTATCTGAATTGTGGTTCTGCTAGGTGAGACCTCTTCAGGATAAAAACGGTTTGACTGAAATAATAATATACCATGTAACTTGCTTGAAGTCCTAAGGCTTGAGAATCTAAAGCTTCTAATTCTAAATTACCAGGAAAAATAAAATGTGTATGACACATCCACCCAAAGAGTCAGGGACAGAGGCATTTGGCAGGTCACAGAAAGAGTGAAGAGATTCAACAAAATTCAGAGCACCTCCCCTTTCCCACCAGTGACCCACCCCTGTGTTATACGTGCTGTGTCACCCCTTAAAACACAATCAAAGTGGTAAAAAAAAAAAAAAAGTGTCTGGAGATGGCTGAAGAACAAAAACTTGACTCTCTGACCTTTTCTTGCTGCTTAAAGAAGAAAAACAAAAACAGAATAGCACAATCATCAAGGCAGAAACCAGCTTACTTCCCCACAGAAATAGCTCCACATCTGTTGCAAACATACCTCACAGCCTCCAAAACATGTCATGAACCGCCAGAGCAATCATTATTGCTGAAAATGAAGGCAATCATATTTCTGGTGATCTAACTTTAAATTGTTGACATTGCCCAAATTTTTTGGGAAATGTGATTTCGTAAATCATTAAAAATAATTTGCAAAAAACTAAGGGACAACCTGTTAACAGTTCCCCTAGCTGCAACTTGCACAGCTCTTATGCATTTCTCCATTTATACAGGCATCAAGTATCACCAGGTTTTCCCTCTCCCCTTTATAAAATAGCTAAACTGAGTCTAGGAACAATCACATGAATATAAAGGCCCCAAAGCATTAGATATTTTGACACCTTTTTGGTTTATCAAGAACTGTAAGGGTGGTTGGCACTCCCTGAGTGGGGGTGGGGGGTGGGGGCCTTCTCTCCCACGTGTCAGTCTCATGAATCAAAATCTCCAAATGAGGAAGTAGGCAGGAGCTTGCTCCCATGAATGATTCACCTCCTCTTTCTCTAGTTTTTCACCCATGCTCCATGCATGGAATTTTTCTCTACTGTCTCACCCGTATTTATCCCTGAAGACTGAGGGATAAAACTAAAGCTTTTGGGAACATCTTCAAACAAGTAAATCCAGAATTTTCCATTACACAATCCCCTTGAATGAAGTTCAGAATCACTCCCATCCCCACTGGACTGCTCTAGAAAACACAGGTAAACAGCAAGGTCTCTGGGGTTCTGTATTGTTTTACACTGCATTTATGACTGGGTAGTAAGCATTTACTATATTTAGAAATATATAACATACCAAAATTTCTAACTCTAGGGCTTCTTTCAAGAATTCTGGAGTGTGAGCCCACCTTTTCAACATCAAAAAGCAAAAACAAAAAAAAACCCAAAAAATCATACTCCCAGTAGAGTTTATAACTAAGTTTATACTCCTAAGTGTCCATCATAAACTTTCCACTTACAATGATTTTGAAAGATGGATCAAATAATACTGGCCTGTAACTACATTTGTATATTCTCACTTATAGAGGAGACTTATGCTATCTTATACTCTCTTTAAGACGGATATTTAAATCTTGCACTCTTTAAAAGCAATAAATATTGAAAGGAAGATGTAAAATAAAGGAGACAGCTTTATCATGTCTGTCATTGGCATGGTGGGATTGGGAGGATCTTGCAGGTGAATATTCTGGGTAGGAAATAGGAGGGCAGTTCAAACACAAACACCATGACTTACTCAAGCAAAAAGTACTGTTGATTAGACATTTAATTGATATTTCTTACAGTTCAACACTTTCATCTGAGGCCAAATTTTGGATATATCAAGTTCGGCAGGGAGTTCGGTATATTACATACAATGAAATTGCTTGTGTAATGTATGAAACAGTACATTTATAAGTTCTAGGACTTTGAGTATAATATCACTGTTTTAGAGGAGTTGGACTATTTTACTGCTTAAAAAGAGCTATTGGTCCTAGAAAAGATTTACTTGGGGCAGTTCCCAATAATAATAAATGTTCCTATTAAAAAAAAAAAAAAAAAAGATGTACTTAACAATTCGTTTTTAAAAATCACAATGTCAAGCAATGGGCCTGAAATCAAGAACTGCTTTGTTTAGAAAATACTTTTAAAAACTCCCAAAATAAGAGTAAAATATTTAACATTAAATATTGTCCTTTTTAGACATTTACGAAATTGAATGGCTGCCTCAAGTTTTAGAAAATTTCCTTTTAAATATAGTAGAACATTTTTCTTCTAGGTACATACTCAAATATGGTAAATTTAAAGAAAAACAGCATTACAATGTTCTTCTTAAATATTTTTAAATAGACTTTGATTTAAAATGTTAAAGGAAGAACAATGATGGAAACTGGAACAGAAGGTGTTTCTGTAACCAGAATCCATTTTCTTTTAAAAACAGTTTAGAAAAGAAATCCTCTCATCATGAGACGGACTTACCAGGCTACACTGACTCTTGCCCAACTCTTAGATTCTTTTATTTGAAACAGTCATTGCATCTAGCCTGTCATATCCTTCTATACATGGGACACTGCCAATGAGGTTCCTAAGAGCAAAATAAGGAATGCCTGGTTGAAAATAACTAGCACTTTGTCTGTATGACACTAGCTCAATTGTACGAAAAGTGAAATACGTATCCATTGCAGACCTGTTTTGGTCTACAGGAAACTAATAATTTCCCCATTAAACTACCTGCCCATTTTAATGCCTGTCAATCAGATAAGTACTTAGAAAAAAGTTGAAGCAATTTAGATTGCTCAGCACTGTTTTGAATTTACTTTTATTATTTTAAAGAATGGCATTTGTTATTTTATACTGATGCTATAACTATTTCTCAGAGGTCAAAGGCTACATTTTCAGTTATAAGTACATCCAAACTTAATTGTGTAGAATTGGAGTGTTTAGATTATAATTCTCTTCATTTGTAAAACTGGACTTATGTTCTACAAGGATTTATAGCTAGGTTTTCCTCCTCTATGACTTTTATTTCATTTCACCTTATGTTTAGTGTCAATGTTCCACTAATCTGTTTTCTAAACTGACATCAGATCACATGCGGCCAGCGAGGCTGAGCTATTCATTCACCCAGCTGGCACTGGAACGTTTGCAGTCAAATCCATGTGTCATCAACCCATGGTTTAATGCATGTTTCCCTCTTCCATTTAAAGACAGACCAAAGTGAATGAAAGGTTTCCACCAGCTCAGCTGAAAAATGTTTTCATAGGAACTGTCAGTGGGGTCATGAGGCAGAATTAGAAATGCTAAAAAAAAAAATTTCTAGACATTAACTGTCCAACTTTTAAAGTGACACCCAGGATGTTCTAAATGGCAGAGCCCTTAATTCCTGCAGTCAATTTTCACTGAAGAACAGAGGCAGAATCTCTCTGTGTTCTATCAGTTTATTTTTATTTGGGTAGACAATATCACAGAAATTTTCATTTTTGCATTGCTATGGATTCTGAATACTTCTTCCTAAGTCATACACTGAGCCCCTGTACTTCAGTTTGTGGTATTTTAAGTCCTTAATGCCCTGGCTTCCTAGTGTTCAACCCTATGGGCTTCCTGAAGTGTATGTGTTCTAATTTTGTTGAGAATCCAAGAAAATGCAGGATGACACCTGGGCGTATACGTATGTGAATACATGAAAAGAAAAAATATCTTTCTGATTCTGTAGCCAAGGGCACTTAAACGTGCCCCACCAAATCTCTATTCTGACATCTCCCGAAATAAGTTTATTTATAAAATAAATAATAGATTTTTTTTAAAAAATCAAGGTGTTTGGAAGATGAATCTGAGAAGATTTTGACAGGAAAATGAAGAACGATTCATTATAATGAAAAACAAATGTTAATTCTCTCAAGGAACTGAGGGTGGGGGGAGCCAAAGCACTTACAGCATGGAGAAAACTAACTTCTAATGAATTTATGGACATGATAAGATTTGCTATAGACATATGACTGGTTGGATTTGGCCTTGCCTGAAAGTTCTGTTTAAAGAGTAAAAATGTGACCTGTTTGGTTTTAGGAAGATTATATTATACAGATTAAGTTTATGTGAAATGAACTGTAGATGAGGCTGGATGTTTTACAGGGCATTTTGGGCAGAGGTCAAACAACAAGAACACACATACGTCTGGAATTTACAGTTCACTCTGGAGATTCCTGTTTACAGGACCAGTTGGCCTCAACCTTGACTGTACATTGGAATCACCTGGGAGCTTTAAAATATTGCTGCTGGGGCCCCACACCCAGAGATTAGGATATATTGGTCTGGGGTGCAGCCTGGATATCTGAATTTTCAAAAGCTCCCCAGGTGATTCCAATGTGCAGCTAAGTTCGGAAACTACTGAATGGAGGTATTCCTCTGAAGAAAAGAAACGTAATGCATACATTTTCATGAACTAAAGTCCATAGTTGTAACAGCATTGAGAAAAATGGTGATATAACTTACAGAATGAAAGCACACAAGTATGCAGAAAGACAGGCTTCGAGAGAAACTTGAATTAACCATAAGTGAAATATTCTTGGATTGCTAAAGGGTATTTTACCCAGTGCCAAGTTATAGGATATTTCCACCTAGAACATCCAAGTTCTGCTCTGATGAGGTCTGCAGCAAACACACTTTTAAAAAAGAATCTAGCTTCCTGAGACTTTCCTACCAGGTAGGATATGTCCTCAGCTGGCAACAGACCCTCAATCGTAGAGCCAAGACAGTGAGCTCCATGTAGATAAGGAACATCTCAGACATGTTTACAACTGGAATCTGGTTCATATTCGGCACTGAATAAATACATGAGAAATGGCTTCCTCACTTATTCATGGTCAAAATTGCTCATGAGGTTTAACCCAAGTTCCTGAGTGCTGTGAGGGCCTCTTTTCCCACAGCTAATTAGATCTTAGGCCACACTGGAAGATAAGTCAAGCCAATGTCCCATCATAATCCGATTACTCTATAAAAAATGTTTCCATGTATTGTAATTCGACATTAAGCACCTGCCCATTGGCTTAAGGATCAACAAATCTTTTTTTTCTGTCAAAATAAAAACAAAATAAAATCCGTTTCTTTGATTTTAGAAATGTCATTGTAGATATCTTTTTCTTCTAACTTTCCAAGGCAATCTCTCTGCGTTTGCCCTATTCATGAAACCATCTAAATTTACACCAGCAATATGCCAGGTAAAAAATCTCGTCCTGCAAGCTGCAAAGAATGACTTTGACTTGCTGCCCATTTAGTGACAGTAACCTGATGTCTTGGCTAGAAAGAAATTAATTTTGGCACAGTGACTTCTGTGTACACTCAAGCAATTCTCCCAACTCACAAACCTCAGATTCTTCCCTTTTACCAAGGGACCAGAAGCTTTCCTCTGCAGAGTCTGCTAACAGGGGACCAATATAAGCAGACATTGTGCTGAAGAACAGTGACCTGGGCACAGTGTGGGAGATGACAGCCAGTACACAGCACGAGTGACCTACTCTCTGCGTCCAGTACAGAGGAACTCTGAGAGGGCTCACATGCTGGCTGGGAGCTTGGAGTGATGACAATAGCGCAGAAACAGGGGGAGTCAGAAACTTATCACAACATTTGGGGTTTTTCCCCTTATTTCCAGATATTGAGGACCCTGAGTTTGGGGAGGAAAGTGAGGGAAAGGACCTGTAGGAGACCTTTTAGTATTTATTAGGAGGCCTGGGATTTAAGTCCTGAGTCTGCCACTTGGTAGCCATATAACCTTCCGGGAGTTAACTTGACCTTCAAAACCTCACTTCTTCATCCGTAAAATGGGAATACTACTAGCAGCTACTTCATGAAGTTGTTGTGAAAATTATGTCAGATAATACACACAACACTTACCATAGTGCTTGCATACAGTCAGCTCTCAATAATTATTTACTACTAACTATTAAATAGGGAAATGGTCAAGCAGGGAAAATGCACTACTACAAAAAAATGAATGTTATAAGAAAAAGACATTTGCTGGAAAGGCCTGGTTTAGCTGCAGAAACTGGTTTGATGTTATTTCTGTGATTCTGTGAGCCTGATAATTTGGAACATGTGAAATCTTTGGGTGGTCATTCTGGGCAGGGACTGGTTATTTAAAAGAATTCACAAATCATCATTTGTGGGGGAGGGAAAAACATAAAGGAGAAGCCAATCTACTTGTTATTTTCCTGAACCAAACTAAACCACCACTCCTCAAAGTGACACTAAGTGTTTTAAAAGTCCTTAAAATGTCTTCTCAACGTCACAGTTAGCAAGAGGATAAACAGGAAATCTAATATAGTATAAAATGTTTAAATATTTAATTTGTAATAAGGACAGAGTCTTTTTTAAAAATTCATTATGAACGTCAGCAGAAATTATTTCAACCTTTGTAGCAAAATTCACATCATAAGATCACAGCTGGATGAGATCCAACAAATCATCTAATCCAGACCCTCTGAGTCCCCCAGAGATGAAGTGAGCTCTGGTGAGGCCGTGGCCAATATCCCTCCCACTGTCTCCTGTTCCTGGCTTTTTTCACGGTACCGTCCTGCCTCACTTTCCAAACAACCTACAAATGAATGAATCACTACAGGCATTATATCCATATACCTGGCTAGAAATTTCACAGTAAGAACTTTGAATTTGCAATTTCAAAAGTCAAGTACCAATACAAGAAGTTCTTTTTAAACAGCATTATCTCCAAAATGCTGGCTCTCAGCACTTAATACACACACACACATACAAATTTTGAGACATCTGTACAAAGGTTATTTGTAGATTCAAAATTCTATTAATTATACTAAATGTTGTCTAGAAAATGTAAGATTTAATTTCCAACTGTTCTACATTAATAAAGATAATACAAAAAAAAAAAAAATAGAAAACACCTTACCTCAAAAATTTCAAAGCCATAAATGTCCAAAACACCCATGACCTTCTTTCTCACTTTTGTTTGTGCCTTAAAGGAAGTTTCAAATTGATGGGTTAATTTAGGCATGAAAAACGACACTAAAAGCATACCAAAAACCATAAACATGCATTATAAGTTAATTGTGTTCATAACTAGAATAACTGTAAATTAGGGTGTTTTTTTTAAACATACAAGATACTGGTATGGAATCTTTCAGAAATTTTAATAACAGATGATTTATTTAAAGAAGGCATTAGTGGTGCTTAATTATAAAAGAAGATCACTGACTCTTACAATAGGTAGGGGCTTTCAAAATCACCTAGTCCAATACCTCATTTTATTGAAGGACATACCAGTCGCTAGAGAGGTGAAGTGACCTTTTTTTGCCAGTGTGTACGAGTTAGTAGATGAGCCATAACCAAGACTTAAGATGCTGATGCTCAAAGTAACTCTGCAAAGACTATTTACCAGTGAGATTTCTTATGACACACATGGCAAAACAAAATAGATAGAACCCCTGATGAATTTCAATCCTATCCATGGCATATTCTTTTCAAAGAACAATCTTTATAAGTGGTAACCAATGATCTGATTATAAAATTAAAATATCTTTTAAACTTAATGCATATACTCTAAATACCATTTATTATAACTGATTTATTTTGGTATAAAGATTCAGTACCTTAATGCTTTCGTTGATTCGATTTACCAACCATGAAAACAACCTGCTGTAGAGGTTTTTAGCCAGAGCATCACGGGCATAATATGCCTATAAAGAAAAAGAAAAACTCAATACCCACAATTATCACAATGCTTAATTTCAATAAAATAAGATTTTTAAAAATATTTAAATCTTTTATTTCAAATTTCTTTTCAGACCCAGTTTTCATTATACTATGGATGAACAGTCAAGCCATTAAGAAAATTAGGCAAATTGTTTATACTCAGTTATTATACTTTTTTCGAAACTAAATCTAAATATTGTAAAAGCTTTCTCCGCAGAGATATTCATCTCAGTGTTATGGAACAGAGAAAAATTAGAGACCATTTAGAAATCCAACAAAAAGGGAATGGTAAAAATAAATAAATAAACACCCATTGAAAGGAAAGTTCCACAGTCATCACAGAAAATTGGGTAATGAAGTGACAAACGCTTGCTATGGTTTGTGAAAATAAAAAATTGTATAACTATCACAATGACAACTATTTTTTTTTAACCACTACACATAGGAAAGCAAATTCAAAGGAAACACATTAAAATGACTTTGTCCAATTTTGAGTATTTTTTTTAAATCTTCCATAATAAGTAGTGTAACAACACATTATATAATAAAAATAAAACCTGTCGATTTGTTTATTTATTTATTTGAAAGCTGTTCAGAGCTACTTGACAAAGAAGAGGCAGAAGACATATATGTCTCTAGGACCTTGACTGAGAATCCAAAGGCTGAAGAAAGGTTTGGTTGGGAGAACCAAATGCCCTTCAACACACTGAGTGAGGAGTGTGTGAGTCCCAGGGCTCCTGGGGAGGCTAGAGATGGATGTCAGCAGCCTCAGGAGAGGGAAGCTAGAGGTTTTGCTGCTTTTTTCTTCTTTTTTTTTTTTTTTAACACTCAAGCCTTATGTGTATATTCTGTTGCTTAAAAGTAGAAAGTTGGGTATTACTATTAAAGTAAACCATTAGACTTTCATTTTATAAAGCATACAATTTATTGGGTTATGTGGAAATTCTTTTTCCACATTGCTTCCTAATTGAAGTGTAGCAACTTTAATAACACATTCAAGCACCTGGCAACATACTGCAGCTGAAAAGACAGCAACTTTTCCCTTCATGTTACATTTCCATACTAATCCCAGACCTTCCTCCTAAGTCTCAGGCAACTACTCCAATCAGGGTTAGAAAATCAACCTCGAAGTTGGCAAAAAATAAACCCAACTGCACAATGCAGTGCTGGGGTGGTGGGGGTGGGAGTGATTCCACAGCAGAAAATGACCGTAAAATGCTAAAACAGAGAAAGAAGCCTAAATTTAGATGTATACCCTTTCTCCAGTCCCCTTTCTTCTAGTTTTTGCTTTCTTGAAAAAGGTGACTTAAGTACCTAGAACATAGTAAGTCTATACATGTATTTATATTATGATTTTTGTAGTCTCCTCTTCTTGCACTACTTTCTCATAAGCCTATATAATTTTCTTAATTATTTTTCCTTTCTTCTCATAAATTCCAGTTATCCTCAAATACCACCTAATGTCAAAATATTATATATTTGTAAACAGACCCTTTTTCATCGTAATGCCATCCGGTTTTTTTAGTTGTATGCTACCTCCTTCCAACAAACCACCATTTCAATATGCAACTGAACTAATAGTGACAATTTCTTTTGGTAAACTGCTTTATGTAATTTAAAGTGTATTCACAGCCAATATTAACCTTCTTTGCTTCCTTCAAACAAATATTTATTCCGGGAGTCTCAAACTCAAATGCTTCCAGGGACTGCTTTGATACAAATGAATGGGAAATAGTGGGATCAGAATGAGCTGGAGGATGCATTCCAGAATAAAGGCATGGAAATTCAAAATTTAAAAAGCAAGCAAACAAAACAAAAAGAACTACCCTTTAGTTAGATAAAATACGCCTGTTGAGCTGTATCTGGTGCCAGGGGCTGCCAATTTGCCACCCCCGACTTCTTAAGTCTGACTCATGCCATTTAAGCTCCACATTAATATCCTCCAAAGTCAGTGCAGGAACGTTTATTCTCATTAAAGATCACCAATAAGGTGTGTAGAAACAAGGGAAGACACTGAGTGTGCTGATTCACCATCCCAAAGTCTCACCACAATATAAAAATCTATGCATTTCTGCACCTGAGTGAAGCTCACTGAGGAACGCCCAGATGGGACCTGGGACAGAAGTGACCCGCCTCAGGTGTGGCCCAGAACAGTACATGCTAGGCAAGGTAGAGACACAGAGAAGCACAGACACAGGGCCCACCCTCCAGGAACTTACAGTGGAGTAGGGGAGATCAAACCAACACGAATGAAAGAATCTGAGGGCAGTGCCAAACTGCAGGCGAAAAAGGGAGTTCAGAGAAGGGAGAATTAGTGGGCCTATGTGATCAAGTAAGGCTCCCTGGAGGAGGTGCTCCCTAGATTAGGACCCTTTAGTGAAGCAGAAGGAATGAGCAGTGATAGGTGGGGTGAGGGACAAGCAGGAGTAAGGGTACCCGGTAAAAATTAGCATGGCATTTAGAGAACTAGCAGGGAATAA
This sequence comes from Rhinolophus sinicus, assembly GCF_036562045.2. NCBI lineage: Eukaryota > Metazoa > Chordata > Mammalia > Chiroptera > Rhinolophidae > Rhinolophus > Rhinolophus sinicus. Next base: position 172,099,549 of record NC_133751.1, on the reverse strand, counting down.
ACTGAGATAAGCTGTGTAGGGTCAGATTACAGAGGGCCTTGGAAGTCAAGGAGAGAGCATGTGATGGAAGCTGAATGATAACTCTGTCTTCAGTTACCATTATTTCAATATTAATCACCATATCTCGGGGAAAATCTAAATGCCTTGGGGAAAATGAGGCATGAGGCAATAAAGATGATAATGGGGCACAAGAATTGAAGCTATGAGGAAAAGTTAATAAAACGAATCACTTCTCACTGGCATCAAAACCTTCTAGGCAATAAGATCACTGGAAGCAAATACTCTGAACCCTACCTTAAAAATAAATAAATAAGGAGCTGAATAATCAAGGATCTCAAGCCAAATTCTTTTAAGAATGTAGAAAAGTTTTCCACAGTGATGCAAGGTGACGCGAGCTTATAAAGTAAGAGGCACCTGGGCCTTGTTTCTGCAAAGAATGATTTAAAAGCAAGAGTAAAACACACAATAAAAACAGACCAAAACATATCCATATATATTCCACATATGGATATTTCTAAAGGGGTTCCTTCAACAACAGGTTTTTTTCATCACATCACTATAAACTTAATGACTCCCACTCTGGCTAGTGAACATGTCTGAACTCGGTGTGACCTTCAATACAGTGGTTCTCGAAATGTGGCCCCTGGCCTAGCAGCAGCAGTATCACCTCTGAACTTGTTAGAAATGCAAAATTCTTCTGTCTTACCTGAGACCTACTGAATCAAGCTCTCTGGAGGTGCGGCCTGCAAACCATTTTTAACAAACGCTCCAGGTGGTTCTCATGCACTTGGGTAAGTTTGCGAACTAGTGCTATGGGTGCTCCTGTCTGACTCCAAACGCAACTTTGCAGCCATATTGCTCTGAGTCATCTCACTGTTTTCTTTCTGAAATGCCCTTTAGTCCACTCTATACATTTAAACCCTTCAAGACTGGCTCAGAAACCATCTTCTTCATGAAGTCTTTCTTAATCTTCTATGTCCTTACTTATGGTCTACACGAGGGCTTGTACTGAGCCAGCTCTCAACATATTTTTCTTGATTAAGTCACTACCATTTGACTTTGAATTAGTAAGACTGACGTGGACAGAAATTACAGCAGGAGTAGAAATTTAGGAAGAAGGACACACAATAGTTATAACTAGAAAAAGATTGTTACAAACCAGTTACATATACATAAAGTTATAGTATCTTCCATAGCCAAAACCGCTCGCCTAAAATAAGAAATAAACATTTAAAGAAAGCTAAACACATGTAGGCATTCTTGGATTAGTAGGAAAGACTAGTTCAGTGGCAGAAACACTAAATCCATTCTACTGTCCTACAGATGCTTAAGGCTATGTACGACGAGGAGGAAAACACAGTTGGACAAAGTAGGCCCGAGTGGGAAAAGTCCTGAATGAGTCACTTAATTCTAGTTCAGATCAGCATGGACTGGTGGGGAAACGTTTAAACCACAGAATAAAGGGTTTACGTTGGCAGGATCTCCAGAATCTGCCTTGGTAAACATGCATCCATCCATACATTTAACTTGAACCAAAGGAGAGAAGAAGCAAGCATCTCAGATTTGTATCTTAGAAAGACTTCATTGGCCTAAGTGTGCAGGATGAAGAGGGTATAACAAGGAAGGCAGAGAGGCCAACTTGGCCATTTAACTACAAGCTGGCTTCTCCCATTGTCGTCTTCAAATCATTAAGTGGAAATTCCATTTTTCTAGATGCTTGGGCCAAAGACACCGTGAGTCATCCCTGACTCTTCTCTTTTTCTCATAGTGTTAGATAGGACAAGGGCGGCAAGGTCTGGGGCGTTTGTACTAAATGCTATTCTTGCTAAATGTGAAAATGTAGCACAGTTATTTTGCAGATGCAGCTCTAACCTGATGAGCGAGACCTGAACCCAAACTGATAAGTTTAACCCCCTGCAAAAAATAATCAACAGGTAATTAACAAAATCTGGATAAGTTAAACCAAATGCCAAGAAGAAATCAACATGTAATTAACCAAATAGTGTATATAAACAATGGCTAAGTGTACATAAACAGGTTTGGATGTAAATCCCTTGTCTCCTTACTTGCTCCAAGTAAATAAAACTAACTTAGGGCAAGCAGAATAGAACACCCTAAGAGGTGAACCCCTTGAGTTCGGTAACAATACCACATAACAAGCCATCAACAAGTCTTGTTGCCTCTACCTTCGGAATATATCCAAATGTGATCACTTCTCACACCAGTGCTACCACCTGGTTCAAGCCACCATCATCTCTGGGTTAGCAAACAGCTCCTCTCAGCTCCCATGCTATGAATTGAATTTTTGTGTCCCCCCCCAAAACCATATGTTGAAGCCCCAATCCCGTGTGATGCTATCTGGAGGTAGGGACTTTTGCGGGCAATGAGGTTTAGCTGTGGTCATGAGGGTGAAGCTCCCATGACAGGACAGGTGCCCTTCTAAGAGAACAAGACACCAGAACTCATGCTCTGGCTCTTTGTCTCTCTGCCATTTGAGAAAGATACAGCGAGAGGGTGGACATTTAAAAACTAGGAAGAGGGCCCTCACCAAGAACCCAACTATGTGGGCACCCTGATCTCAGACCAGCCTCCAGAACTGTGAGAAATAAATGTTTTCTGTTTAAGCCACCCAATCTATGGTATTCTGTTATAGCAGCCCAAACTTACTAAAACACCCTGCTTTTACTCCTTCCCCTACTCTCCGCTCTCCACGTTGCAGCCGGAATGATCCCTTAAAATACAAGGTAGAGCATGCCACCCATGCTCAAAAATCTCTAGATATTTCCCACCTCACTCAGCCCCAATTTCCCCACCCCCAGCACTATGGGCTCTGTTACTATACTCTACTTATGGGTATTTATTCTCTTTGTCTATTGCACTCACCACCTGCTAGCTTGCTATACCAATTTATGTATTTACTACGTTCACTGGCTATTGCCTGGCTCCTTCGGCCAAAATTTTAAGCTCCAAGATGGCAGGGATCTTTATGTGGTTAGTTTACTTAAAGCTGTGCCCCCGGGGCCTAAAAAGATGCCTGGAATACAGAATTAGAGTTAAGATATTAGCCTGCAAAATAAATTGTTTGTTTCCAATGACATAAAACTATGAAAAACTTTTTAAAAACTCACTTCTGGACATTATGTTTCACCCACCTGAGCCACGTTCAGTGTAGTTGAAACTTTCTCCTGCTTGGCCTCAACTGTTCGGAAACTGAATGCTCGTTCTAGAACTGACTGGTCAATGCCAGTCAACTCACAAATTTCTTTTAACTCTGTTGGGGAGAATGGACACAAAAAGTGACTGCATATGTGCTGCTAATAATCATTTTCAAGGCTTAGGGTGTTCTTTCTAAATCACATTCAAACCAAACAGTATAAAATGAATAAATCAAAAGACTTAAAACTTAGCTGTAATTATGTTTCTGTTCAGTTTCACTAGAAAGCTGTTTGTTTATTTATTTATTTACTTACTTGTTTACTTATTTATTTATTTAAGTTTATTGGGGAGACAATTATTAGTAAAGTTACACAGATTTCTGGTGTACAATTCTGTGATACATCATCTACATATCACATTGTGTGTTCACCACCCAGAGTCAGTTCTCTTTACATCACCATATATTTGATCCCCTTTACCCTCATCTACCTTTTTCAAACCAATGAAAAGCAAGTTTTACTTTCCAGATTAAAAATTGGGGGCAGAGGTGCAAAGCAAGTTTGCTAAACAAAGTCGATTCTCCGCCGTCTTACCATTTTTATCTTTGATTTTGCTTTCATCTAAACCATTCACTCGAGATTCAGGTTTGAACTCAATGTTCCCCAGTTTCAACACTGCGGCCACCACCTCCAAGACAGACTCAGCCTCATGATCCATAAAACCCACAATCTGCATGGCATTCTGAGGAAGGAAAAGAAAAAACTCACCTATTTTCTTTCTGAAGTTCTTTATTATAAATTTTTTAATGAATCATACAACAGATTTGTTTCTGAAAAAAACAGCAACAACAAAAAGACAAAGTATCCCAAAATAAACTTTCCGAAAAACAAGCTGATTAACAGACCTGATGTAGCACCCATGTGGGCCTCAGTCTTGTTCAGTGGTTTTAGAAGCCCTACAGTACAGTACACACATTGTGCTGTGGCAAAGGGAAAAGGTAGGTGGTGGGAGAATGTAAAGAGGAAGACAGAAGGAGAAGAGGCTGAGAGCTGAGCCTTGGGTTCTTGCCCCTACTGTGTGTGTGTGTGTGTGTGTGTGTGTGTATGTGTGTGTACTGGGGTTCTACTGCTAGAAATAAAACCAAACAAAAAGGTTTCACAACCTCCTATTAAAAACAAAAAACAAAAAACAAAAAGTCTCTTGTTTATTTTACATATGAGAAAAACAGTGGTTTGTAAAGTGAAGTGCCTGATCCAAGTCACTATGGATAACAAAGAACATTTGTTCAGTCATAAATTGTTACGGAGTACCAACGATTTGCCAGGCAAAGTAGTTCTAGAATTAGTCTTGAACTCAAGTCTTAAAATCATGTCCTGGAATCAACAGGTCTCACATATGAGGATGTTTACACAGTTTTAAAAAATGACATACTCTAAGAAATGCTTTCTTTTTGAGAATAGCCCTACTTATTTGTTTGTTTATTTATTTATGACTAGGCTACCTAGAATTTCAAACATACAAAACTAGAAAGAGCAAGAAAAGAACAGAACCTGAAGTCATTTCCATTCATCCTCCAAGATTGACTGATGCCAGTCTTGTTTCATCTATAATCTGACCTACTCCCCAACCGCTTCCTACCACCACGTCTCATTTGGAAGTAAGTAACAGTTACCATATCATGTCCTAATAGGAGTAATTTTCAAAGTGCAACATAAACACGATATAAAAAGGATATAAATTATAATATTTTTTCTAATGAACATAAAATGTTAAGCATTCAGGTGAATTCATAATTTTTCAAAAACTATAAAAAAACAACTTTCTGTCTCAAAAACAGTTTTGATTTCACATGATCCTAGGACATGTTAAGTCAAGTTTTCACACTTGAAAATTAAATACTGAGCTTTGGCTATGAAAAAACATTCAGAATTTCAGTACAATGTTAAAAGAGTCAAACTCCAAGATAATATAATAAGAAAGCTCCTTTTGAAAAATAGTAAAATCGCAAGCTCCAGTACAGCACGGCCTTCACAATATTGTATAATTTTTGAGCTAGTAAAAAAAATAAATAAAAAAAATAACAACCCACCAAACTAATAAAAATACAATAAATTCTTGCATAATTCTGAAACCTTAGAAAGCATGAGTTATACATTAAAGAAAACTCAGATTTGTTACCAATTCCAATTGGTGATATAGTGTTACCCATTTTAAAGAGCAATACGAAGATTACATCTTACCCTTACGGTTCTGAAATTTGCTGCATCATCCACTCCATTAACTTTGGCAGAGTCCAGACTCAGGTAGTTGTATCTGCTGAAATCCCGCTCGAGTTTAAGTTTATCTATTGAATCACACACAAAAACTGATAAGCCACTTCAATAAATCTAATTATCTTTAAGTTCCCATTTCTATATCCCTTCAGATAAAATGACTTTCACATTCTGTATTGTATCAACAGAACAAAACTTGATGCCCAAATACCAATAGCATTTTTCTAAAATCACTTGTATTACTGTTTTCAAAACAGTAAGGCCATTTTCATATCTTTATAATATAAAATATCTTCAATGCACTATTTCATTATAGCATGATGCCTGTCTAGTAATTCCCCCACCACTGGAAATCTGTGTTCTCACCAGTTTATAATAATAAAAAATGGGCAGTGATAAATGTCTTCATACAAAATGTTTTTGGGGTTGTTTTGAATTATTTCATTGGGATATATTCCAAAAAGTGGTGTGCCTGGGCAGTAGGCTCTGATCATTTTATGACTTATTTTAGGTTGCTAATTAGTCTCCCAGGAAGGAGGTCTCACTTTGAAGTGACACCCACAAGGCTGAAGTATATCAGTGCCTGACAACTGTGCCAGTTTTGTCCTTTCCTGTAAGTTTCACTACCGTGTTTCACCGAAAATAAGACCTAGCCGGACAATCAGCTCTAATGCGTTTTTTGGAGCAAACATTAATATAAGACCCAGTCTTATTTATAATATAAGACTGGGTCTTATATTATATTATATTACATAAGACCCGGTAGTATAGTATAGTATAATATAGGAGACCCAGTCTTATATTACTATAATATAATTTTTGCTCCAAAAGATGCATTAGAGTTGATTAGCTGGCTAGGTCTTATTTTTGGGGAAAACACAGTTATATATATATATAAAACACTTCAGAATTGTTTTAAGGTCATTTATTGATTATTATTGAGGATGATATTTTTCCCCAAGTGTTGTTGACTTTCCATAGCTTTTCAACTATTTGTAGAAAACTTTTTATCACTTGGCCGTTGCTATTGGATACTGTACTTACATATTTATATATTCTCTAAAATATCCAAAGGTCATATTTTTCACTCCAGTATCAGTTGCAAATGTCTTCCCACAATTTTTAAATCTTCACTGAACAATTTGTTTTTTTTATGATTGTAGTCATCTACTGTTCCCAGATAATATCCTCTCCCCAAGTTTTTTTTCACTTTATGAGTAGCCCCTCCCCCAACACCTAGGCCTTTTAGGAAACCATCTCAGACATAAGGCACAGTATCTGCTGAGGTACAGAGATATATATCAAACAAATGCTGGGGTATGATGAAAGCAAACACACCACGTTCTTCACTTCAACCAGAGTCATGGAAAATTTTTAAGAAGAAGGGAAAAGCACATGGGACACTTTTAAAAAGAATGCTTTGGAAATGTTGTGACACTTAAAAATTAATACATAAAGACAGGGACTTACTGAGGAGCTCTTCAGAGGCACCAGAGAGCAGCTGATAGAAAACATGGAAGTTTCTCTCACCCCTTGGCTGCTTAACAACTCGAGATTTCTCTAAAAGATCTAAAAAGAAAAAGAACCAAATCATACTATAGTATTAATTTTGCTTTTAAATTCACCATAGTTCTTTTTTCTCCCCTTTCACTTTTTCATTTTCTGTTTTGTATTAGCAAAATAATATCAGAAGATATATTTTTTTTCAGGAAAAAGCTCAACTCTAACTAAAATGACCAAATTAAACAAATCAGATCCTTTTTAAACAACAGTGAATAGGCAAAATAAGTTCAACAATACATTTGACAAGTTGATTAAAGACAACATAGTTTTATACTGACATTCTCTTGACTTTATATAATACATGATGACATTAAGTTCTTCAAAATGTAGCATTATATACCAAGCGATGAAATGCAGCTTTATGAATCCACTAAATAAAAAGTTAGTATTTTTGAGATCTTACTGTGTGCTAGGTGCTTTATAGACTTATTTCATTGAATCCTCCCAACCATTTTATAAGGTATTATTTAACAGATGAAAAACTGAGAGTCCAAGAGTTTAAGCAGGATTTAAAATCATAGCATCTGACCCAAGTACAGACTCCATCTTATATCCACATGCCCTGCTACCTGGAATAACTGAAGCAGACTTTTTTTGATATCTTGAAGTCTTAGAGAATGAAAGTTGTTCTTATTTAATGGAACTTGGTGTGATTTGACAGTATACTTTCATTGATCTCAGATAATTTTTCATGCCATAAGTTGGATGTCTATATAATCAAGTTTTCAAACGAGAGAGAGAGAGAGAGAGAGAGAGAGAGAGAGAATGAGGGAAGGGAAAGGAAGGGAAGGGAAGGGAAGAAAAAAGAAAAAGAGGAAAGGAAAGAAGAGAAAAGGCGAGAAGAGAAGAGAAGAGAAGAGAAGAGAAGAGAAGAGAAGAGAAGAGAAGAGAAGAGGAGGGGAGGGGAGGTAAGGCCAAGGGAGAAGAAGGGAAAGGAGGAGAGGGGAGGAAAGGGGGAGGGGAGGGGAGGGAGGGGAGGGAGGAGGGGAGGGGAGGGAGGGAGGGGAGGGGAGGGGAGGGGAGAGGGGGGAGGAGGGGAGGGAGGGAGGAGGGGAGGGGAGGGAGGAGGAGAAGAGAGGAGAAGAGAGGAGAAGAGAGGAGAAGAGAGGAGAAGAGAGGAGAAGAGAGGAGAAGAGAAGAGAAGAGAAGAGAAGAGAAGAGAAGAGAAGAGAAGAGAAGAGAAGAGAAGCCAGGCAAACAAAAATGAGTCATTGTGGCAGTATGTGAGAGATGGCAAAGTACAATAGCAGAAAATAATACTGCTTGGAGTCCGGCGTATCCTTGACCAGTGATATAAAAGAGCGACTGGATTCTTGGGGCAAAGGTCAAATTTCGTTATAAAATTCTGAATCAGTGATCCCATTATTGAGCACTGATTTTAGAGAACAGACACATTTGATTTCCAATCAGATTGAAATCTAAATACTATCCAACAAATCCGTAAGTGAGAGAATGACTCACTTACGGATTTTTCTGGAAATGGTCATTGAACTTCTGAATTTGTATTTCTGGAATCCACACCAGCATCTGATGAGGAGTCTAGGTAGAGTTAGAGTGTGGACGTGATGAATGAGAAGTCCCTAGGGCACTCCAAATACATGAGGTCATTTGTAAGAATGAAGAGAGAGTTTGTAAGGAAACATAAATTAAGCTGACTAAAAAGAGAACAAAAATATGTAAATACAAAAATTATTAGGAACAGGATGCTGCAGTTTTAATTTTCATCTCCAGCTCTCATTTGATTTGGATGACTGCCAATGCCCTCAAATAATTTAGCAAAAAGAAAGAAAACAGAAATTGAAAGCACAAGTGAGACAAAATTTAGAAAAGAAAAATTATGTAATATTCATCACCTGTAAGGACTGACCATTTCAATCAATGAATAAGTAAATACTGACATGCAGAGCAGAAGACAATAAACAGGTAAGGATAAAAATACAGTATGATTTTCCTAATCATGTGGCCAAGCTTTCATGGGGTCCTAAGAGCACTGGCACAGTTTTAGAAGAAAGAACCCACAGGGCATCGGTTGATTGTTCACTGAGAAGCTAATCCTTATAGGAAATTCCTCAAGCCTAGAAGAGGGCAACTTGATTACAGGAAAAATACGAACAAATGCTAGTTTACTTCAGTTGTGCACAGATTCTTTCAATCAACTTACTTACTGCTCAACCACTATGTGCCAGGAACTATTTGCAGATGAGCCCGCACTGAATGCAAACATAAAGACCTTCCTCTAGGCCTGCAAGAGTCCCCCCGGCTCAGGATTACTCCCACCACCCAAACCAACAGCAGCAGTTCTTTCCAAGGTGGGAGGCCAAGGCTCTTATGAGAGAGCATGAGGTGGGGGTGGGTTAGGCATAGGGACCGGGTGTCCTTCACCTGTCAAAGCCCACAAACGTCAGGCTCTTCCCCTAGTGCTAAGAACCCTACCACACCTCACAAGCATTGGCAGCTTGCTGCCCTTCCACCTAACAGTGACACCTTAATACCATGTTTCTCCGAAAATAAGACCTAGCCAGACAATCGGCTCTAATGCACCTTTTGGAGCAAAAATTTAATGTAAGACCAAGTCTTATTTTACTATATTATAAGATTGGATAATGATATGATATGATATGATATGATATGATATATGATATGATGTGATATGATACCGGGTATAATATAATCTGACCGGGTCTGATATGATATGATATGATATATGATACCAGGTATAATATAATATAATTAATATAATATAATAAGACCGGGTATAATATGAAATAACATAACATAATACCAGGTCTCATATAAGACCAGGTCTTATACTAATTTTTGCTCCAAAAGATGCATTAGAGCTGATTGTCCGGCTAGGTCTTATTTTCAGGAAAACACAGTAACAATGACAATTGATTGGAGCCAATCACGTTCCAACAAGCCAACCTGGTACTTCATGACACAAAAGGATACCTTCAAAGCATGCGATAGGACCACAGTATCCAAGAGCAACACATTGGCCAGCCTAATGTTTGACACTTTTTGAATAAATGCTCGTAGAAAATGGAGAGTTTAAAAACAGCGATGGCTTTGAGATTCAGCAGATAACAGCTACCAAGTTAAAGAATAATATTCGCTTGTGCAGAGTATGGAAAGGAATGTTGGCCAATGTACCTCTCTTGAACCACACTCACTGATATGATCAGTGATTACTATCATATTCAAATATGAAACATAATGCGATGTGTGCTTAAAAGGAAAGGTGCAGGGGGCGGGGTAGAAAGGGAGCTTGCACTGACCTTCCTCTGTGCATTTGGTGTTTCTCATTTGTTACCATGTTCAACCCTAACACCTTCCCTGAAGCTGGTTTTATAATCCTATATTAAAGATGAGAAAATGAGGCTCACATGCTTTTACTAAGCCATAGAGCCAGAATTCAAAGCTTTAGGTAACTAAGATGTCATGTTTATGCTCTTTATAATTTTCCAGCAAAAAGATTCAAACTCCATAAAAACTTGGAAATCTGTACTTTACATAATCTATATCACTTCAACTAAGTAACTCAATCGTAAAACGAGGAACCTTTTATTACAAAGCAGTTGAAGATTTTACCACCTAAAATGCTTAATCTATTACCCCGTGGCCTACTTATGACTTTTCTCATGAGTTACGAGCTTCCAGGTAGAAAAGCAGTCAGAGAAAATGCCCCAAAATAACTTAGCAGTGTTTAAAACCATACCCTATTCTACTTTTTTATGTGCACACACTAACATAACAGTATGAAGCCATATCAAATAATTACTCAAAGCACAGAAGATAAATTTAACTCACTGTAAGGACTCACCACCTGACCATTTTAATTTACTGAAATGTACCCCTGAATTAAGTCAAACCAAAACACTGGTACAGCCTTCTCCTCTGATTTAGATGGTTCTGCCAACACTGACTGAGCCTCTGCTAGGAAGATTTAGTACAGAGGAGTACAAGACATGCCAAATACTATTTAGTAGAGAAGAGAGTATAAGAATCTCTATATACAGTCATCCCTTGGTATCTGTGGCGGATCGGTTCCAGGACGCCCACAAATAGTAAAACCTGTGGATGCTCAAGTCCCTTACATAAAATGGCACAGTACAAAGCATACAGTCGGCCACAGGTATGTTTTCGATCCGTAGTTGGTTTTGATCCATGGTTGGTAGATGCAGAATCCATGGATACAGAGGGCTGATTGTATTCCAATGCAGCTACATTCCCTTCTCAAGATATCAATTTAAGTTCACATTAAATGAAATATAAATTTAAGTTTTAGGGGAAGAGATAAACCAATTAAGCCATTCTAAAGGGGGGGGAATCAATGGGCAGAGCCAAGGAAACTCTGGAATCAGAACTTTGCCACCAACTCCACCATATCACTGTCACCTGGCTACATATTCACAGTACCAAGACATCTTTTAGGGGCTTTCTTAGTCTTGACTAATTCACCAGCTAGTCCATGACACGTACATGTGCCTGTGTATGTCACAGGACAACCTCTCCATGCACAAGATATGAAAGAAGTAAAATGTCCACATTTGCACCTGCTGGAGAAGGAAGTATTTTAATAGGCAGAGGAGTAACAGGACAAGTAGGGGTTTGGAAGGAGGAAAAAAAAAAATCACATTACTTTGAAACAGCAGGTGACGGATTAGAAAGTATGATCAAAGTTTCTTTATTTTATGTATAATCTCCCTTTCGGAAAAGAAGAAATGGTCTAAGTTCTTGATTAAGGCTTAAGGAAGTATTGGCTGGTTTGCCTTTGCCAGTCAAGCCTCAATGACCATGAACGCCCATGAGGCCGAACACTGACAGACTCCCAGAGACTCTGTGCTCCTCTCCCACTGCTCAGAGGTAAACATTATGAAAAACGGTATTGGGGTGGCATTTAGGCTGATCGATGTATGCCCTTTCATTTAAAGCAAAATGATACATTTAGAAATAATTATGGGCCTACAATCTGAATAACTACAATTTATATCCTTTTTTTCTCTGTTGTCTTGGATAATCATCCCTAAAGAAAAAAATGTCCAATCCCCAGTGAGTCACTGGGCATACCTTATGGTAGTAGTATCAGTGGAAAATTCTATGAACTTAGGTTTGCTCATATGTTGGGGTAATATTCCAAAATCAACTCTATACTTTTCTGGAAATAAACAACATGACCCTCAAGATTGGAAACTAAGAAGTTTCATTAATGACAGATGTTAAAGGAAAAAAGATGGGGCCCATGTCTTCGTACAAATCATTCACTGAGCATTTGTGAAAGAGAGCAGATGTGAACGTTCACCACAGGGCTCTCTCACAGCCCAGATCTCACAGATCTCCATCGATTTGCAGGTTACATGCACTGAGGCATCTAAAACATCTGGCATGCCGTGACATTACAATTTTCCCTTCCCTCCACCTCCACGGCAGTGCTTCTAGTGGTGATCATTTAGCAACATACACCAATACTGAATCATTATGCTGCACACCAGAAATTAATATAATGTTGCATGTCAATTATAGCATCATAAAAAATTTGCATAAAAAAGGAAAGTCAATTAAAATTATCCAATAAAGTAGAAGCTTTATTCCTCAACAGATTTTTCTATGTCACAGCTGTACTTGTATCTTGTGTTCTTATGTGATTATTAATTCAAATAGTGTCAGATACTGTTTTTGTTGCTGTCATTCAGCAGTGAACCAGACAAACCAAGTCTGTCCTTAGAGGGCATATATTTGGCTAGGAGCTAGAGACAATAAACAAATAAGATTATAATGATGAAAAAAGCAAACATTTATTGAGTGCTTACTATGTGCCAGGCACTGTGTTACAAGTGTTTCAGATATTAACAAATAATTTACACCTTATGACAATCCTATGAAATTAGTACTATTATTATCCCATTTCAAAGATAAAAGAAAGGAGACACAGAGAATTAAGTAATTTGCTGTCTTTTTTGTTTAAACCAAATGAAAAACTAGTCCGAGTTGTATAAGTAGGCTCATGGATATGCCCCCAATAATAAAGCAGAAAAAGATAGGGCCTGCCTATATTTAACCAATTCCATCCTTAACTCTAGCATTTACTGAGCACCTACTGTGTGTCAGGTATTACACTAGGCTCTTGATAAACCTCCATGAAAAGGACAGCTATATCTCCTGTCCTTACAGTTTCCACAGGTATATGCACACCTGAAATCATGAGGCTTTTTTATAATAGACACGTGCGCACGCTATTCTACTTTTAGGAGACCTGGGACTTGTACAACATTTTCTTGGGATTTGTACCACATTTTCTCCAATCTAAATTATCATCAAGGGGCACAGCTATAAGACAATGCCTGTGACTATTAATAAAAGCCACCAGGTTTCCAAAAGTTTCTAATGCATAACATTAGATCCAAAATTCTCAAAAAAAATGTATAAATTGTATAAGACCAACAAGCATTAACAAAGTAGGAAAAATATTACCTCACATCAACCAAACATCTGGATGTGCTTTCATATTTTATCTTCTCAAATGCAGCAAATGTTTGCCACTTTCTATTTTTTAAACACTTCTCTCCTAATGGTACTAACCTCGAGGATATTATTAACTTTCAAGTGAGTTCAAGACAAGTTTGATAGCATACCTCTTTTAGAAAGAGAGTAAGATATTGGGCTTTCTTTTCCACTTCCTGAGTAGACAACTGGCTCAAGTGATCTTGTGCCTGTTTCAGGGTAACAATTATAGCCAACAATCTGTACTTTTACTAGGTGGCTGCTGGAAAAGGAAGCAAAATATGCTTCCTACAAAATGGCAAATCTTGTGTCCTTTTCTAGGCTACCAGACGCTAACTTTTGGCAGCTTGGAAAGAAAAAGAGTGGGTTTACCCATTGCTTTACATCCCCTTAAGCCAGCAGACAGCAACTCCCAGTGAGTACCTATGAGTCAGTCCTCTATCTATGCAGGGTGAAATTTCCTGCTCTTGCCGCTAATGTAGTACTTTCCTCTCCAAAGCAAAGGATACTCAAAAATACCAGGGTGTTCCCACTACCACAAATTTCAATATAACTTCATTGTGGGAACAAATGGTAACAAACACCATATGAAACCCATTCATGATGATACAGTAATCTTAATTGGAAAATAACTGACTGTTTAATATTTATTCTCCATGGATACTGGAAGAATTAGAGGGTAGGAACACAGTTCTGTTTGGAGCTCAAACTTCAAATGTAAAACCTAAGTTATTTTCCAGTACTTTTAATAAAGTAATCCTTACATATTTTCCTAGAATCCTCCAAAAGTAATACTGAGTCAATCCTTCCAGAATGTTTAGATATAAGTTCTATAATGAAAACAGTAAACTTGCCCTCATTTAAAATGATAGTGTATTATTAAATTAATACCGCGTTTCCCCAAAAATAAGACCTAACTGGACAATCAGCTCAATGCATCTTTTGGAGCAAAAATTAATATAAAACCCAGTCTTATTTTACTATAAGACTAGGTATAATAATATAACATAACATAACGTAATATAATATAATATATTATAATATGATACCGGGTCTTATATCAATTTTTGCTCCAAAAGATGCATTAGGTCTGATTGTCTGGCTAGGTCTTATTTTGGGGGAAACAGGGTAACTAGTTAATTTGTCTTATAAAAAGTAAATGCTAAAGATTTATGAACATCTTCAGAATGAAAATAAACAATTCCTTAAAATGGTGGTCTTAAAAATTAAATCTGAGGCATACCTTTTCCTATGCAGCTCTCAAGAGCTGCCATACATTGTGAAGGGAGCTTGCGTAACAAGCTTGGCGTGGTTATAATCATCTGCTTTCGGTTACGTCATATATAGTTTGCACAGGTACTTTTGCTTCTGTATTTGACATATAAAAACCTTTAACCTAAGTAGTACTATCCTAGCCAATTTCATTTCATATTAAAAATTTATGTTTTTTTAAGATATTTCTCTAATAAACACACACTTTTTCAAATATGGATAATCCCAACGCATGGCACATAAAATGTGTAGTCAGTCAAACTAAAATGGAAAATTAAACTATTTAAAAACAACAAAATGGTGAAAATGGGAAGAGCCATCGAATTTATCCAATTTAATCCCACTCTTTCAAAGATGAGGAAACTAGCTCTAGAAGGTTACTCTACGAACAGTAATTTTCTTTTCTTTTTTTTTGAAATAGGCTGCATAGTTCGCCCAAATTACTTAAAACACTAACTTTCAAGTGGTATTCATCTGGTTCTAAATTTCATCAGGAAGATCTCACAGGCTGCCTAGGGGCCCAGGGGTTCTGGCTAGCCATCATCTCCTGTTAAACCAGACCAGGTCTTACTTTATTTATCTGTTTCATATTTGGGGTTCAGCTTTAAAGTTCATTTGAAGAAGCAATGCCACTGCTATCACAAATATAATGAGCATTGCTTTGGATATCTGAGTCATTTGTCATTTTGTTTATCAAGTCTAAACTTAGTTCATTTTCATGCTAACAATCCCAATAGCACCACAGGGTGGTGAGGAGGCTGAGGTAATGGGAGGTTCAAAAGGATGGCCCTCAAAAAAACTAGAGGACTCAAGAGGACAACCAGGTCGTGGCTCCAATAGGAGGTGCACAAACCCTGGGTCATCGTCTTAAATGTTTCAAACTAATCAACTACAAAACCAGCACGAGCAGACATCAGGGCAATGCCACATGTATGCATGCCACAAAGCACTTATGGCATCGCCATATTTATAATAGATACTGGCCATTATGACCACTTTAGAAAACTCTTGACCTGTGGCTGTTAAGCAAACCTCACCTGATACTGTTTTTTCACTTTGACAGAGAACATTTCACTTCTATAATCATAAATAATGACTAAAGGAGGGTAATAAATCTATTTCTACCTAATGGGTCTATTATACTCAATGATTTAAATAAATGGAAGGACAAAAAAAAATGTCTCACAAAAATCTTGAAATAGAGGTCTACTCATTATGTTAGATAAATGCTACCCCCCCAAATTATTAAATTAAAATCAACTATTTATATTTTGTTTTTAGTCATAAAATAATTTTGTTAACCAAAATAAGCATTGGAGGATCTTTTTCATTACTGGATTGGCTTAAAGATCTATAGAGTATAAAATACAGTTGGACAAATACCTATTTCTTTAGCAGACTCCTAAAAAGTTGTCAAAGGTAAAGATTAAGTATTCTTTTAAAAAGATTTAGAAATTAAATTATATAAGACAATCTGAAATGATAGGTTAAAAATCTAAGAAAACGTATTCTATATCCATCTCTTGAAGACCCAACTATCTAAAAAATTCTATTATAAACACACATTTTACTATTTTGAACTTCTTTAAAAGAATTCAGGTAAAATACTCACAGTTACTAATCACTCCTCCCAGTGGATCGCCTTTAAAATCAAATTCAATATCCATATATTTGCCCTGCCAAAGAAAGATTTAGTGAGTTTTCAAGTTCACCTCAAAATATTCAGTCAGCATTATCTTCTAAGAGAATAGCATACTGAGCCCTTTATATATTTGTTTAAATGTAATTAAGAAAGACAGTTTATATAACCATGATGCAAAACAATGCCTCCATGAATAATTCATATTAAATACCACGTTAGCTCAAAGCTGACATATCCCACTGCTAATTCAAGAACAGAGCTTCTCAGCCATCACGTAACTTTTCCATTTCAGATACATATTTCAAATTCTGAAGGGTGTGTATATTCAATTCGAGAATAAAACTGAGGAAAATAAGTATCCCTTGCATATGCACTCGTTGGGAAGATAAATTATTTCGTTTTTATAGGGAAAATATGTTTTGAACAATGGCTAGAAAATCTAATCATACTGGACAGTGGAACACTTCAAGTACTGTTTTTGTATCTACTCAAATCAAATACATGGCTATGTAGAGTGAACAGTTCAGAATCAAAGACTGATTGGTATTACTCTCTTAGGCTTTTAACCTAGATTACACAGCAATATATAACCAGGTTCGTATTACACTTTATAGATGGTATATTAAACACAGAGAAACACACATGGAGTTTCATACTGTGATTTTTAAAGATTTGGCCTGTAATTGTTTAGTTAAAGAGTAACAAGTATAACAGAATAGCCTTGACAGCTGTTTTTTGTTTGGAAAAGGGTGTGTTGATCTAATAAGTAGCCTTTAGTTTTGTTTCATGTTCTACCTTAGTAATAGTCAGATAGACGGTTTGTAAATAATTCTCCCAAAGAATTACTTTAACTCTTTTCTATTTTAATAATAATGGTAAGGGAGAAGAAACATGATCACATGGCACTCAGTCAACGATGCAATTTGTGCCTTTTTATTAGCTCATGCATGTTCTTTCTCCTTCTCCTTCTTCATTATCATGGGTCATCTGGCCTTTTAAAGTCTTCACTTATTCTTAAGTAAAGGCCTACCAAACAACTTCCTAGATACTCAAGTAGTCAAACAAGGGAAAACAGGACACAGGACCTGCCCTCAAAAACGTAAAGCCTAGGTGGGGAAATGGAGACAGGTAAACAAGACGTTACTGTGTATGGGGATATATCCTACAGTGGGTCATAGTGCTATGCACAAAGCAAAGGGACAAGGGGAGAAGAGGAAGTCTGCCCTAGCTTAAATGCAAAGTATCAGAAGTCGGGCAGGCCAGAAGGTGGAAGAGCAGGAAGGAGCAGGCATAAGAATTGGCATCTATGAGGATGGTGAGGGAAGTTAGAGCACATCATGACACTGAGACATTTCCTGACAGCCAAGTCAAGTCATTAAGGATTCCTAAACAAGTATGCCCATAGCAGACTTGCCTCTTTACAAAATCACTCTGGCTAGGGTGGAATGGACTAGAAAGGAGCAAGACCACATGAAGCTGACAGGAGGTGGCAGTAATCAGGGGAGAAATGTTGGTGGCTTTAAGCAGGAGTAGAAAAAGGGAAAAGCAAACAGAGTTGAGAGTTACCCAGAGAGTCACAATGACAGGTACTGGTTGAACATACAAGGCGAGAGAGAAGGGGGACAAGGATTAAAAAGTCCAGGAATCTAGCTCAGGCAACTGAGTGGATAGTGACTGATATTCTCCATGATGGTGGGGACAAAGCAGGTGAAGCACCTACAAAGCAGCGAAGAAAAGGTAACTTCACAAGAGAATGAGAGGTTGACCGTACGAAGGGGGATGATGTTGATGGAAGGTGGTTCCCTGGGATTAGGAGGCAATAGGGTCTAGCATAGGTAGAGGGATTAGGAATAGTGTGAGACAGGAGTTGAAAATCTCCCAGTATGACAGGAGGCTGTGTACACAGATACAGGGACAGCTGAGGCACAAAAAAAGGCTTAGATGAGGAGGAGGAGGAGGAAAATGGTGGTAGTGGTGATGATTTCTGTGAAGCAGGCATATCATCAGCTGAGAGTAAAGGATAAGAGGTTTGAAGAGAGTAGAATAACCACTGTGGAAAATGAAAAAGGAAGCTGACTAAGGAAAAACTATTGGACAACACTGAGGATTCCGCTGATATTGGCATGGCACTCTTCCCATCCAGCCACATCTTGACTACTGCCAAAAGCTTGGTTCTGATCGTGTCACTAGTCAACTCAAAAATAACCAGTGGCTTTCCATTGCCTACAAATAAAGCCCGAGACCCTGAACCTGATACTCCCAGCCCTCCAGTTGAGGCCTTAACTCATCTTTCCAACCCTACGGCCCACAGCTCCTTTCACAGACCTTCTGGTCTATAGCAAATAACTCTGACAAGTTCAGGTCCATACCGGTTATCTCCTCAGTTTCCTCATGCTGTATTGCCAGCTCTGCCTGCTCTCCACTCAATTTTGGCACATTTGAATCATATGGGCCCACTCAGGGTTCTCTGCTTTCCCAGACTCCTCCAGCTTCTCTATTCTGAACTTATTAAAACTTACTCTGTACCTTTCATGGGGAACTTACTCTTTCACGTGTTGTGTTATAATTACTTTTAGAAAGCACGTCCATTTCTTCTGACTAGTCTATAAGCTTCTTAAAAATAGGTATTCATTCATCAATAAATGTTTTGAGTGTCTACTACGGTGCTAGGCACTGGGCGCCATGACTGAGGCCCTATAGGAACAAGAATGAGGTCCTTGTTCCCATGGCTCTAAGGTCAATGGTCACGTAAGCAGGAGACATGAATATAATAATTCCAGAGACTAATGAATGCCTGGAAAAAATAAAAACAGGATGAAGTCACAGAGTCTGGAAAAAGCATCATGGAAGTGACATCTGAGGTGAGAGCAAAGTAAAACAAGATGCGTCCATGCAAAGATCTGTGGATAGAGCATGGGCAACTGCAAAAGGCTAAGGCTAGAAAGTGTGTGGTATGCTTGACAGTCACACAGGCTTGTGTGGCTGAGACTGAATAAGGGCAGACAAGGGTAGAACAGGCCCCTGCTCATGCAGGGCCTCCAGGGGAGCCTGTCCTATATTCCAGGTTCAAGGGGGAGCCACTGAGGACTTTCAGCAGGACAGTGATGGGACTTAAGTTTATAAAGGCCACTCCAGCTGCTGGCAGAGTGGATAGCAGGCTGCAAGAGGAGATGCAGGGAGACCTATGTTTATGCATAAATAAATAAAAATGTTTTAAACAAATGAATTTTGTGTGGCTTTTTCATTCCTACTGAACGAGAGGTTTGGTAATGAAACTTTCCCGACCCTATAGGTTCTCTCCTACACTGTCCAGTGCCTAACTTGGCTCTTGGCACACACGAGTAGTACGTGTTCAACAAAGAACTCCTCTCTTCCCCTGATACCCTTGGTTGAGCAATGATTTCCAAAGCCTTCAAATGTTTGTTTGCAAAAAACAGTGCCTCTCTTTCTTAATAGAAGCTCAATATGTAAAAATAGAGGTGGTGTGAGAAACACCATGAAGCACCTCCATGGAACAATGGTCTAAAATGCCAGCCACAGCAAGCAAGTCTAACTAGACCATCGCAAGGTCTACCAGATTTCTCAGTGAAGTTCATCCTGGGATAACCCGTCAATCACTGTCAAGGGAAATGCAATTCCCCTGGAGTCATAAACCACTATTACATATAGTAGTAACTTGGAACCCAGTAGTCCTGTAAAATTATAATATGGATTTGAGTATGTTACTGGTCAAGTCAGAGACCACAAAGCAGAGAAATTACTAAAAACAGGGCATGGAATGATTTAGCCCATAATCTAGTATTAATCTCATATCCTAATATCTCTGTTATAATAGGATTTCTCTGAAGTTAGTTAATAAGCTCTATTACCTGCCAAGCCTTTGACTAGATTTCAAATGTCACACAGTAGGAATGACTCTTTAAGCAGCATGGTTTTCCTCTACTTTCGTGGTCTAAGACTAAATATATTTGCAAATATTTTCTGTCAAGTGTGTGTGTAATTTGCAAACAGTAAAAATAAAATCTCCATAAAGCAGCTTGATCTATTGGAATTACTTCTATCTGCCCATACTTTGCTTCTAATTCTATTTATATAATTAGATTAGCCTGATGACCACAACAGGAAAAGGCATGGCTCAAATCAGTTATAACAACTGACGGGGCTAATCCAATGGAAAAAATTTGCAGCCTTGGAATTAGAAACCTTCCACTTTCCAAGCTATCAAAACTATCTCCCTCGGAGGTCATTCTCTTGCCTTAAGACTGGGTAACTCTAATGAGGAAAATCCAAAATGGGCTAAAAGAGGAAGGGAAGAGAAAGGGCAGGAAGGGTCTGTGGCAGGAAGGCATAAAAGATCATCAAAAATGGTCCCAAGAAATGTGTATGAGAAGAGAGTTTATAAAGTAAATGATATTTTATAATAAAATTTATAAAATTGGTTAAACTATAGGAAAAAGGGACCAATTTCAGAATGCCACCATCATACTCAACACGATTCCCCCAGCTTCCTCCAGGCAGTGTCTGTGTCCCTGTAAAGACCAGAGGCACAACAGAGTGCAGGCCGGCTAGAGATCCCCAAGGGCAGATATGTAAGTACATGCTGGAGAGATGGGCTGGAAAGTTTTCTATCAGTGGAATTCACACTTTCCAACTCAATCACACTCCAAACAACAATTACCTTCAGGTTTCACTATTCAGTCCTCTCTCCCTCTCCCCATTAGGTGCCATTGCTAAACCTCATAATTTTACTTTTCCAAAGTGTTAGAATACACCTGTATCCATTCTGGTCCCACTGCCTAACGGTCAAAATCTGTAGAGCATACAAATTTGACACCCAGCTTCTCCTTCCTTCTACTTAATTTCTGACTCTTAATTACAATTTCTAAATACCAAAACTCAGATAAGAGTTATTCTAAATAGCCTCATTTAAATTAATGGAATTTTATGATAGATGATGAAAAACAAAGAGCTTGTCACTCCAAGAATTAAAAGGGAAAATTCCAGAAAGCAAAAAAATGAATTCCTTAGAAAACTTTCAGTGTCTCAATAGCAATGGTATTCTTTTTTAAATGTGTGTATTAAGAAATATTAAACATCTACTAGTTGTTTAACATACATGAGCTAAATATTAGTGTTAACACTTATGCTTATACAAATACTTACAAATCTAGAGGAGTTGTCATTCCTTACAGTCTTGGCATTTCCAAACGCTAGTAAGAAAGAAACAGATGCATGGTTAAAATTGACAAAAAAAATAATTTTGAGCAGAGAGATAAAGCTAATGTAATATATGACATCTATAAATCCTAGAAAATACAAGTTGTAGCAATGACATTTCAGTCCAAAATTTCCAGAAACATACTTAACAAAAGCATACTAAAGCTTCCATGTCTTATTACAAGTTCATAGAAAAAGAGTCATTCCTATGACTCATGGATTTTTTTTCAACAATTACTGTAAACTTAACCTTGTTTAATTCAAGACCTTTCAACTGTTTTGACAGTCGTTAACTGAATGGCTAGCAAGTAAGGCTTCTATGCTTTCCAATCATTATCATCAGTGAGTAAGATTATTTCAGAGATAACTACAACTAAATATTACCAAAGGTAATAAACTTGATAAGGTTTCCAGATAGAATAAGACCCAAGAGACTTTAAACTGTTTAATAATTTTAAGTAAAGCTATTTAAATGTGATTACCATATTTTGCTGAGTATAGTGCACGCCTATATATAATGCGTATCCACGCTTTTGGCCCTAACTTTCAGAGGGGGAAAAAAAGCTTTTGTTTCAATTTTTCAATTCAAATTTTTATTTGTTTATATTTAGGCACTTTTTTTTGTATTATAAAGGAATTGTAGCATTCATTTTTTAACATATTATGATACAAGAAATTTTACATAACAAGTAATTACAAAACACAACAGATACAGGGTACAAGAAATTTTATGTACTAGTAACAAATTTGTGACATTTATGCATCATAGAAGGCTAAGAATTCTTCCTCATTGCAAGTTTGTCGTAAATTCAACAAAACCGATTACTGTATTACAGGGTATTTATTATTTTGCATACAGGTATCGTTATTGATTTCTAGAGTTACATTTTTAACTCATAAGCATAAATAAAAGAACTAAAAACATTTATATAGATATGAAATTAGTACTAACCATACATAATGCGCACCTTACTTTTCCCCTCACAAATATGGGCAAAAAAGTGTGCGTTATACACAGCAAAATATGGTAAATATATAACACAAAGAGTAAGAGATTTGAAAACTAAAGTCATTTCCAATAGGCTAAAAATGCTACATACTTTTATTAGCTCATGTTCGTCGGATCTAAGTGAAATTTTTCAGAATATAAGGAAAATCGAACTGGCCCATAATGCAAAATCCAAGTGTGTTCCTTTCTATCTCTGCTGCTCCAGAGCCAGGATCTCCCACAGGGCACATAAGAACCATGGGTTGATGCTGCCCAGGCACAGGGTTCCTGTTTACCACAGGTAGTTCATAGTCTCGTAAGGCAAACGCATCATTTTACCAAGCTTGTGCACAAAGTAGGAGCAAATTAATCTGGGCCAGGGTAACAGAGGATTAAGTCGAATAAATGTAAGTCTGTATAAGCAGAGGGGATCCCTGCGCTTCAGAAGCTCAACGAGGCTCCTTGGATTTTAATGTACAAACCAATCACCTGAGGATCTTGTTGAAGTGCAGGCGTTTGTTCACTGAGTCTAGGGACGCGCAAGATATTCTGCATTTCTACCAATGCCCCGTCACACCCACCCCACAGCTGTTACTGGCATCCCTGGACCACACTACAGGTAGCAAGGGCTGAAGAGACATGATGATGTGGTGAAGAGAAATGAATCTTTAGATTAAGAGGCCAGGCATCAAATCCCTGGAAGCCTCCATAACTTCATTAAATTAAATGGAGAGAATAAGATTAGAGTAACAAGAGCTCAAATGATAACTAAGGGCTAAAAGCTGGTCCAAGTTTTGAAAGCAATCACCAGATCAGGCATGCAAGTGTGTGTTTAAGTCGAAGTTCACTTTGGATATTTGGCTGCCAAATGTGATTGTTGTATTTCACATTAGCTGGTTTTCTTATGCTCTTGATTAAAGAAAAAACAAATAGTTGGCTCCTGCTTACTTAACACAAAATCAACACAGGGAAAGTTATTTGTATTATATCAGATACTCCTCTTGGAATGGGTATGGTTTGGTAGGTCCCCGACACCAAATTCTCTCTTTAGTAGAAAATATACTGAGATGCTATATTGAGTGACGAAAACTACACACGGGAAATACTCGAAACAGGATGCTTGCTGAAGTGATTCACATTGTCATCCCATGTCCACCACCAGCTTAAAAGGCTTTAATAAATGCAATCTTGAAAATGGTGAGTGTTGACCTAGTTATCATGAAGACCATGACATTTCTCGTGTTTTCACATGTTAATCCTTCCTAGTGGGTATGAATACATAGGGTTGCCAAGTTAACTAACTTGACCGGCCCCCAAACCCAACTCAAGATGCTGATACATGAAAGTCAGTTTATTGTGGCTTGAAGGTCAAGCGCAAGTGAAGGAATTGCTTCAAAAAAACTTTACTCAGGGCACCATTTGCAAGCCATAAACCATCTTTTCATCAAACAAATCTGAGTTGCACATTACTAAACACAGCTCTAAACACTCAAGTCTTTTATTGTGAGCCACAGAATCAAAAACAAGCGTTCCATTATAGAACACTTGAGACACATTCCTCAATTGTTTTTTTTAAGTTCATTGTTCTAAATGTTCATTTACAGTAGCAGCTCTAGTTAAAAAGTAAAGCATTCCCATAAAAGATAATGCAAGCCCACAGCAGACATTTCTGCCATTTCCTGCACTGGGGCCTGGCTTCAAATACCATGGAATAAAAGGCCAGATTCTAATCACAGATGCAAGCTATAGCATTCCACAGTGCTTCTCCTTAGGATCACAGCATTCTTAAAATAAACATATGCAGAAATACAACACATGGACAGCACCTTAACTTAAAAGCAAAAGACAGTAAACGAAAAGTTAAACCCTAAAACAGTAACAGGAAGATAGAACACTTTTACAGCAGCTTCTTTATTCGAGAAGGTACTGAAAGAGGAAGAAAGACCAATAACAATATAATACCTAGATGTTTCAGCCTTTGCTTTCCACAAAATTAAAGTATTTTCATGACTATTTCACTCGCTGGGAGATAAGGGTGCATAACGTCTTCCTGTAGTAAAGTGTAAGGAAGAGGCTAGGCCTAAGTGACAAAGGCTTCTGTCCTTCCACATTGGGGGCTATCCCCCCACCCCAAAGCAGTTCTGCTTTAATCCATGTTAAATCTTGACCTACCATGAACTCCGAATAAAGGGTTGAACCAACTATTCTTCTAGACCAGAGATCCTCATCACAGGTGGTTCTGACCCCACAAGGACATGTGGCAATATCCAGAGACATTTTCAATGGTAACAACCCAGGACAGCGGTACTACTAGCACCTCGTGGGCAAGGGCAGGGATGCTGCCAAACATCCTACAGTGCACAAACCAGCCCTCCACAGCGAAGACTTATCCAGCCAAAGTGTCAATAGTGCTGAGGTTGAGAAACCCTACTCTATCCCAGCAACTATGTTAAATGACAATAAAGACATGCTTACAATATAAAGCAACGTAGAGGGGTTGTCATCAATAAGGAAAGACTTTGAGTTAGTTTCCAAAGTATAGGACGGTTTCTAGTGATGGTTTATGCCAACCTCAGTGGCATTCGGGACTCACCTCCAGCTTTTTTTTTCCTGGTGGTATTATGGACTGAATATTTGTGCTCCCCTCCACAAATTCATAGGTTAAAACCCTAACCCCAATGTGATGCTATTTGAAGATGGGGCCTTTGGCAGGCAATTAGAGTTAGATGAGGTCATGAGCCGGCCAAGCTCCCATCACCACCACCACCACTGTGCACAAAGAGGTCATGTGAGCACACAGCAGCGAGATGGCAGCTGCCTCCAAGCCAAGAGGACTCAGAAGGAAAAACTACCTTGCCAGAACCTTGATCTTGGACTTCGGAGCCTCCAGAAGTGTGAGATAATAAATTACTGTTATTTAAGCCACCCAGTCTATGGTATTTTGTCATGGCAGCCAGAGCTAATACAGATGGTGGCCAACCATAGAATTTGAGCTCTACAGTCAGGTTTAGGCTTTCTGTGGTCCTGAAAACACTGGCTCGTAAATGTTTCTCTGGCATAACCTTGGTTTCCCTGACAACAGAAATAGGCAGCCATATGGTTTATCCTGAATGATGTTAATAAAATAGCACTACACTCACATTGCTCTCTTCCACCAAGTTTTTCTTAGCCATTAAGTCAAATGCAAGTATTAGTTGTTTACTTGTAAGCAAAATTTAAGTGATTCAAATAAAACCTGAAAGGGAAAAAGTAATTTAAGTGGGAAAGCTCCTTTTATATGAGTAAACTGTTCCCTCCTTTAAGCACTAAAGCCAAGTGTCCTTAGGATACAGCTCATTTGCTTGGCAGGTCTGGGCCTGAATCTCTTCCTTCCTCTTCCCTCCCAGCCCACCTCCCAGCACACCAGGTATCTGCAGTGCCTGGAAAACTGGATCTACTGTTCAAGTCACACCGACCCAATGTACACAGAAAGCCTACCTTCCAGGACTGGGTTGGACTGCAAAAGCTGTTCTTTGACTTGATTAACTTCTGCTCCTTTTCCACAAACAGCTGCTACGTAGGACATAACAAGCTTGCTGGCCTCTGTGGATGAAACAAACCATATTAATAAATGAAGCAGAAATTTTTTTTTTTTTTTGGAGGAAGGAAATTGTGGAGTCGGTAGAACATCCAATAACAGTGTTTTCAAATGCCTTTATACCTGAGAGTAAATAATGTTTTGGAAACCTTTTAAAATAGTTGTCTTTTCTACTCCATGACATGTCATTAATTCAGATATACTGCGTTTCCCCGAAAATAAGACCTAGCCGGACCATCAGCTCTAATGCGTCTTTTGGAGCAAAAATTAATATAAGACCCAGTCTTATATTATATTATATATTATAGCATATTATATTATATTATATTATATTATATTATATTATATTATATTATATTATATTATATTAATCTAAGACCAGGTCTTATACTAATTTTTGCTCCAAAAGACGCATTAGAGCTGATGGTCCGGCTAGGTCTTATTTTCGGGGAAACACAGTAATAGGAATTGTGCTTAAAGGTTATCACCAGTTGCTAAAAAAACTTGCTAAGTAACACAGCCAACAAAATCTCAGGAGAACTATCTTCTTAAAGCCATCATTTGTATACAATTACTATATTATACACAGATGACCCAAGCCAAAAATAACTTGGTAACCTGGGTATTTTTACCAAATATATTTTTAAATTTTAAAAGAATTGTTGTCCTCAAAAATATTTTCTATCAAACTGGTGTGCTCACAATTAGACTAAATTAATTACTCTTCAACTCGATTAAAAAACTCTGCAGCTAAATAAATAAAAAATAAAATAAACACCACTTAGCAGCTAATGTCAGGATTTGATAACAAGAAATGTAGCCCTTTGAGGGCACTGTTGTTTATACAGGCTTTACTAGTAACTCTGAAAGGTAAGATGCTAAAAGAAGCAGGCTACCTGAGGCACACAATGAATTCTTAGCTCATACAAAAAATTCTTAGCTCCAAGTTGGACAAAATTTGTTTTTGATAGTTTCATCCTTTCTGTGTCTATCAGCAGTTTGTGTCCCCTCTCAGCAACTGCCTTCTAAATCCTCATCCTTTTAATACTGAGTTCCAAGGAATATTAATAAGTATTCAGGAAAAAATGAGGTCTAAAGTTAAATGAATTTGGGGCGCACAGTGAGTTAGATGAAGTAAAACAGGTTTCCTTTTTAAAAGGCTTCTCGGAGGACCATGTGCACTGTGGAACTCTGGGAAAGGATGTAGAATGCTGCATTTCCCAAAAGTATTTGCCATGAAACCTTTCGCGTTGAGCTGTCCTGGTTCTAATATTCCAGAATGAGGATCTGGGAAATGTTCCACTATTAAATGTTGGCTGAATAAAACATCTGCCTTCATTTGAGCAGTCTAGCTAAGGAAGCCAATCTCCCCAAATAGTGCTTTTTCTCAGGTCTCTGCACTGGTGGCACCGAGAAAGGAGTGCATTCCCCAGGTATAAGTGACAGTAACTCTGCCTTTGAGTATAAGGGGTAAATCTCAACACTGCCACTTCTCTCGCGGAGACCTGCAGGTGGCTTCCAGCCCTATTCCCCACCGAAGAAGAAATCATAAATGAACAACTGGAATGCCACCTTGGGCACACTGCCCAACACCTATTTTAGGGCCTTTGAGCAACCCAAAAGTGACTAACAGGAGCCAATAGGCACCAAGAAAGTTCTCAAAGCCTACGATGGCTGCTTTTGGAGTACAAACAAATAAGGCATGTAGGCAGTAAATGATCTCATGGAGCCCTGCGAACTGCAGTCCCCTGGGAGGATGGGCGCTTCCTTCAATGGTTGGAGTCAGGTCTTCTTTCAATTTGCTCTCTGGGTAATGCAATGGTCCAAATACACTCTCTGGTGGTCTGTGATGGCTGATTTCTACCGTTTCAATCTTTTCGTCTTTGCAATACCCTTCCCCCAAAGGGCAATGTCCCTTAATACCTCCATTGTGTAAAGTTCAGAACTACACTTTCCATTGCTCTCAGGGTTTATATAAAAACTGGTAGATTATATGTCCATACTCCTATTGCTCAGTTCTTGCTGAACTGGCTTCAGTTATAGACAAAGAGTTTATATGATATTACTTTTTATTTGACTTCTTGGTGCCACATTTCCCTCTACCCACCAGTCCAAACTGAAACTCTTCTTCAAGTCACTTCAGCGTATTTTCTTTCTAGGCTTTCTGGCCTACAAGTTCAGATGAGGCTGCCCTCCCTGCCAATTCCTGACATCCTGTGGCATCTGGCCTTCACCTCTGGGCCAACTCTCCTGAATCACCCTCACATTCCAACTCTGCAGTTGGCCTCTGAAGCAACTCACCTCCAGGCTTTCTTTCTCTTCGTCCTGTATTCTCAGCAGCATTTTTTGTTCCCCATTCCTACCTACACCCTCAAATATATTATGTATATTCTTCCTTCTTGACATGAATTTTTGGCCTCTCTTTCTACCCGTTATGTTATTAGAAGACTGAAAGCATTTATAGGCAAAATACCGTAACTGTCCCACATAGCAGCAAATACACACACACACAAACACACACACACACACACACACACACACACACACACACACACACACAGAGTTTAGATGAAAGGGTAAGTTTTCTTTTAGGTAAACTGAAAAAAAGTATTAAAAATCCAGGCCAAGCTATTTGTTTATTGTTCATTGTAGCCTCAAGCCTCAAACTTTAGATCATGATCACACCTAATTCTCTGGAAATCTTTTTGGTCCAGGATGAACTCGAGGTACAAAATGCATTGGCAGGGCAGGAGGGAAGGTGTTGAAATCAATCAAGAATCAGAACTCTCCGGTGGCTGCTAGAATTAATTTGGCCTCTCAGAGACTTGTTAATGGACAGCATGAAATGGAATGAAGTCCTCTCAGTGTCAATTCTATTTTAAAATGGCACTAGGAGCAGATCTTTCAGACTTTGGATTTGACTTACATCATCTGGCTGTTAAATTGTATATAAACCTACAGTATCTACTGAGATATAAAAATGGGTTGACTTGCATTGAAATTAGGAATCACTTTTACTAACTTTACAATTTACTTAACTAATTCAAATTCAGATGTAATTTTTAAATATAGTTCAAGGATATTTATTTCTAAGTTGTTATAAAGTTTTAGTGTTCAGATTCTTAATTATGTTCAGGAATTCTTATCCTGGGCTCATTTTAATTATTTATTTTTGGAAGCCAGGATTAAGAGCAATCTTCTTCAAACAAAGTCTCATTGTCTAAAAGAGACAACTCTTATTTTCCTGATGTACTTGATCTTTAACTTAAGTAGTTCACGAGATATTTACTTCTTTAGAGAAATAAATAAAGCAGTAAGGGTAAATTGCAAAGCCCAACATAGTTTAAAGGACTGTTTTCATGATATTTCGCCATGCTGGAAACAGGAAATAACACTTATCTCATAAAGCTTTCTGCTTTATTTCCTTTTGGTTCTTCTGTATTAAAGTTCAAATAACTTTGGACCTTGATTCAAATGATTAGATATTTATCTGAATCAAAATATTATGTAATAACATCTATGAATGAAAAATATTATATTTCTGAGAAGAATCAATAACTATCATCCACCATATTCCCAAGCCTAGTTTTTTAATTATGCTGACTATTGTAAGGACCAACTAAATATGATCTTGACAATCACAGCATAAAATTGTAAGCATTTTTCAAAACAATACTTTTGAAAAGACTGTGAATATATTAATTCAATAATCATATTCTCAATGATAATGTCTTTCATGTATATTGTAAAAATATAAAATGATTCTATTTGAGACAAAAAAGTATATTCTTCATGTGTACTCAACATTTTGAAAAGCACTGCCATTTTAGACATAAGAACACTGGCATTTAAAATTGGCAAAAGGGGAAGAGGATTAAAAAGAACAAATTTCCAGGTATAAAATAAGTCATGGGGATGCAATGTCAGAAAAGAAAAGAAAAGAAAAGAAAAGAAAAGAAAAGAAAAGAAAAGAAAAGAAAAGAAAAGAAAAGAAAAGAAAAGAAAAGAAAAGAAAAGAAAAGAAAAGAAAAGAAAAGAAAAGAAAAGAAAAGAAAAGAAAAGAAAAGAAAAGAAAAGAAAAGAAAAGAAAAGAAAAAGAAAAGAAAAGAAAAGAAAAGAAAAGAAAAGAAAAGAAAAGAAAAGAAAAGAAAAGAAAAGAAAAGAAAAGAAAAGAAAAGAAAAGAAAAGAAAAGAAAAGAAAAGAAAAGAAAAGAAAAGAAAAGAAAAGAAAAGAAAAGAAAAGAAAAAGACAAAATGTAACAGCATTGCTTTAAATCAATTCTTAGTTCATCATTTTCTCTAACTCATAAACACTTTACATATGTAAATTTCTATACATGTTTGAATGTAACTTCAATCTTAAAATTCATCAATAGTAAGACAAACAAAATACGAAGTCTTTGAAGTCAAAATCTCTTCTCACTAGAAAATGGTAAAACCTCTAGGATTTAACTGATAGTTTTCACTAATAGACAAATGGCCTGTGACGAAGTACCACTAGATCAGCATATCTAGATCAGAATTCATTTCCACAAAAAAGGAAAGAGGTTATAGATGATAGTTTATGATTCTGGGGGTTTTAAATTCCTATTAAGAATAACTAATTTAACTCTGTATTCTCTGATACCTTCTTCTAGGTTGTGAATGATATATATATATATTATGTAATTATTACATAATCATAATTATAATAGTATTTTTTACAAAAGAAAGTGTTGTGAAATAGCAGTAGGTGAATGAGAAAGGAAAAACAAACATTTGAATGGAAGCCTTTTGCAACCATGAGGATAAAAGGATGGGGCTTATAACCAAGATATCAAAACCTGTGCATGTCACTAATGCTTAGACTAAGGTGAGTCAATGACATCTCTGTCACTGACAGAGTCAGAGGTCTATTGCAGATGTAAAGTCATACAAGGTCACTTGGGGTTCACAACTAAAGGTTTTAATGAGTAACGCAGGCTTCATAACTCTTTAAGCAGACGGCTGAAGAGTTCCTAGAAACTGATGTAACTGTAAAATTAGAAACCAAATAATTTATAATGTTTTTTTACATCAGGATCATCTTCTCAGGCCCACAGATTTATCCTGATGTCCTTGGAAAAATGTAGTTATGATGGTTCCCTCATGTTCTGCCTCCCTGCCCTCATCAGGGCTTGAATGGTTACAAATCTATTTGCATTCACAGCAGTAAACTGTTGAGTTCACTGCCTAGAAACACTTGGGCACTATTGTGAGGCATGATGAATTTTTTATTTAGCACAGCGGTAATGGATTAAATAAGCCCCCAAAGAACTCAAAGAGTTCACACCTCTCCCTGGGTGCCCACGTTATATAACCCTGCAGCGTAAAAGGGTCTCCAATGTTTGACACCAGTAACATCATCACCTGCCAAGGGGGGCTTACAACCTAGTTTAATTAATTACTTCTTATAAAATAAATCCTCTGATACCACATGGTGATTCTGAATATGCTAGTAAGTAAAGATTCTTATTGAAAAGAGATACTATATGTAAAGTACATAGCACATTCTGGGCCCTCAATAAATGTTAGTTCTCATTCTCTTTCATTTATTTATAAACACAAAATTTTTAATAACTACATGTACTCAAAAACAATTTTGGTGAATAAGACAACGTGACGTCTCAAAATGGCCTGGCCTACCTCTTCCACACAGAAATGAAATTAAACCCTCTCTCCAAAACCCTCACACTATACTACTGCCATCTGTACAGCATTGTCCATCATTTTATGCTACCATGAGTAACCTCCACATAAAAAAGACATTAAAGAACACATAAATTCTATACAATACTCAAATTTATGATCTAATACAATTAAAACCATAATAAAATTTGAAACAATTTTTGTACACAGTTTTCAAAAATGAAAGAAAAGTAGAAAATGATAGGAACAAGTGAGCAAAACACTCAATGTCTGTGGGGACAGAGAAGAAGGAGATGGATGCTATTGGGATCTATAAATGAAAAGGAAGGGCTTAGCAGCTACCAAAGAATACAGTTGAGTGGATATTTAAAAATAGCAGCTCTCAGGAGTAGTATCCACCTCCCGATGATGATGGACAACTGTAGCATCGCGAGATCTAGGAATCACAGTACCTCAGACAAAAGACAAATACTTCAAATGACCTATAGGCAGTGATACTCGAGGAATGGTCCGAGCACTGGCACTACTCAAAGTTGGTTGGTCCGTGGACTGTTACCATTCTACACAGAAGAGTAGGCTTTTAGAAATTTTTTAGCAATTTCGTAGTTTATTTAGTCTGCTGAAACTAATACAAAAATTAGAGATTGAACTCCTTATGTCTTCTTTTATTTCATTTTTCTGGTATCGGTCTGTAACAGATTTGGGGAAGGGAGGGAACCTGGTGCTTCACAGTGGAAGGTTTGAGAAGTGCTGCTCGAGGGTGTCGATGGGACCCTCCTCTAGTTTCCTGCCTGAAGCAGCACCAAACCTTGGATACTGTAAACAGAATGGCCCACTGGAGGAAAAGGGGACAGCCCTGAGAAGCATCCATTCTCCAGCTTATGACAGAGGGCAAAGGGATCCTAAGAAGGACTAAATTCGGGAAAGATAGTAGAGAGAAAAGGATTTCAAGTGGTGAATAGGACATTGAAACCAACAGGACAAGTTATTAAGTAGAGAAATATCAAGAAAAGAGAAAACTACAGAAAGAATGAACTCCATACTACTAGATTTATACCAGAGGAATGAGGTGGTTTTGTTTTTGTTTTTTCTCAGAAAAAAATGGACGCAAATGCTGTGAAACAGTACCAGCAACTTCTACTCAGTTTTTCAGTAAGGAAATACATGAGCCCTCCAGGAAATGGAATCTCGCTCCTGAGGAAGCAATGCTGTTTGCACTCTCTTGAGAAGGAGAGGTCATATACTGACATGGCTAATTAGTGGATATGCTGTCTTCTTGGAATGTATGTTCCAAGAGGAGATGAGGAATTGGCCAAGACTAATCACACCAGTGACCACAACCCACTTCTGATGACTCACTTAGGAACAAATTGATACAATCAGACCCTCAAAAATAGTATCTTTACTTATGATGAAGAATGAGTAAAAACCTAAAAAAATTAATAGGCTTAGGAATATTTTCATCTCTTCCTCCCCCCATGTTAAGTGGGGGAAAAAAAGGTATGTGAAGTGAATAGGCTTGCAGATACAGTCAAAAGGATTGGGGTAGGGGTAGGTGGCATAAGATACACCACCCATACAAATGTCTTTTGTCAAGGGACATAGTTTTTAACTTGCCTTGTTACCATTTGCATTGATCAAGTGGGAAACAATCAAAAAGCTATACCGCTTCTAAAAATTAATACTGTTTCATAAGAAAGAACTGGTCAGTGACAAGAATAGGGGCAAAAACTTTCTCCCAAGACACCAACATCCTCTGAAAGTTCCTACTGGGAAAAAGAGTTCTGAACAGCCAAAGATATCACAAATGTCTGAGGAAATACAGGTAAGAGCCTATACCCAGAGAGTCAGATGAATGATGGGAAACTCTAAACAATAAAACACTGCCTACATACACTAGAGAGTTAAGACTTTTAATGAAAAGTAACATGAGCAGCAATTATAGAAGGTAAGAAAAGCATAAGGGGAAGGTGAAGAAATAGGTAGGAACTAGATCACACGGAACCTTATATAACAAGCCCACTAAGTTTGGCTTTTATTTTGTATATAATTAAAAGTAGCTAAGAGTAAATCTTAAAAGTGGTGATGGAAGGAGAACTGACTCTGGGTGGTGAACACAAAATGTGATTTATAGATTATGTAATACAGAATTGTATACCTGAAATCTATATACCTTCACTAACAATTCACCCCAATAAACTTTAATTTTAAAAAAAAAGTTCTCACATACACACAGAGATAACTATGTGAGGTGAAGGATGTGTCAATTACACTTGTTGTGGTAAGCATTTCACAATATATACATATGCGTATTATCAAATCATCACATTGTACACCTTAAACTTACACAAAGTTATGTCAATTATATCTCAATAATGCCAAAGTTATCATCTAGTTTTCAGTGTCTCTGAAAAGGGATTATAGGCAGTGTAAGGGGAAAGGGAGAGACTAGCTAGATATAGATACACATAGCCCCCAAGGGAAATAATGGTTGGTAGGTTGGACTAGAATATCCATGTGGACACAAAGAAATGTCTTGGCAAGAGATATATTCTAGAGGTAGGACTGACAGGATTAGGAAATGGATTTCATGTGGGAGACACAAGAAAGGGGGGAAAAAATCAAGGATGGGTCTTATACTTCTAGCTTGAGAAACTAGGTTGACTAGTGGTCCTA
This sequence comes from Rhinolophus sinicus, assembly GCF_036562045.2. Classification (NCBI taxonomy): domain Eukaryota; kingdom Metazoa; phylum Chordata; class Mammalia; order Chiroptera; family Rhinolophidae; genus Rhinolophus; species Rhinolophus sinicus. Next base: position 172,065,017 of record NC_133751.1, on the reverse strand, counting down.
TTTATTGAGATTAGGAAGTTTGGGTAGGAGGGTAAAGAGAAAAATGAAATTGGGATGATTCCAGAATAATATGACCATGATAGTGAGAGATATATGAATGAGATTTGATCCCCCTGTTATATGTTCTTATAAGCACCCTGTACTTTTCCTTCACCACACTTAATGTTTTGCATATAAATTGTATGTATACATGCATACATGTAGATGTATATACATATATAGTGTAGAGCTAGTGTTTATCTTCTCTACTAAACTATAAACTTGATAGAAATGGTGTCTGGCTCACTGATGTATCACTAGTACCTCGTATAGTACCTTTCACCTAATAGGTACTCGGGAATTATTTCTTTGATGAGTGAATCAGTGAATGTTAATCACATGAAAAATTTTTGAGACAAGGGATTTTTTAGCCCTAGGAAGATGGGACAGATTACTTCAAATAACTAAGTGATTGTGCAGTAGAAGAAAAGGTAGACTAATTTGGTAAGGTTCCAGATTGCAGAGATAAGAATCATGGGTAGAGGCAGAATTCAACCCTAGGCAAGGAAGAACTTTTGTTAGCCAAACCTGTATGAAAAATTCAGTAGGCTGCCTTACAAAGCAGTGCGCCCTCCATTACGACAAAAGGAGTCTTGGCTGTCCCTTGGTAGAACCCTATACTAGATGGTTTATAACTCAAATCGCTTCCAAATATATGCGACTATACTTTCTGTTACTTTAGATTCTTACATACCAGTTTTTTTCTTCTACTTCTGCCCATCCAGATACTAGAACCTGCACAACCTTCAAAAGAAACAGCGTACTATGTCTCCAAAAGGCTCTGCTTATCCAACCATTTTTTCTTTAGCTACATTGCAGAGTAGGGAGGAGATACTCCTAAAGAAAGTGCAGGAAGGAACTAGTGTAGAAGGAAAAGCCATTCCAAAGCAGATAGTGAAACTTTAAAGGCACAAATTTTACTGAGGGCTCAGGAACAAAATGGATTCAGTCAGTTGACTGAAATATCCATGGGGGGAGGGGGGTATTCTTCTCTTGATTACTGGGAAATCAAAGTTATTAATCTGACAACTAAATAGCCAAGCAAAGTGGAAACATTTAAATTCCACTTTGGCAAACTAGAAGAAATTACCAATTATCAGAGTCTTACCTATAAAACAAGAACATTTTGTAAATAAGTCACAGGGATGTAATGTACAGCACAGGGAATATAGTCAGTAATAACATAATTAGTGTGTGGGGTAATGGTCACTAGACATACTGAAGTGATTACATAGTAAGGTATATAAATGTAGAATCACTATGTTGCATACCTGAAACTAGTATACTATTGTATGCCAACTATACTTTCATTTAAAGAAAAAACCAAAACATTTTACAGATGAAATAGTTATGAAAATACCATCTTCCTCCTTCATGGACACATCAGTTCCATCAAAGAAACCCACTGACAATAGCAGTTTTACCCTATAAAGTTTGGACTCAGGGAGTGCAACTCTTGAATCTTTTCCAAGTAGCTGGGCATCATGTGAACAATCACTTTCTCACTCAAGACCATCAATCATACAAATTGTTCCATTAAAAGCACAAGGGAGAAAGCATAATCCCATTTGGAGGTTTGTTTTAATAGGGAGGTGGCCAGCCCATCTAAAAATATATACAAAAATCTCAATTCTTTAAGTTTCAGAGGAAAACTTCTCTAGAGTGAAATTCAGCATTTTCCTGGTGCCTTCCCTCACTTTTTAGCCGAGAGGAGCTATGGCTATGGCCTCCCAAAGCCCAAATAATTTGGCATTCTTTAGGTGAGACCTCATAGGCCTCGGTGTCCCAGGAGAAAGGTAAGAATGAAGACCCCAGGGACTGGACTGGAAAGGTCTAGAATCCAGAAATAGACTCCCACATTGGTTGGAAGTCTGTGACACTTCACCTGTTTCTTCATATGAGAGATGAGTTCAGTATTTCCCAGAGAACATTCTGTGATCTTAATCAGCAGCCTCCCGCGAAGGAGCCCTCAGTGGCCCTGAGTAGTTTCATGCTAATGAGCCACACATGCCCTCTGTGCTATGGTCACGCGTCATTCCGTGCAACATTTACCTTCTCGTGGAGAAAAGTGAGGTTGTCCAGCGGTGGCCTTACCTGTTTTTCCTGCTCCGCTTTCCCCAGTAATGAGAATACACTGGTCTTTATCTTGATCTCGCAGGGATCTGTACGCTTCATCTGACAGGGCAAAGCTGCAGGGCATAATGGGGGGGGAAAAGGCCTTAAAATGCAGCTCACTGTTATGTGGATTTTTCTCTTTTTTGGGTGTGTGTGGTGGTGGTGGGGGGGTCACAGGACAGGATTTTATTTCTTTTTTTAAATTATATTGGCGTGTCATTGGTTAGTAAAATGATAAAGGTTTCAAGTGTACAATTCTATAATAGATCATCTATATATGGCATTGTATATTCACCACTCAAAGTCAATTCTCTTTCCATCCCACATATTTGTCCCCCTTTACCTTCTTCTACCACCTCTCCTCTGGCAACCACTTAACTGTTGTCTGTGTCTATGAGTTTTTGTCTGTGGTACATATATACAATGGAATATTACTTGGCCATAAGAAAAGATGAAATACTGCCATTTGTGACAACATGGATGGATCTTGAGATTATCATACTAAGCGCAGTAAGTTAGGCACATAAAGTCAAGAACTATATGATTTCACTCATATGTGGGATATAAAACTAAAAGCAACAAACAAACAAGACCAACAAATACAAGTATTATGTGTTTATCAAATGAAACTACAGGCCCCTAAAGGACCATAGATATGCTTTAGATAGAAAACTGAGACATCACATTTTATTTCCTTTAAGTTCTTAAAAAGTAAATAAACAAACCATACATTTTTTGGGGCCCATGTTACCTTTTCCCATGCATTCTCAATCAAACAAAATGGTATTGATTTATTGTACTCTAGAGCTATGCTTTATTTAATGCACATGCTATATATTTACGGCTCATTTTACTAAAATCTAGGCATTTCAGAGAACCAACAAGAAAAATGTTACATCACAAATCCACAACCAGATAATGTTGACATTTTTCAGTACAATACAATCGTTTCAAAATAATGAGGAAAAAAATCTTGTCCACCATTAGAAAAAATGCTATCAAATACCAAATAGTTGATATTACTATCACTTGGCTAAATATAGAACTTCTGCCTTCGCAAAGAAATGACTGAAACTGCAAAGTCCACCAGAGGCAAATGGTACTGTGGATTTGCCATGGTTCTTGTCCAATCCCAGGCCCTCCCTGTGCCCCATGATGACAAAAGGCCTCCTATCAGGTAAGGCCAGGCCAGTCTTCAGGTTGACCTACCCCTCCTCAAAATTTACAAATAGGATGAATTTTGCTCCCTCTAGCTAACTGAAAAATAATTTTGACAACATGATAATGTATTTAATATGGGTAAAGTTCCTCTTCTAATTCATTTATCAGCAAATACTTACTGAAAGTCTATCTTGTGTCAAGAACATGCTGAGAACGCAAAGACAATTAAAACTCAGCCCTTCTCTCAGGAGCTCTGTCAAAAGCAGGGGAGAGAGATACAAACAGAAAACAGCAACCCAGCAAGGTAACGGCAATGATAAAGACTGTGCAAAACATTGCACAAGTAGATAGGGACCTCAAGAATCTTAGAAGGTGGAAAAACCAGTCCTAGAGAATGCATTAGCAAGACAAAGGGCTTTTAGGTGAAAACTATAGCCAAAAAAATCCTAGAGGTGGGTTAAGGGGTTAAGAGCAGTTCTGTGTTACTAGAAGGCAAACGTAAGTAAGAGAGATGAGTGATGAGATAAACGGGCAGACTCCAAAGAGAAGAATGAAGATGATAGGGAGCCATACTGCAGGCCTAGAAGCAGGGGAGTGGCACCGTGAGATGGTAACCAGATAGTAATTAGAGTTAAAAATAGCAGCACTTTGTATCAACACTGCCCCCAAGCCCTTTTGAGCTAATCATTTTAAATACAACAACAAAACTATTAAGAATAAACTATTACTAATTCCATTTATGGATGATGAAACTGGGGCACAAAGTGAGGTACACTGCCAGAGTGACAGAGCAGAGTCAGAACTGACCCACCCCTGCTCTTGACCACTGGACGACACCAGCTCTGCATTTGGGTAGATCACAGGGCTACAAAGGTGCACATGAGAGAGAGTCAATCTGGAGGCGGGGCGACTGGTGAAGGGCTGGGATCTAGGAAGAGTTTATATTTGGCCAACCAGACCACATGGGGCCTCTCAATCAAGGACTTTAGAGGTCCTTCAGAAAGTGTGTGGAGCCATTAATATTGACAATTTATTGAGCACCTTCAATATGCCAGGAGTTGAGTAAAGTGCACTCATATTCATCATCAAATTTAATCCTTAAAACAGTTCTGTGAAGTAAATGTTAGATTCCTTAAAGAAAAATGATCCAAATGATACTAAGAGGCAACGTGATATGCCCATGATCTCTTTCGCTGGACACTCAGAACTTGAACCCAGAAATATTCATTCTCCTGTGATTATTTGGGATGTTGTCTTTCACCTGGACTACGACGAGACCCTCAAGTAAAGCCACCCCGAGTCTGATTCCCCTCACGTTGATTAATCCAATGCCTGGTACATAATAATGTACCCTAAATGCATTTGTTAAATGAATGAATAAATACAAGAAAAAAGATAATGAAAATATCTAGGACAAAGACTTTTCAGAGTAACAGGTTGTTTTAGCTTGTTTAGAATGGTAGAGTGTATGCTGATCTCTTCCTGCCCAGCTCGTCTTCTGGTCCTGCAAATCCCTTTCAGCCATTCCCTACATAACCAAGTGCTATGCTCACCCCGCCAGGTCACTAAGTGGCCTCATCTTTCTCTCGTGTTCTCCAGTCCGCAGGTGGAAACTAGCGTCCCCCTGCGCACCACTGCACACCAGTGACAGTGGGGAAACACAGTGAATGTGGAGGCAAAAGTCACCCTGGCTGGGATTCCCTGGGCTCCAAAACCACCGCTTATACCACCTAATGACCTACAGCAAGTCCTTCATTGGCTCTGGCTGAACTTCAGTTTCTTCCTGTACAAAACGGAGACTGGAGCCACATACTTGAGCTTCGAGGAGTAAATAAAAGTGCATAAAAGCACTTTAAAAGTGATAAAGCGCTGCAACAACGTCTGAAATATTTCTACATTATAATTATTAATAGTTATGTGCACCTCTGATCCTCTACCAGAGTGTAAGCTCTTCTAGGGCGCAGCCTTTTTTTCTATCTAATTAATCTCTGTGTCATCCACAGAGCTGTAAACATTAAGACATCACCAATACCAAATTATGAACGAATGAGTGAGTGGACTCTCTCCAAGTACTGACAAAGTCCCTACTGGAGTGAGCTCCATGAAGAATGGTAAACAGGAAATCCATTTCTTCTATGACCTTCGTGCAGGGAAGGAAAGCATTGCTTAGATTTCTTATTAGCCTTCCTCCCCTCCCACTCCTTCCACCTCCAGACAATAGTTCAGAAGTGCCACTATCATAATCATCATTGTCAAGAAACACAGGAAAGCACATTAGGGTAAACACGAATGAACTATCCAACCATACATATTCGCCGACCTCTTCTGGGCTTGGTTAATTCAGGCCTTTTCCCTGCTTCCTGGGACTACAATTTCACCCTATATATTCCACTCTTACTAGATCCCAAATGACGCAAAATTACTTCTAACATGAATAACCATTATGATTTGGTGTGTGCGTGTATATGTGAACACACACACGGCTTCAGAAGATCACCACGGCCCTGCCATGGGTTTACTTCATCTCAAAACACCTAAGTTGAACACACTTTTTCCTTGTCTGTCCAAACAGAAATACTAAACTGCTGTCCCCAAAACTGGGCTTGATTCATCTAACAGAGAGTGTATTTGAATATAAGATAAAGGCAAAAGGGAACAGTTGTTCTTTCAGGATTCTAGAGAGCCCTGATTTCAAATTGCTGGGAAAATTTACCACCTAACTTACTTAAACACTAGGAAAACTGGCTTGGCTACTGGCACACCCATCTCAAACACAGGTACTTATTTCATATAAACACAGATCCTAACTTCGCTTTTTCAAAAAATGACAAAGGGTAGTAGTCCCTGAAGGGCACAATTCCCCATCCCAATCTCGTTCTCCTTTTCTCTGGCAACATTAGCACGTACCCATCACCAAGGCCAACATTTATAACTACAAACTGAAACCACATGCCAGTCTTCCAAACCACTCTATAATTAGGGAACCTAAATAAATCTTTAGAGAAGTTTTTACTTAAAAACAGTTGTGACCCATATGCTTCACATTATTTTGTGAGCATGTCAGCATTGTTATTTACCACACACAAAAATGAAAGATCATATAATGACGATAACGTAAGGGGCAAGCATGGTTTTTATCTCACCACATCAAGAGCCTGGTTTTATCCACTTCTTCTGTCCTCTAGTTGAGCTCTAAGAATAGAGAAGGCCTGATGTTTGAATGCAAGTCTCCCCTTCATTTCCAGATCAGCTCAACGGCTGTTCTTGGAGAGCCAAACTTTCCCAATACCAAGTTATGTTCACTGCATGTTTCCAAACAGCTGTACCTATTGCTTTTAGGTTTTAGAAGTTTGGTTTGGGGCTCATCTGTTATTTTCTGTCAGGGCGGAATGTTGGGTTGCATGTTCAAAATTATCTAGCTGGTATTTATGTTTCTCTTCCATCTTATTTCTGTTCAGAATGTTAATCTCCACAGTGGTTCTGCTTTCACGGTCTGCTTTCAGGGCAGTGACAGGGCTGCTTTTCCCAAAACTCCATGCCCTCCACCCTGCCATTTTCTTTCTAAGTTTATTTCACCTACAATGCAAAGCAGAAAAGATGCTCTGACACCAAATACATCACCACCACCACCTAAAGCTTCTGTTCTTCCAAGCATACTCTTATTTTTCAGTCTCTCTGGCTCTCCCCTAATGAGTTATATGAGAAATCATCTCTAAAACAGCCCGATCCATTCTGAAGACTTTTAGTTTGTCATCTCCATTAGCCAAAGTTTTTAACAGAACAAAATTTATCTCAGGAAACTTTCCTAAACTTAGATAACTGTTTCTACTTTTTTATCTCACGACTTTTTCTTCAAAAATTCTCAAACAACTATCCCCTTTCACTCAATCCTGATCCTAGAATACTTTCAAGTCACACAAGGGAAATTTTGCTTCGGAATTCAACCCTCTTAAAATAGCTCAGTCTCAAAATTCTCATATACAATCGAGATCTACAAATCTCAACTATTTATTTCCTTTCCAACTCTGGTTAAGCACTAAAAACTGTGTTTCTAAAACTAAGTAACAAAAAATGTGTGTTTTTAAAAAATTCCTAACCTCCAACTGTTCCACCAATTTCTAACTTCATACTGAACTTGATCAAGGGCTGACATAGTCCACAAGAAGGAAATGGAAGAGAAGGAAAAGGAGAAAAGACATTATGTGTGGTATGCTTTGCATGGTAACCTCCGAGGAGGGGGTTGTCTGTTTGTTTGCTTGCTTTTAAGGAGAGGCACCATGTTGGCCTTCCTTGAAAACTACTATTGCAGATGTGTGTATAATTGTCTGATATTAATTCAGAAAACGTTCACCCACTTGAAACATATCACCTTGATAAGTTAGTGTTGTGCCCTTCCACCAGACATTCATCCTCTCACATCTGAAGGGAAAACATCAGGAAAAGTAAGTCTTTATAGTTATTTATTACAAATGACTGTAACTTTTTGTTCTGGACATTTTTATTGCATTTGTGTCCTATGTCAAGATAAACATGGTAAATCAATACATTTGCAACAACAGTTATCTCTTCAGATATAACATTAGTAAGCATTCCTAACAATCTAAGCTTTAGAACAAGAGAAGATAGAAAACAAAAGTAAGCCTCTCTTCAAAATAAGTAGCGACAGGCAAAATGTGCACTATAAAGTACAAAGGAAAGAATATGAAAACAAAGAACGGAATTGGAGGTAGACGGGAGATGAGAGGTAAATAGACCTAAATGGTTGCAAAATTACTCTATTTTACATGAAGTGGTACAATATTGAAAAGTTAAGAATGTATATTATAATACCTAGAACAACCACTAAGATAAGAACACAAAGAGCAACAAAAATAACAAACTGAAAAATTAAAATAGAATTCTAAAAAAATATTCAAGTAATCCAACTGAAGGCAGGAAAAGAAAAACAAACAGAGGAGACAAATGGAAAATTATTAAGTGGTAGACCTAAAGTCAACCACATCAATAATTACGTTAAATGTTAATGGACCAAATACACCAATTAAAAGGCCAAGAATGTTAGAATGGATATAAAAGCAAAACCCAATTATACACTGCTTGCAGGAGTCACACTTAAAACATAAAGAAATAGGTAGGCTGAAAGGAAATAAGCAGAAAAAGATATATCGTGTAAAACAATTGGTCAAAAAGAAAAGAAAAAAACCCTGCATTGTACTTTTCTCTTTATACATCTAACGTCAAAGAGGTCCCTAGTTATCATCTCAATATAAGAAGGATGCTATACCATGGCAGGGCACAGCTCAGTGGCCCATGCGGGGATCCAACTGGCAACCTTGGTGTTATTAGCACCGCGCTGTAACCAATGGAGCTAACCGGCCACCCCCAAGTACATTCTTATATCCTACCCGTAAGTAGCTACACTGCTTTCTTTTGGCTACATAATTGAAAAGGTTTATTTCTATTAGCCACAAACAGATATAATCTCATCAGGATGAATCATTTTAAGATGATATCTGTTCTGAAGTGACAATGGTAAAATATCAAATAAAGCTCGAAAGTCAGGCTTTAAAATAGAACATGACAAAAAGTCTATTTTTCCTTTAAAATTACATTGGTTTTCTAAAAACAGGCTCCGCGGTATTTTTGTGAAATTTCATAGCTTGTCTGAGTCAACCTCAATGTACACCAGGTCTCTCATTATTCTTTAATGGGTCGCTTAAAAATATTTTTAATCTTAATGGTCAAATGTAACCGCTAAGGGGACAAGAATCCCATATCTGAATGTTCTGTGTATATAAAGTGGCTCACATGTGTTATAATGCTTTAAGGAACAAAAGAAATCCCAGTGTAATTAGTTAAGAAATTCTTACAGTTACAGTATTAGGATTTACAAACAAAGCTCTTTATTTCAAAAAGTCACATGTAGTTAGGGATTGTAATGCAAAACAAACAGCCAAGGGCACTTAAGGGATAATCTTTCAATGTTTTAGAAATCTTATTTATAATCCTTTTTGTGATAGAAGTTTTGGGACACACCCAAATTCTTCCAATCCCCTGGGCCTAATCATCAAAATCATAATGGAGTTCGGTCCAGGCTACCCAGTCCTAGGCCAGCGGGCTGAGAGTCCCCTGACAAAGTATCAACACCTTCCTTTTACTACTGAAGACTGAGAGATACAAAGGTGGACTTGGTCAAGAGGTGACTCTTTTTCAAAGGTGGATTGCAAAAGCCAGGTATTGGAGATATGCATTAGGAAGCAGATAAGAGGCTTAGCGAGACTGAATTATTCCAGGAAGGAAAAGGACAGGACTTGATCTGAAAGCAGCAAGGCGGAAACATCTGCCTTCGGGGCCTAGAAGCTGCTCTCTGGAATGTAGTAGCACTCCCCTGCTGCTGCTGAAAACTTCCTTCTGAAATCGGTGCCCTGAACGCGAAATACCACCCGGGGAAAGCCCTCCACAGGGGCAGCATCCTGCCTTTGGCTTGGCAACCAGTCAAAAGCAAAGAGGCTAATTCCACTTTATCTGTCTTTGCTGTTACAGGGACTTGGAGTGTGAATGGTTCTACTGTCTAGAATCAATCCCCTAATAACAAAAATGGAAGAGAATGTGGAGGCTAGAGGAGAACATCCACAAGGGCTGAATCCCCAAGGAGCTCATGGGCACCCATGAGATAAGAGGCATTGTACTCACTGTGTGGGTTATGAGGACAATGGTTAAGAGAATCTGTCCTCTAGAAGCTTAAAACCTAACAGGGAAGACACTTAAGTTCCCCCAATATAGGGAATGTGAGAAGGTAGTTAACACATTACCAATCTCCTAAACACATTTAGAAAAGGAAAAAATGACTTTTCCTGAGAGAAGCATGTCATGGAAAGCTGCAAACTCTGAACCCCCAAGGAATACGCAAGGACGGAGGTTGGGTGGACACAGAGCAAGGAGGAAATTATGTTATTTCCCCTATGCAGAAATTAACAAAACACACCTGATTTGAGAGAAAGAATAAATATACAATCGGACTCTAAATTCAAATTCAATAGGCCCATAAAATATTTTTAGTATCTCTTTTAACAATACTAACAGTCATCTTTTATTACTCGACTCAAAAAAATAATTACACCGTATTACACTCAACAAGAATAGACCTTTCTGCTCAAAGTGAATACAATTAAATAAATTCCCAGCACAACTTTTTTTTTTTTTTGGCAAAATAGATCATTTCAATTAATTTCATAGTCAGTTTTTATGATTTTATTAAGGGTAACTAAATCCTAGACACACCTATCCCAGGAGAGGTTACTCCAAAGACCTTCCTTGTGATCCTTAGGACTTATTTTACTCATTAAACTAAAAAGAATGATTTCAAGTTCTCAAAATGCTAACAGATTTTTCAGATAGATGTTGCCTCTTACAGATTTAAAGCCTTTAAAAGTACCACCTCGTATGCAACTTTGGGGTTTTTATCTTTGTTTAACTTTGAAACACACATTCTGATCTAAGCTACTGCACAACCACATCCCAAATAGTTAGACTGTTAAGCGAGCCTTTCATGTTTAAAACACTCATGTAAAGCACTTTTGACTTTGATAGCCCCTAAGTGCCTGCTATGTACACAGAATGCAATGAAGTGGGGTCTCAGCTTCTCTCCAGTAGAAGGGAGACACACAAGGATGCTCATTCACAACAGAAGTCACTGAGCTGGGGACCCTGTGTGGCACTGTGTCCTGAAGAAGTGCAGAGAAATCTAGCTGTGGTTGTCACAGAAGGCATTGGGTGTAGATGGTATCTGAGTGTGGGAACCCCAGGTACACATTGGTTTGGTTCATTAAAAAAAAAAAAAATGCACAAAGGAGAGGGAGTGGGCAGTAGTAGGTTATCAACTGCTTCAAGCTTTGATCTGTGCTTCCAGGCTTACAGGGCCTGTGCAGAGAGTGTTTATAAAGCACACTGCAGTGTCTGAAACAGAGCAGGCACTCAATGAAGGACTGAAAGACCAGCTGAGGCTAAGTTTGCATGTTTACCTTATAGAATCAAGGTCACAAACCTAGTCACATTTTAAAGAATGAGATCTGCCACCATTTCATAGAGTGGATTCAAAATTCAATGAAGTAAACAAATATTAATAAGATGCCTGGTTATAAAAAGATACAGGCACATCTATACCTACACAGACCACTGTGTACATACAATGAAATGTCTGGGGTTGCATATGTAATTGTGGGAAGAGGAATGTGAATTGGCATCATCATCATCATCATCATCATCATCATCATCATCATACTTCCTGGTTATTAGCTAAATTCTATCATGATACTGTAAGGGAGGAACCATTTTGGAAGTAATTTTAAGAGAATTCCATATTCATTGATTTAATAAACATTCTATGGGCCAGGGGGCAAGTGTCAGGTGGAATACAAAGGCTACCATCCATACCCGCAGGCGCTGCGCTGAGAGAAATCATGTACTATCTAACTAAATAATAATTTAGTCATTTGATGACATGTCATTTGGTCTATGGGACTTAAAAAAAAAAAAAAAAAAAAACTAAAAAGCAACAAAACGACAAAAAAAACCTTTCCCTAAACATGAAAGGGATGCAGGTACTGGGGGAAAAAAAATACTTTTGAATTAAAATTTTGCGTTTTCTCTTCCTTTCAGGCACCCAAAACCTTTCACATCCGGCCCTTCCTCGCCTCTCCATCACCTGTTTTTATTGCCTTAGACAACTTCATAATTTCTGACCTGAGCTCCAGGAACCCTTAAAGCAGTTTTCTATATCCACCCAGGACACTTTCACAAGCCATCTTAATACAATGCTGTCAAAATAGGGCATTTTTCATTACCATGACTCTCTCCATTCCTATGCCTGTCCTCACTGCAGCCACATTTAACACCTTGATGTTATGTATTTCTGTAATGAAGTGTTTTCCCCAAAATTTGTTTTTGGTTGTTTTTGTTTGTTTGTTTGTTTTTAATTTTTATTGGGGAATATTGGGGAACAGTGTGTTTTTCCAGGACCCATCAACTCCAAGTCAACTCGTTGTTTTCAATCTAACTGTGGAGGGCACAGCTCACTGGCCCACGTGGGAATCAAACTGGCGACGTTGATGTTATGAGCACTGCGCTCTAACCAACTGAACCAACCAGCCACCCTCCCCCAAATTTGTTAAAACGCAAAGCATGGTTGTATCATTCCTGTCCTCCAAAACTACAGTCCTATGGAGTCTCTGATTTTAAGTATAAGACATTACTTCGCTTAGGTACCAGACAAGTGTTTCCTAGGGAGTCTGGACTGAACAGAAGTGATCCTAATGTGGCCCAGAGGCTCCTTCCCCCTCCTCACACACCAGGGTTTAATAAATACCTATGCAAATAGGCTTTGCAAATTCAAGACAGACAAAACGCAGAAGGCTTTCCTCTGGATTTCTAAACAGAAAATAAATGATTTCTGTTATTACACAGCCACTTCCATGTCTTAATGTGAAAAAGAAACTCAGTGACTGAAGACGAGAGGACATCAGAGGATTGCAAGTGAGACCATCAAGATAGAAGCCCGCTCAGAGAACGAGCAGGCTCCAGGCTTGGAGTGACTGACAGCCCTCTCAGAGAGGACCTACTGTGGTCAAAACAGGATGACTACTCCTGACCTGGGTGTGTCCTCCAGCGGTTCTCACTGCCAATCCCAGTCCTGATCCCCACCCGGGAAGGGGGCTCAAGGTGCCAGCAGGTCTGTTCTGCACAGTATTTGGTTACTATTTTCATATTTTATGTGATTTTTTTTTAAAATGCTGCCTTTAAACAATGGCTTCAAAGTGGCCACATAAGAATGGGTAAACCAAAAATACCATATGCCACTGGGACAGCGGCTGGCTTCCCTGCAATGCTCCTCCTTCTAAAATACAAACAAGTCACTCCTTCCTTGGCAAGCTTCGATGGCTCTCCAACACTCTGGCAAGAGTTTGGCCCAGGACCTTAGGCAGGGGACGATGAAACAAACAGCAATGCTTTGAGCTACAGCTAACTGCTAGAGGAAGATTTCACGCTGCTACGCCAAGTGCCCTGACACTCACAAAACGTCGGAAACAACTCATATCATGCCATCACACAGAAAGCACAGCTCCAAAATGAACCCAAATATGGAGCACTGAAACATCTGCTTTCAAGTTTTTTTAAGCCATGTCCAGAAGTCTGCATGTTGGCCACGAGAAAATGACTGTTCACATGTCACATACACAGGTCACATACATATTTAAGAGAAACACTCAGATCTTCAAGCTGGCAGTTAGCATTTATTACCACATGCCTGGTGGGATTGGGGCAGAGGGGGGAGCGCGGTAGTCATCTAATAAAGATTTTATCTAAACTTTGAGAAACTAAGAATAAAGTCCTGAAAGCCAGCAACGATCCTCCCAGGTCAGCAGCGTAGGACAAGGGACCCCAGATGAGAAGAGATCATGCCCCGAGGTGCTCTGGGACAGGTAACTGGGCCCTTGAGAGCTATGCACAGTGCTGGTATACATTCTTTTACAGAATATTTAAGCTCAAAATTCATGTAAATAAAGGCTGGTTTCTGGTTACCCAGAGAGGTCAAAATCAGGCAGGTCACACACAGAATCCAATCTCTAAAAGCTTTATTTCTTACTGGTGTGCTATAGATTAGAAAGCAAGCAATGTCTTTCCCAGGAACGAGGCTCTCTCCTCTGGCTCATCTCCCTGTCACTGCCCTTCTGCCCAGTGTCCACACCAAACACCTTCTCTTGGACAGTCCGCGACGATTCTCTCGTTCTAGAAATCCCTTGCCTATATACCCATAAAATCCCATTTATACATCTAGTATAACCGTCACATGTGGTGTTTTAATTTTTGAAGACTTTTTTGCTTACAGTTTCTCTACCTTGAGAGCAGGAATAATGACCCACCATCTCAGTGCCTGACACAGGATATGCTCAGAATCAATTTGTGGAATAAATTCTCACGCACGCAGTCTTGCCTCCTATTCATGAAAGACTGACAAAATTAATGTGTGGCACTTTCAAAGTCTATGTTCATTTACCAACTATTTATAAAAAACCAAGTAAAGGAGAAATCAAAACAAATGCTATTCAAGTATGCGTATGTAAATGCACATTCATATGTTTACAAAGAAAGGGCTCTGGATTTAACATAAAGTTAAAGAGAAATGGGACTCCACTTTACACTCTCTAGGGGACATTCTTCATTTAGGTTATTTCTTAGTATTTAGCAATTCTCTCTAATGCTGGTCTATACAGATTCTATTTGAAAACATAGGCAAATGACCACCTAAAATCGTCTGCTTTAAGAAAAGCAGTCAACATCTGATTCTATTTGCCCTAGTAACACTTCAGGATCTTGCTAGTTCTTGAACTAAGAAGTAAAACCAATTAGAGTCATTTCTAGAGAGCTGGCTGGTGAAAGTATCCTGACCAAAATGAGATTTCCTCTGCTCTCCAGGGCCTCAAGTTCAAGGCTCACCCTCCACTATGGCCTCTTAAGAGTCCCCTATCCCAGTCCTCTTCTGACTCCCACCCCCAGCAAAATACCTCCTCCTCCCTGGAAGAAGGCATAGAGTTTCACTGTCCTAGAATTGTTCTTCAGAGCAGATTTTCTGCACCAAGAAAATCACTACAACTTGCAGAGGTGGGACACTCAGAATTTTTGCTAGATGAATAAACCAATAAACCTTCAAAGACTCCACATTAAATCTTTATAACTTAAACTGGTGAGGAGATGGCCTAGAAAAACTGGTTAATATAAACCTCTGTGTCTCTTCCATGTGTCTTTCTTGCCACTGAATACATGCTATTGAATACAGTCAATTTAGTGACATGTCCTAGAACGATGCCAAATGACCCTCGATGGAGTTCTCTATATGCCAATAGTAATAGGCTTAGTGACAGAAGAAAATCTATAAAGATTTGGAACAAAGCCACATATTGACTCAGGAGTTTTCAGAACTGTGAACACTTATTGGAGAAAGACTTCTCTGCAATTTGTATAAACAGTCGTTAAAATAGGGAATCCCAATCCCTAAAAATATTCTATGGTTCCTAACTTTGTTGCTTAGTTTTTTAAAAAAAGAAAGAAAGTGCACTGCACACTTGACTGTTCTCTCCAAGTTTGCTTACTTTAAATACCTATTGATTGAGAAAATACCAATCTGTGCACTAACTGTCCAGGCCGAAACACTGGGACCACCACCCTACAACCTACATAGTGACGACTCACCATCATAAACTAGTTCCAGTGTAGAGAATCTTCTATTTGCCATGACTCATGGCCCACATCTCTAAAGAAAGGTGCGGGCCATCTATTCAAACAAGTCTTGGTTTGCTTCCTCATAGAACAACGACAGCCCAACCTATTACTCAGTGGGTTTTGAAATTAAGGCTCTTTCACTGATGAGAGTATGTATACTCTAGGCCCTTTCTAGGGAATCCAACCTCCAATTGTCTGCAGCCCACCTTTAATTCAAAGCCCAACTATGAGAAAACAGAAAACAAAGGAACATACACCCGAGTATCACCTGAAGGAGAAACTGCAATCTCTCTGTTCCCTGTATTCCTCAGTCAAGTCAAACCATCAATAAGCCAGGTAGTAGCACCAGTGGGTCTCAACCTTGGATGTACATTGGAATCACCTAGGGAGCGGGCTGATGCCTCGTTCTTCCCACCCTCAAACTCTACAGATTGTGACAGAATTCTATGGTGGTTCTATGGAGCAGACGAGGATGATAATGACTTACACATCTTTGAGACTTACTTTTCCTAAACTGTGCTTTAGTGTTATGTCCTCTGCTTCCACTTAGTGAGGTGGCATAAGAAGCAGCTATATAAAATTCACTGACTCCTGCAGGGAAATTTGGAGAGTTGCTGCTCAAGATGACATCCTTCACATCTTAAGTCCCATAAGAGAAATCTCTTTTAAACCTAACTGGTAAGGAAAACTGCTTCTCTTGAGCAACTCAAATGCTTTGATCTTCTGTGCAAAAATAATGTTGCAACTGATCATATTTCCCCTTTTGTTTCTACTGCAAGGAAATAAAAAACCCAAGTTCAATAACCATTGAGGACATCATGGTATTAACTTTTGCTTGGGTCTCGTTTACTTTTGTTTCCTTGGCTCTGACTTTTAAAAATCTATTCATTTTATATTGACTGTAAAAGAGTAAGCTGCCGCCAGTCAATTTTCAATGTGAGGCAATATAATAATTAGCTCCTATTCATTCATATTCCTCACACATTTTTGAACTATAAAAAACTTAATAATGCAATTGGTGTGACGATAATCCATGCATACATGTACAGCTCTTCTTTGTTTTCATTTTCTTTTTGGGGGGAGTGGGGGGTAGATAGGTAGGTATGTAGATAGATCTATCTAAGGAAGACAAGCAATTTCCCAGAAATTTTTCATTTATTCATTTAAAACTGTAACATTCTAGTCACAAATCCAGAAAACGTTTTAGTTTGCAAAGTGATAGATATAGGTTTTCCAGAATAAAAAGACTATAATTTTAAAAACAACATCAAATCAAGAGTAACTTTGAAAGGCTACTTCCATGCCTCATGTTATGAAAATAAGAACTCCGAATGCATGACAGTTGGCATGGATTCTGTATTTATTTGTGTAGTCCCAATTCCATGCTTTACCCACTATCCATCACCCAGCCACCTCCAAACTCCCACCTCTTCTCAAAAAGCCAATATATTATTCTCCTTTCATGCCAATTCTAAGAGTTCTTCCCTTACATGCTTTTGTGAAGTTACTGAAAAAGAGACATGTGCTCATGAAATGTATTGTTCTATTCACTAACGTCTCCAATGTAAATAAACCAAAATTTGGTCACCAGTGACTCAGAGTAAAGACTTATTTCTTGAAAGTTATCTCTATAAAGAAAATTGAAAAATATGTGCCTTCTTTTTCATGTCAGTAAAGCCTCTCAGGTACACCTCCAGGTTGATAAGAAGAGTTTCTGTCACAAGTGCCCAGCTGACAATGAAGTTGGAAAAGGACAAAACCATGCTTCCAATCTAGATGTTAACTAATCTTCAATTACTCTTATTTAGACTGAACTCAGAAACCCTAAAGCATGGCCCCACATACACCGTTTCCTAGTTGTTCTAGACAACTGAAGCAAACCTGTCATTCACGAAGATTAACGGAATGTTTCTCATGAATGTTTTCCTAAAACACGCCACACATTTCTTAAACCAGAGGATCATATATTCATAGAAATTTAGAGTTGAAAGGAACTTTAGAATTAAATATTTCCCATTCACAAATTCTTTCTTGACGTTCACAGCTTAAATACCCACCAATAAATAATTCTATTGAAAGTACAAGTTAATTTGTAAATATTTAGCAGTCACATTACCATTACACATCTCATATTTGAATAACTGTACTGTTTTCTATTATGAATATTTAAAGAAGTTTCCTATATTTTAAAAATTACATTATACAATTACAATTTGAAATTTTTCCTGTTTTTTGCAGAGGTCACTAAATATCAGGCTGAGATACCCAAGCAAAGTCTTTACAATTTGGCTTAATCTTTATGAATTCCTAGAACATCAGATATTTTTGAACATGATCCATTTAACTGACACTACAGACTGTCTGTCATGTGACAGCCACTGTCTAGGCACCGAGAATGCAGCAGTGAACGTGGACCTGCCGTTCTATGGGTGCAATGGAGGGGAAGACAGGCAAGAAAGAAACTAAGTATAATATGCTGGAAGGCGGTGAAAAGAGAGAAAGCAGGTAAGGGATGGTGAGTGCGGGGCAGAACAGAAAAGGGGAGCAGGCTGCAACTGTTAGAAAAGATAACAGTGATAGAACCCACCACCGTGACATTTCAGCAAAGACTAGAAGAAGGTAAGGCAGAAGGACATGTGGCAAGGGAGCGGGTGAAGAAGGAGGAAGGGAGATAGATAACGCTCTGTTTTAATTATCTATGCTACTTTAATGCTCTATCTAATGTCTGCAGAAGTTGGTTGACAATGATTTTTAATCATACCTTTGGGTACATCAACCTACAAATATTAATAGTGACAAGGAGCAAGATACTCAATTTGGCATTCTGGTACCATTCGAAGAAAATAGGAAACTTCATATATTCCCAAAAGGAGATAATGTATTGTAGGAAAAATAAGATTTATACAGATAAGAAGATAATTAGCTTTTCAATAAATTCAAAAGAGATGTATAAACTGGAACTTGCTTTTTATATCTGTTTATCAAAAAACATGTATATTCTTCCCGATTAAGAGGTTGTAAGAAAAGTATGTAGATGATATATTGTAAACTTTTTTGCGAAGTACTTGATCATGACCAAAAATTAACAACAGAATGACTGGTATAAATTTGGAAGTAAAATTCAAAAGTAATATACTGTCTACATTACATGAGATGAGAACACAGAGTGACATCATTTATTGGAGATAAAAGAGGGGGCTTTGGTTTTTCCCACCATGGAAATAAATATTATTGCCTTAAAATTAAAATTTAGTGGTCAGATGTAACATCAAAATTCTATAATAATTTCTAAAATTTAGTATTTCTTCACCTTCCATCTTTGATGACATCCTTATTTGGAAAACGAATTTAACTAAAGTTGTCCTTAAACACCCCAGTTTAGAAGAAATTTATTTTTATTTATTCATCACCCATGTGGGAAGAGTTGAACCCCAGAAAATTAACACTGCATTGGCTTAAGTTTCAAAGCTGGTTAGAACCATTTTGTCACAATTCCCAATAGATGAATATGTGAATTAATAGATGACATCAGCATCTCATTTTCTAAAACTCTCAATGAATACTTAGGTCTCCAAAAATCAATAATATAGGAATTGGACCAAAAATAGACCTATTGCCATAAACTATGAGAGCATTTAGACATATCTTCAAATATTCTTATTATTAACTGCTTCTATAAATAATAGCAACAAAATGTGACACTACTAAAAGTCTTTGTTCATAATAAATCAATAAGCCACTAGTCTCTGTGCTGAACAGCAGTGTGAAAGAAAAGGAATAATAACAGAAACATGAAAAATGAGTCTACAATTTTTCTTTTGTAGTTTCAAATGCAGTCCAGTAAGATTTAAATGAAAATGTAGAAATGCACCATGATTATAGTCATCACAAGGTAAAGGATATTTAGAAGTACTTTAAGAGGACTTATTTTCTTTCTAAATTATACGACCGACCTCCTGTTTCAATTTGTGCAGAAGCTTGCTTTACATGGTATCCATGAGTTGAATTATCAAATAGTAACAACCCTACTGAAATGAACAGGTCATCCTAGCAAACAGCAGGCCATGTGACATACTGAATAAATCCCATTTCGTTTCCCCCTTCCTGGGCACATAGGAAGACTGTATTTCCCAGCTTCCTTCGCAGTTAGATTGGGCCCATGTGACTGCGCACTGGCCAATGAATAAAGTCTGACCTTGCTCTCTCTTCACCTTCCACAGCAGCCTTAAAAGCCATGGGTTCCAGTTGTTATAACTACAAGATAGAAGCAGCTTGGATAGAAGTCACCACTTGGAGGAGAACCTCTGAGGAAAGCCATCTGACCTGTTTCAGACTGTGGCATCAGTGAGAAATAAACCTTTGCGTTATGTTTTGAGATGTGAAGGCTTGTTGCCCGAGCATCACCTACCTGATTCTGACTAATACATCCATATATTCCCTAACGTGATCTCAAACATACTTAGACTATAACCTTGAATTTCATTTATGACAGTTAGAAAATGTTAGCAACCAGCACAAAATAGTTGAAGGCTAAAAATAAGTATTCCCTGAGTCCCTATAACATGTACCTAACACTAGGCCTCCGAGGGAAGGTGTGGGCATCCCAGGGCACGTCAAAGATGAGCCCCTGAAGTATGGATCTAAAAATATTAGAACTTCTGTTTATATGCCTTTATTCATCAATTTTTAAAAAGAGCCTATTCTTGTGTGTGTGTTATAATGTATGTATACAATACATTAGGATGGTATTACTTGAACTTAACAATAGATAAGCAAACATACTGAATGATTTTAAGACCACTGATTTTAGAGGCAACAAAGTACGTATAATACATAGTCGCTGCTCAAAAGATGCTTACTCTTGTATAAGTCCAATACTTAAATAGGAAATAATCAATAAAATATACAAGGTAGTATACAATGACGTGCCATATAACTGTAACATAATGCATGCTACAGAAAATATGTGGTAGGACCACCAAGTGGTCTTTTGAGAAGAGGCTTCAAAATACAGATATATCCCTGGTGCAGTTTGAAAAATGAGTAGGATCTGACTATATGGAGGAGAATGGAGTGAGTATAACAGAATATGAGGCCAGGGTACCTGGAAAGAAGGAGAAATAAAAGAAAAAACAGTGGAATAAGCAAGAGGCCAAGTGAAGCAGAGTTTACAACTGATCACTAGCTGCAAATCTATTCAAATTCTTTTTTCACAGACAAAATTTTCACGTGAACTAATTTAATCTTGTAAGTTCTATTCAAGACCAGTGCAAGATATACATAGCCACCATTTTTAGAAACACTGAAGTCCCTAAATATAAAAAAAGTCACAAGGATTTTCAGGTTTTAAGATTCATTTATGCTACCAGATCTATGCCTGTAAGAAGTTATGGCATTCACACGGCATATCACAATTCTAGGTAGGATACTGTTATAATGAAAATTATGTTACACTATGAAAAGGAAGCAAATGTTCAAAGTATTATACATCATTTTCTATTTGTTTTAGGAACAATGCCCAACAAACACCCATACACATTTCTATACTTCCTCCTTCCTGCTATCCACGTTCCAGGTAATGAGTAACCAGGCAGCAATGACTCACCCATATCATGTTATCTTAAATTGCTACATGCATTCATTTCATAATTTATATCTTAACATATTTATACTTCAATAACATTTTTCTTTCATACATTTCTCTGATCTCAGATGGGATTCTGCTATTCTGAATATCCTTGTTTTTATCCATAATGCTATTCACATAAGCAAGTTATGTGTAAGAATCGCCATTAATGATGGAAAAGGCAGGTATAAATACAAATAGAAGAAGCGGCAACACTGTCAGACAGAATGTAAGGTAGGGAATGAGTGTGAGAATATGTCTTTTGAAAGCAACCAAAGCAATGGCTTAAAAACTAGCAATTCCTAAAGAAACATTCAAGAGCCCTTAGCAACCCATGCTTCAAGACGATAAAAGTGGAAATGGGCCCTGCCAGTGGCAATCTAAGGTCTTAAGCAGGCAACCTAAGAGTGTGCCTCCAAGTATTTCCCAAAGATAAAAGATCCCGGGTGCAAACCAGCCAAATGTTCCCTCCCTCCAGGCACTTTCTAATTTTTTGCTGTTAATATGGACTAAAGGAAAAAGATTAGTAGAAATGTATACATTCTAACTTATTCCTCTATTGCTCAATTTTTGTGAAATTAGGCTAAACCATCTATAAAGTTTAGAATGTTCCTAACATAATTGAGGATATTCTTTTCAGATCTCAAGCAGATCACTCATGCATCCAGACATTGAACACTAATATCCCAAGGGGAGGGCATCATAGCCAAAGGATGGAGCATTCTTTGTAGAAGTCAATAATGGCTAAAAATCAGTCTACTCTGTATCAAATGTTCCTCCTTCTGAATAACATTATGATGCATCACCAATAGCAACTAGAGGTTCTGTCATAACATCTGTTTACATTTATAAGTCATTTCAACATTCAGTCATTCACTACTCATTCATTAAAACATTGCATTTATACACACACATTCAGGCATATTTAACAAGTCCAAAAATGTTTTCCAGTTGGGGACTGAAAATGCAAGATAGGCAATTTTTCCAGACACATAAGCTTGTAATTTTAAGTAATGCCCTCATCCCCAACTTTCCTCTGATTACTTTAGAGTAACCTTCATAATCCTTCAATCCTCCCAGTGATTCAAGTAGACTGGTATTGGAATGTTTTATTTAAAAGAAAAGAAAAAGGTTTACATATCCCTCAAACACCTTTTCCCCTTCCTAACACTCTGCTTGACTGTGCCATAACCAAAACTGGTCTTTTGCTTTATCTTCTATATAGCTAGTTATTACATTACAGCAGCCACCTATTTCTAAGATTCCTTCCTCAAGACTCAACACAGGTGGCACCTTCCGAATCTCTGAACCCACCAATTTCTTGTGCTTCCAACTTATTCCCTGTCATTGCAAATATGCCATTATATTTAAATGAGCCGTTTATGTAGGCATTTCCTTCTCTTCCGAATTAGCCTAAAGATTCTTGAAGACAAAGACCATGTGTGTCTTCGACACATAGTTTCTAACAAATAGTATGCCCCCCAAATTCATTCATTCATCCATTCACTTGCTCACTCAACAAACATTTATGGACTAGCTGCTATGTCCCAGACATTGTTTTAATTGCTGTGGACACAGGGATGTATGAAATAAACAAGCCCCTGCTCTTATGGAGATGACTTTCTAGTACAGGAGACAAACGATAAAGACATAAAGAAATACCAGATAGTGATTAATGAAAACAAGTAAAGGCATGTAAGGGGATGCTGAGTGACTGGGTGGGGACTGCTATGTCAGGTAGCGTAATCACTACCGGTTAAGGTGTTTCCTAACTGAAGTGACAGGACAGGTTAGCTCCAAGATGGGGGAAGACTGATGCAGAATGTCTGGCATTTTAGGAGCCAGTGTGGCTGGAGCAACGGGTGAGAAATAATACATGCAGCCTTGTGGCCAGAGCGCACATCACGTGGAGCCCTACAGGCCACACACTACAGGCTTTTGAGCAGCAAAGAAAAACAATTTGATGGGCATCTTTAAGAAAGCTCACTTTAGCCAGCAGCCATGACATTCATGGAGAAAAGATGATGGTGGTGGAGGGTAAGGCGTGGGCGGAGGAGACAATAGCAGAGGAAGGAGACCAGTTAGGAGGCTGCCACAATCATCTACGCAAAAGGGGACAGTGCTTTAGACAAGCACAGTGGCAGTGGAGGTGATGAGGTAGGGATACAGAAAGGCAGAGCCAACACCACCAGATGGTGGGTTAAATGTGGGGTGGGAGAGAAAAGGAAGATGAGATTTGTGGCATGAGAAGCCAAAGGACGGTGTTGCCATTGACAGAGATAAGAAAGTGGAGAGGGAACGGGGCAATCCCAAGTCTGCTTTGAAGCATACGAATGTCTGAGCTGCTTCTTCGACACCCAGGAAAACCCTGAAGAGTTGATCGTAGCTGAGTCGCCTGGAGCTTAGGCCAGAGCTCAAGCTGGAGAACGAAATTTGGGGGCATCAGCACGCAGAGGGCCTCAAAGCCCAGATAAAATTGGGGCCTACAGAGGAGAAAAGAGAAGGCCTCCGAGCCGAGCCCTCGGACCCGCCAGCATTCAGAGGTAGAGAGAAAGGAGGCACGTTCTGAGGAGGCCACAGATGGAGCAGCCAGCAGGGAAATGTGAGGCCAGAAAGCCAAATTTTAAAAAGGATGTCAGGAAGGAATTGGTCACATTGTCAAATGTTACTGATAATTAAAGGAAGAGGAGGAATCAAAATCAACTATTGGATTTGATACCAGTGAGATCACAGATGACCTTGAAAAGAACAGTTTTAGTGGAGTAAGGAGATTAAAGTCTGATTAGAGTGAGTTTAATACTAAAGAAAAGGAGATACACTAGAGACAAAAGGTATATGCAACTTTTTCAAAGAATTTCATCATAAGGGAAACAAATGATGTGATAGGAGACGTGGAATCAAGAGAATTATAGTACATATGTTGGTGGCAATGGAAGGGAGAGAAGAAAAAGTTGGTAATACGGTAATACAATAGAGAGGGGAGAATCACAGAGTCATGTCCTTAAGGACACAAGAGCACTGGATGGGATACTGGGCACATGTGGAGGAGACTACGCGAGAGGGGAGCTGGACAGCTGAGTCTTTATGACACTCAGCGTTTACTGAACAGAACTACCCTTCAGACATTTCTTGGAAAAGGGAGGCCCACTAATTCAGGTTTCTAGGACACCATATCGAACCTCTAACATTAACTTGGCTTCAGGAAGCTACCATTCAAGTTATTTCACAACTTTCTATGCCTTCTTAAGAATGATGTATGCACATGTCGGAATCAGTGGTATAGTAAGAAATGTATTTGGTCTTTGTCTCTGGTTCCTGGCACAAAGCTCCTAAAAACCTTGGAATTTCCTGAGCAATTAGGATGTCTTTTCTTATTCATAACAAACCCCTTTCACCCAAACCTGGCTTTAGGTGAGTGAAGTGACTCAAGGTGGGACCCTTAGATAGTTTTTGGATGGGGGCTGGTCACCAGAAAGACCAAATGCATAATTAGAGGGTGGGAACTTTCAGCCCCACCTCCCCACTGCTAGGAAGGGAATGGTGCTGCAGATCAGGTATAAAAACAAGGAGACACCGGGAGCTGCTGGGTTGGTGAGGGCACTCATGGGATGGGAAGTTGGCACGCCCAGAGAGGGCATGGAAACTCTGCACCTCTTCTCCCCATACTCTGTCCTATACATGTCTTCCATTTGGCTGTTCCCGAGTTGCATCCTTTATAAGAAACCGGTAAATGTACATCAAGTCTTTTCCTGAGTTCTACGAGTCGGTCTAGCAAATTACTGAACCTGAAGAGGAGGGTTGTGGAAACCCCCAAATCTGTAATCCAATGGGTAGACGTGTGGGTAGCTCAAGCACTCTATTTGCATCTGCAACACCATTTACTTTATTTACTTCTTTTGTTTACGGTCTCTCTCCCTGCCAGAATGTAAATCCAATACAGCCAAGATTTTGGCCCAGTACCTGTCCTAGCACCCAGCACATGGCAGGCACTCAAGTAACTAATACTCAATGACTGAAGTGACAGTTTCCACTGATGGGAAAATTATTTCCTGGACCTAGAATTTCCTTATCTACGTGGAAAACTCATCCTTCCAGACCCCCACTGTCCCATCCATCCCCTCAGGCAGGGCTGAACTTCTCTCTGACACGCCCACAGCACCTGATCCCCTGGGCACCCACACTCAGACACTTCTGCGAGTACAAGGGGGCACTGTTAGTAATTATGCGGATACAAGAGGAATGACCAGGGCTGTCCAGGGCAAACCAGAACATATAATCATTCCACATCTCTCACCTGTTTCGTGGCTGTTCACTCCCTTCCATAGTCATTTATTTATTGGCTGTCTCCCACACGAGGCTGTGAATCCTTAAGGACAAATTCATCTTTGTATCCCCAGCACCTCACACATACTGTAGCTGCTTGATAATGTTGATCAAATAAATGAACAAGCACTTCCGCGTGGAGACCTGGGATCCCCGAGCCGGCGTGGAGCAGGGAGGAAGGCGCATCCCGAACAGTGGGGACAGCAAGCCCCCTTCCTGCAGCTGATACCCAGGGCCTTTTCCCCTTTGCATGGATGTCTGGACCATGACAGCCCCAGTTCCCATTTCTGGTTCCCCGTCTCCTAAGCCTGGGCCCCTGCACTTTACTGAACTTTGTTTCTATGAGCCCTGGCTTTGCTGATTTCCTCAGACTGACTCAGGACCAGTATTTGACGGTCCGTTTAGACAAACTCCCCATGGCTCCCTTTGCCCCACCTACCCAGCCCTACTGCCACGCAAGTCCCAATACCAGACCAGGGCAATGAGTCTTATTTCAACCACAAAGGGGGTGCCCTTCCCCATCCACCCTAAACACACCCTCTCTGGTCAGAGCTCCCTGGGTGGGTTCCAAGTATAGTTCTCATTGTCAGTGATGAAGTGTGAAACTTATTCTTTTCCGGACCAAGGCCTCAGTGCCACTCCTTTGGATGAAATGGATCTCTTCCAGATTTGCAGAATTTCTCTGTGCTTGCCAAAGACCTATAACATTTCTTTCTGGCAGGAAGCAACCTATTTTACTGAGAATCAACTTTTCCCTTTAAGATTATATATCATTGAAATAATCGTGTATGCTGGTATAAATTTGGCCTTGCTTTACAAACAGCCTTTTCCAAATAAATTTCTTTCAAGTCTGAGGTGTGCATTTTCTTCAAGTCTGAGGTGTGTATTTTGTAAGAAGTGATATAAATTCTAACTAGGGATCTAGAAATGAGGATTATGAGACTTCTCAGACATACAAAAACACTTTTCATTAATAAATATAAATTTTCGTGATAAAAACATTATGGTGGCACAGAGTCAACCTTCCAACTTTAATTTTAAAAGGTATATAATCTGAAAGAGAAATTGGCTGTGGCCTGTTTTTGCCAAAAGTGCGTATTCTGAAAGAAAGTTTTCAAAATAGCCCCAATAATGCAATAGACTGAGAATAACCGTTTAAGAGGCAGTAAATTCAGTTCATGAAGTTTTATAAAAGCTGGATATGTACTAGGTCCAGAAATGCTTCCCCCACAGACGCAGCCTAAGGAAGCTTACAATGCAACAGCTGTCCTTCACCATATCTCCACTGCCCTGCTAACATGAAACCAGTCTCTCTAAAGCAAGAAGTTTCCTAACCATGATTGTCCAGACATAAACAAATATCTGCCAAGGCTGAAGGCAAACACGGTGACTGCCTTCTACTTATTTTGACCTGTGACAGTCATGCAGAAAAGGAAAAAGGAAATTTAAACTACTTGCAAGATGGTGGCATTCGATTTGAGATGTTAATTTAAGGTATCTAAATTGGAGAGTAAGCCAGAGCTCAGATCCCTCTCTACACAAGTTGCACACGTAGATAGACCTAATCTGATGCAAAGACTTCCAGACCACAACCTATCAGGGTAGTTTAAGTCTATCAGGGATTGACTTAAACTACCTGAGAGAATATGGCTCGAAGGTGCTTCTAAGAATACTATTTAAATCCCTTTGTCTTTCATGAAAGCTTCCCTCCCTTTGCCGTAACCCTTTCCCTCCTGATAATTTGAACAATACTGGTTTCTGTAAACTTAAGTTTGAGAATCATCTCCCTCAGGAAGACAAGAAATTTACCTGCTTTGTTCACTGCTGTAACCCAGTACCTAAAAGAGAGCCTGGCATATGGTAAGCTCTCAATATCTGCTTAGTAAATAAGTAACTTTTCTAAAGCAATAAGTAGAAAGACTGCCAGATGGGAAAGCACAAAACACTTTTCTGCAAGTGGTTTTCTGGGAGGTACCAGGTCAATTTGAGGCTCAACTATTCCTAAAGTCAAATAGAAAAAATAACAAAAGTCTCAGTGACGTGACATGACATCATATCATTTCTCTCTCTCCCCACACCCTTTCTCTCTTACTCCCTAAGAAAGCACTGTCATACCCAGTTATACAAACAACTTCTCTGAGAATTCAGGATCTAGCAGTCGTAAGAGTTCTCAAAATGAGTAAAATTTTATTCACAGAAAGTCAACTCTGCTGTAGAAAAGAATATAAGACAAAAGGGACACCACCTGGGTCTTCTAGACCCTTATTCTAAACTCTGGACACCCAACCATAGCACGTGTACACTCTGAGATATAACCAGAAATGTTCTTTGTGACATTTATCTGGTTCACCTTGAATGGAGCAAAACCAGGACTCAAAACCCACAAGCATTCTAGCAACACCATTCTATGGCCAATAGCATGTGGTCCTGCAAAATCAGTACGGCACAAAATGAGGGGTCAGAGGTTCCCTAGAGACAGAGGGCTGATGTCTAGACAACTCACATGAGCACTATTCAAATCCCCCATCAATTACTTTCCCATTTTTAGGTGAGCGTAGCCAGAAATTTTGCAAAGCCTTAAGCCATTTTTCTCAGTTTTTAAAATTTGTTGCAGGGTTTTTAATTTCCTAAAATGGAAAGACTGACTGCTTCCAATTGTGCTTGTAATGCCAACAAGCCACCACATTCTATCTTAATCTAGGACACATTTCAGCTTATTCCTGGGCTATGACCACCAGGAGGGATTGTTGGCAGGGGCCACCACTCTTCCTTCTAGTGGCACGTTCCCTCCAGTAGGTACTTGATATAATTAGATGGTAAGTGCTCTACATCATGAATAAATTGAACCTGAACACTCAGTGTTGAAGAGCACCATAAAAATAACATTGTTTGCTTTTTCATAAAAATGAGAAAGAATCCTCATTATACTGCATGAAGTTTTAAATAAACTCTGCAAATACCCTAGCAAGAATAGTTTGATTTCACTGAATTGTCAGAGAAAAGATAACAACCAGTAAAATGTAATGAAAAATTACTTAAAGCCTCTTTGGTTCTATAGTTACTGAGCTGTTCAAAGAACTGAGACATCATGAGATGTGTAGAATAAAGTCCATAATCTATGGAAGTTTCTATCTCATCAAAGAGGATGACACCAAAACACGATCAAACACACAGTAAGAAAGATGGTACGTAAGATTACATGAGTGGTTCTGCTAACTCAAAGGCAAGAAAAGTCACTCGTGGGTTAGGCTACGACGGATAATGCCTTGAAGACATACCCCAGGAGACTGGTGGGATTTTACCAGGAGAGATGCGTACAGGGTGGGAGAGGTCGAAAGGAAAAGACATGAAAGGCTGTGACTCAAAAGGAGGCTCCATGAAGGCGAGCTTAGCGGTGTCTGAGGCTGGAGAGGAGCGCTCAGGCTGGGCTGTGGCGAGCCTGAATACCAAGCCAAGAGAGTGAGAGTTCACTCAGACAGTAATTAGGGAGCCCAGGAAGGCTTCTGGAAAGGGAAGCAGCAGGATCTGATTTTAGGAAGATCCATCTGATGGTGATGAACTTTATCCAGTGCTCAAAGTCAAAAGGCAGTCACCCAACAAAAGGCCAGTGGATTTAGTAACTAAAATATCAGAAGGTATACTGTCATGGTGCTCTCCTAACTGGGTGAATGGAAATTAAATAGTTCAATTATTTCCCCCCATCATTCTTTCCTATTGATGAGGTTTGGTGATCTAAGGCAGTTCTTCATGAACGCAGTTACTGAGTTGTCTAAAATGCACTATGTCCTCGCTGGGGTATATTTAAAAATTCCTTTTGTGCAAAGAATTTTTAAAATCACTCTAGAAAGGCACCTCCTTACACAATTAGAAGCGCCAATGGTGTTGTCCACGCCACCCAGTGGGGGCTCTCATTTCTCTGGCCATGCCACCCAGTGATACCACAGTCAAGGTATGGCTCCAAACATAAAGAGAATAGGAGTTCAGGGAAGGGAGCAGAAGAGGACGACAACATA
The DNA here is from genome assembly GCF_036562045.2 of Rhinolophus sinicus. Classification (NCBI taxonomy): domain Eukaryota; kingdom Metazoa; phylum Chordata; class Mammalia; order Chiroptera; family Rhinolophidae; genus Rhinolophus; species Rhinolophus sinicus. Next base: position 172,035,464 of record NC_133751.1, on the reverse strand, counting down.
AAACTGGTTTTGAAAAGGAATGTAGGTAAGAAACCACTGTTTATTTTCACTTTACTCATTCGTATATACATTTCCACTATCTAAAAGTCATGTATTTACACAGAATGTAAACATTTTCCAATTGTCTCAAATTTGAAGAAAGATAATTCCTGGACACCTTCAAAAACACAAGAGCTATATAGCAGGGGGATTTCTGGGTGTTTCTGCAGACTAACAAACAACAGGTCAAATTAAATTCCAAATGCAACCTGGGATAAACTAATTGGCAAAATTTTCAAATTATGTGGTCTGAGCAGTTGCTTAAGTTCTTTTTTAATTCAAGGTGGAGCCAAATTCTTGAAACAGTTATGGTCAGAATGCATCAAAATCACCTTATCCTACTGTATCACACAAATCCTATTTGAGAATACCAGGCTGGGTTAGTAGAGAACCTAGCTAGTACTGACCCTATTTCAGATACTATCAAAGATGGACATTCACCGATAATGATGCAGGAAAATGTCCCACAATGGAAGAAAAAAAGTGGTGAGAAAGACCATGTTAGAATGTTGGAAACATGTCCCACATACTTCATTATTACATAATTATCATAATCATCACTGCTAAAAGCAGCAGCTATTCTTTACAGGGCTACAGGGCTAGACAGATTCCATGCTAGGCACTTTACATGGACCAGATAATTACATCATTTAGATAACTGTGAGGTATTATCCCTCACAAAAATCCTATGAGTTAATAATTATTTTCCCATCAAACAGAGCAAATTATTTAATTTTTGCATTGAATTTTTTTCAAGTTATTTGCTCAAGATTGAATAGCTTGTGAATGGAGGAGTTGGGACTGAAACCTAAGTCCTGTTCAATATACTCTGAACACTTACTTACTTCCAGATGCTTAGAATATTTTGGTGTGCAAAAACTGGCATGGTAGGTGAAACTGACACAAATCAAATAATCCCCTAACAAAATGTTCAATTTTAACAGTGACAAGAACAACAGATCTGACCTAGGCAGGGAAGGGGAGAGGGACAGTTGTTCCCTGAGGAGGTCTAATGCTATCTGAGATCTAAAGGAAGAACTTTAGTTGCCTAGGGAAAAGCCTTCCAGGAAGAAGGCACAGAATATGCAAAGACAATGTAGCAGGAAGAAGTGTGGTGAGGGCTCAAAGAACACAGTGAGATGGGGAGAGGGCATGATAAGGATCTAGGAAATTCAGATTCATTAGGTAAAGCTATACCTTGCACCCCCCCACACACACAGTGTTTTGTAGACCATAGTAAAAAGGTTTTATCTTTACCCTAAGCACATTGGGAATTTATTTTATTTTATTGCTGGCTGGGGTGGTTTTCCTTGGAGGTAAGGAGAGTGAACTAAGATAGCAGTGTCATGCAGCCTCTTATAGGAAGCTCTGGGGGGTGGAGGGTGAAAAACTGATATTCCAGAGCATGAACTTCTATGTTCTAGAATAGACATCTATTATATATCTAAATATCCCCAAAGTGGAGATTTAAGGTGCAAATGGAAGAATGCATACAGTCTCTGGAGGTAAACTGAGGCATAGTTAAGGTTATCTTGGAGGGCCCAGGGTGCAGGAACATAGGCCACCCAAGGGTAGCGGCATGGAAGTGCACAGTAAGAGTCCCTAACATGAAAATAGAGGAACCCATTTCTAGCTGAGAGGCATAGAAATGACTGTTTTTACACCCCAGCTGCCCAGCCACAAGCTGTGTGGCTCTGGATAAATCACATGTCTTTCTGTGACAATTTCCCCATTTGTAATAGGACCTACCTCACAGGATTATTTAGAGAATAAAATGAGTCTATAATACATATAAAGTTCTTAGAGCTGTACCCACACATAGTAAGTACTCAATAAATACAAGCCATCACTATTATTATCATTATTATTAATACTACTATTGTAAAAGATCAACATATGTGGTGAGCAGTTAAGGAAATGTAAACATTTGTAAATATACATCTAAAACAACATGTTCTCAAACTTGCATGTACATGAGAATCACCTGGAAAGCTTGTAAAAAATGTAGATTCTTGGCCTATTAGAGGTAAGGCCTAGGAAACTAGATTTTTCATAAGCTCCTAGGGGATTCTGACATAGTTGATCCAAGCATCTTATTTTAAGAAGTTTCAAGGCCTACAATTTAAAATAAATATTCAGGCATCAAATAAAGAATTTCATTGCAAGGACTTTATAAGGATAACTTTATTAAAACAAATTTCAGGTTGTATATTTGTTAAGGCAAAATGAAACACAATCACTTGCAAAATCTACTTCTAGAAGTAAACTAAATAATCAGAATCCGTTTGATTGGCAAAATATAGCGTTTAGTTTTTAATAACCATTTTCATAAATGGTTATTAAATTTACTAATTTAATAACGTGTCATTTTATTAAGTTTATTGAGGTAACATTGGTTAGGAAAAATTATATAGGTTTCAAGTATATCATTCTATAACAGATCATCTATATATTGCATTGTGTGTTCACCAAAGTCAATTCTCCTTCCATCACCATATATTTGACCCCCTTTACCCTCTTCTACCACCCTCCCTTCCCCCCCTTACCCTCTGGTAACTACTAAACTGTTGTCTGTGTCTATGAGTTTTTGTTTCTTTGTCTTGTTCCTTTGCTGCTTTCAGTTTTATAGCCCACATGAGTGAAATCATATGGTTCTCAACATTTTCACAAATTATTTAATCCAAATGGCCCAAAAATGTCACTGTATACTGCATGTTGAAGAGAAACTAAAATAAACATCTGGACAGTGGTATATATGTTCTTTAATTATTTGATTTTATTTTCTATCAAAATTAATAGAGCCCATCTTCAATCATACAGAGAAAATTATTTTCTGCTAAGACACAACTAAAACTTTTCAAGTTCTTTCACTTTAATCCAGGGTTACTCAACTTCAGCACTCTGCAATTATTTTAAGTCATTATTTACAAGAATTATTTACACTAACAAGTGACCTTCTTCAGAAAAATCAAACAAGTGACTAAGTTCAGAGAAGGTGAAATCACTGGCCTCATGTACACATGTGGTGAACAATGTCCGAGAAGATTATAAACTCAAGGTATTATTTACTCCTTTTGCTCAAAAAGCCATTACACAACCCAATACTTGGGATCTTTAACTCAACAAGAGTATGAAAACGCTGCTTAGGCTCTTTATAATAATAAACAATGCACATTCCTGTTTTATTTGCAAAAATAATTAGCAGCAGCTGCTACTTACACAGAATTTTTAACAGAAAATATTTTACATACTGAACCCAAATATTTCAGAACTTAAAGAGCCTGACGCCAAATGAAGTGTTCTGCCTTTTTAAAATTTAAAATAAGACATGACAGTTAACTTCTACATTCCTTCATCTAATTAGAAAAAAATGACTGAAACATTTTCCTGAGACTCAAAGAAAACAGCTGGACACATCTGTCAACTAAGCATCTCTGGAGGGAAAGGAAAACTTAATGCTTTAATACTGTACTTACATGTGAGGGCTCAGTTCATAAAAATTTCTATTCCTGTAATCTTCCACTTTCTCCGGTGAATAAATGGGCAATGATCGGTAAGGGTTAACAGATATAACCACACTTCCAATGTATGTCTGCAAAAGAAAGAGTAAAACATATTAGTACACAGAATGTATTTAACATCTTAAGTCTTAGTGACGCATGATTTCATCCTTTAAAAAAACAACACTAGTTCTACTTGACGATTTATTTTACACTTTTCAGGAATGCTTTATTTACATCTCTGAAGACATGGACAATAATGTTTATTCATTTTGCTGATAAATGAAAGCAAAGACTTATACATTGAAAATACTTTTCAAAATAAATCTCAAGATTAACTTATGATCCTGGATAAGAGTTCACTAAAGCCCTGTCATATTTGCCCAAAATTTCATCACCAAACACTAAGTGTGAGCAAGAGTATGCTTTTCCTGACTCCATTTACAACTGGTGTTTCCGTCTCTCATCTTCATCTTCCTGTTTCAGTTTATAGTAACCCAGAGCTTCCCCTCCTCCCTGCCCACACTTATACCTGTCAAATAAATAGGTGCACTGCCCTTATGCGAGCCTGTCAATCTCTACAATGGGTTCAGACCACATACAACTTAATATTAGAGCCATTTATCCCTTGGGCATTCAAACAACATAATTGCATATTACATCTAAGGTACTGTAATATCAGAATTTAAATGTACTTTCGGAGACATCAACACTATATTTTAGCAGACACAAACCCTCTCACGTTACAAACCAGAACACTATGTATCTTCCTTTCCATTTTGATCTTAAATTCCTGGGGAGCAAGAGTAGTGTAGATTTAGTTCATACTGTATAAAGACTAGCACAATGCCAGAAGCAAAAGTCACTCTACTGTAACTCATCTTAGCTGCTCCATTTTTCCTTTCAGTTCCAACATCATAAAGATGGATGCAGGGGAAGATGCTAACAAAAATGTTACGTAATAAATTTTTTTTTTAAGTTTTTCTACCATTGGATTCAAAATTATCGGTCTTTCTAAAAAATTAGAATAGAAAGTAGAACAGTAGACAATGTTCCACTGATTTTTTTTTTTTAACATGGATCAATTATTTTAATTATAAAAGAACTTTTCGCCCAACCTAGAAAACAGAACAGGTCATTTTTATACACACTTTCATCCAATGAGAACAAAATCTTATCAAGAGTAGACAAGACTGCTGTTGTAAAAGAAAACTCAGTTCTCACAATTTATTTGCATTTGTTTCGGCATGCTATCACTAGGACCCCATGAATTTGGCCTGACAAGAGATGACCCCAAGTTTCCTAACTTATCCCATTTAGACAAGACTTTTTCAAGGTTTCTCCACACTCCAACCCACCTGGGCAAGTAGATGGGAAATGCTAGAGACTGAATAATTAAATTCCTTCTAACTAATTTACTAGAATTCGTTACATTGGTAGATATGGAAACACAATCATTGGTTATTCCTTTAGTATCTGTTGATTAAAAGATAAGCCTTCTTTAGTAGAAAAGTACATGAATTTCCCTTTTAAGGTAATTTATTGAATAAAATAAAATAAATATTTGTTGTTAGCAGAGAAATGAATTATCAAGTTGCTCTTTAAAACCAAACTTCACAGTAGCTAAATTCTTGATAAAAATCTGCTTCTGTGGCATTCTTGTATAGAGAGCAAACCCTGCTGTCTCAAACCGAAAATCAAAAGCCACACCACCAAGTTAAAAGTTTCTTTGTTACTTGTGACTTTTATACATACTGAATTATGTGTTCCTTTTTCTCCCAGCTATTTCCCTATCACCTAGAACAGGTCTGGCCCAATAACAAAGTCTCATAAATATTTGTTAACCGAATGACTGATTTGCACAGGGCCCATTCATCCCTAAGAAAGGGGATGGTACAAACCACTGACTCGCATGCAATTATTCTTCTCTCAAAATAGCATGCCAAGTACACTGCATACAGTGCCTAATATTTTATTAAACCTGCATGCCATGTGTTGCCCCTGAACAAACCCTTAAAACTATATGCTTTCCCCTCAGGTTCCTTGTCCTATTGTTTGCAAAGATGGCTGGGAAAATTCCTTCCATCCCTGTATGTATACCACTTTGAAATGTGACTTTGCCACTCTTTCTATTAAGAGATAGTTTATTTCTCCACCCCTTCAATCTGGACCTGTCTATGTGATTTGATATGACCAAATGGATATTATAAGATGAGACACATAAGGAGAGAGGCTTGAAAAGAATTTGTGTGGTAAGATGTGCTCCATTTTTTATGGCTGCAACTGGAAGCCATGATGTGAATAAGCTTGAGCTAGCCTGTTGGAGAGATCACATAGAAAGAAAACCCAGTCGCCCTGAACTAAACAGCCTAACAACTATCAGATGTATGAGTGAGGGCATTCTCAACCAGCCAGCCAGCCCCAATTAGCCCCGCAGATGCCTAAAGCTATATGCATGATCCTAGATGAGACAAGCAGAAGACACACCAAACTGAACTCAGCCTAAATTGCTACGCCAAAGCTGGGCGCAAATAAATGGTGTCGTTTTAAGCCATTGATTTTTTTGGGGGGTAGAGGGGGGGTGTTACACAGTAATAACTACTGATACACCAACACAGCTCAGCAAGTCAGAAAAGGGGCCAGGCAGAACAAGCTTTATCAATCTAAATAAGCAAAAAGAAAACTGTGCTATCTCTCCGTTCCACTTTGTGCAAATGTTTCAGATATGTAGGCTCTACTCTTGAACTCGTAATAGGTTTGTCCTCTGTTATGATACCTGCCCTTGCTGTTGCATGGGTTTCTTCCTTGAAGGTCCTATGTGTGTTAGTCAAAGATTTAAATATTCCCACATGTGCCAAGAGGATAACTCAAATGTCCATAGTCACAACCCTCCTTCCTTTGAGATTCAAAACATCCCTGACAGCAGCTGATTGGCTGGGCAGCCAGCTACATTCAAGTAATTGCAGTACCATATTAAACCTCCTTTTCAGGGATCGGAACAAGTGACCAGACAGTTCATTTTTACATCAATTCACATTTAGACTTATAAGTGATACTTGATTTTGTTTTTTAACAAGCTACTGTACATTATTTAAAGTTGGCGATTTTTTATTGCATCATGCTCTCAAAACTATGGTAAACTAACTCCTTAAATAACCCTTGGAATTAAGAAATTGGACATTAAAAAAAAATAAGAAATTGGATATAAGACACAGAGCTTCTTCAAGTCAAGTATGTGCATTAAAAAGCCTGGTCATTATGTGTCCTTTTTATTCTGAACATGCCAAGGAGAAAAAAAGGAAGAAAAGCATTGTAAACTTTTACAAAAGGGAAAAGCAAAAAGGACCCACCTCTTGCCCCCTGGAGTTCCACCCACTTATTCGACTGGAAATAAGAGATAAGTGTGTACTGTGTCCAGCACCAGGGATCTACTCTGGAGCTCGGATGGTGCCAGTACCAAGAGAGCCACAGAAGGCCTCCGGATTCTTAGTTCATTCCAACCAGGCCACTTCTGTGGCCATGCTCATCTTGAACCTGGGCCCTATGACCCAAAGGAGTCAGAGAAACTCCTACTAGAATCCAGAGGATGTTCTTCTATTTGGCGGATCACATCAAAAAGGACCCCTTCCACGTAATGGCTAAGACCACCTACCAATTAGGTTCTAGCTGCCTTCTCCAGAGACAAGTCTGTCTCTCCTTACCCTCAATGTATGTATGTATGTATGTATGTATGTATGTATATAGGTATTGCTCAGTATACTTATTTACTCCTATCCATCCTGTAACCAACCTCCTAACCATCCTTACCACTTCCTAGCTCAGTACCTCCATGCTCCTGTTAGGTAGAAATTAGAAAATGTAGGAGAAGGAGGAGAGGTGGGAGGGTGTCCACAGTGCCTACAAAAAAAGCTCATAAATAGCTTTGATTAACTGCCTCCAGCCATATTATGTTTTTACCAAACCAGAGGACTAAGAGGTGGTCTAGAACAAGGTAGTCAACAGACCTCCACCCATCTTAGGAAGTCACGCCTTCCCGAGGAGAGCTTGCACCACTCCCCCCATACACACCCCCACATCCCCCCCCCCAAAATCAATATGTAACTTCCTCACCCCACCAAGCAAACTATAAGTCCTGGGACAAGGGGCCTAGGTCTCTCTAGGTCTCTCTCTCTCTCTCTCTCTCTCTCTCTCTCTCTCTCTCTCTCTCTCTCTCTCTCCTCGGCTATGCCCCTTCTCTTCCCTGAGAATGTATCACTAATAAACCCTGCTTCCAGTCTAATCAGCATGTTGACCTTTGTTTCTTCACTGCATTGGCAAGAAGAACCAAAACTCCCATAACATTCCCATCCCTCAGCACCCCAAGTTCTCAGGCATGTGTACATCACCACCATGACAAAAGAAAGCTCCCTCTCTCCCATTGCCCAGTGGGACCAGCCTCTGACATCTAGGCGGAGAGGGGGAAGGAAGTCAAGGGAACAAGAAGGAAAGAAAAGAAAAAGGAAAGAGGAAGAGTAAACTCTACCTTTCTATATATAAATGGCACATTCAATTAGCAAGTTTATCTTTTACTTCTCAAGGGCAGATATTAAATCAAGACTGTACAAACATTCCGAAGTCAAAACAATCCTGTCTTCATATTTCACTTATCTCCAGCATTCCAGAACAGACGCCTTGTGAATAATACTTGAGTATTCCTATTGTGATTAGTGAAAACTGAAGTCTTTTCTGGAAGACATGAACATCCACTCTCCAGATCACAATTCAGAACCCAGAAGAAAATCCTCTGATATATATTGGAGATGCCAAAAAAATGTATACAAGTGGGACACTTTGGTCATTGTTGCTCAAGCAGTAGTTCACTGTAATCAGAAGTGTCTGGACGCTGATGGTAACCACTTTGAGCACCTCTTGTAATTGCAGAAGTCAAACGTGACTTGTATTCATCTGTTGTTACTGAGTATTATAATTTTAATAGTGTTTTCCTTTCTTAAAATGTGTATAAATTTTTTTGGCACCCTCTGTACATAACTCAAGGACCATGAATTTTATTGTATAAAAAAGTTCTTCCAGAACCCCATCGTCAGAGATTCTATTTCAGTGGTCCAGGGAGAGGCAAGGCATTCGTATCTTCTAAAGTCTCCCCAGATACTCATGTATAACCAGAGTTGAAAACCGTTGCTAATGGCCTTCACCTCCAGGACTCCCAGGACTGGGTTTGACTCAAATGCAGCAATCATGCTAGTGTCGCTGTTGGCCTATCTTCTATCTTTCTTTCCCCTTCAAATATTCCTATGTAATTAATTCTGTAAACATTGCAAAATGAAAATCCTTTTAGCCGACTTTCATTTTGGCCACAGTTCTAATAAACTTGGCATATGGTATTTCGGCACACTACAGAGAAAAACAGCAGCAACATCTGTAAACTGGGGCCATTCTCCCACAGTATATTTCAAATATTTGACTATGACTCATTGCAAGAAATAAAATTTTCATCACCACCAAGTATGTGTACTTGAGTGTCTATTTATATACACATAAATACATATATGAAATTACATTTCACAAAACCATAAATACCCTAATCACATGCGAAGCACTGATATCTTTGTTGAATTCTATTCATTACATTTTTTTTTTAATTTGCTTGTCCTAACCCACTAAATGGTTTTCATCACCCACTAAAGGGGTGAAACTTGCAGATTAGATATACTGCTATAGAGCAGTTCTTAAAGGCTTTTCAGTTATTGATCCCTTTGAGATGACAATGAAAGCTATGAACATCTCTCCAGAAAAAAACACATATAATAAGCACATAAAAGAGAAAAGTTTGCATACAGTTGATATACCAAGATAAGAACTCCCACCCTAAGGGGAGAAAACGATGGCCAGTAATGGAAAAGGGAAGACACAAAGGGAAAGAAAAAGAGAAGCAAACAGAAAGAAAAGGAGTAATCAAAATAATTTTAAAGTATAGAAATGAAAAGCTACTTAGAGTAAGAGCCCTGAGCACTGAGTCAGAACACAGCATCACAATCAAGGGCCAAAATGAGAGAGAGCATTCTGTTTTTGATGACAAGGCTACATGCAATGCTTTTTTCAAGTGAAATAGTGAAGCACAATTTTAGTATTTTATGAGCCTCAATTATGTAGGACTGTATATACCTTCTTCCACAATGCCAGGGAAATGAAACAGTATACACACACGAAAAACTCAGGAGAGTTTCACATCTTTCCTATCAGGGTTACATCAAGGTCTTTAGAAGCCCTAAAACTCTGTAGTTTTACATTTCAATTCCCCATATGCAATTGAAAATAAAATTATAACGAAACCATAAAAAATGTAAGGAAATCCTACGATGACTTGTTTTCACCATGATGGCTACTCTAATGCTTCTTTTCAAGTATCAAATTCTTCCAATATATTTTTAAAGCCCTGCTTTGCTGAGGCTCTAACTAGGCATCCCAACTGCCTACCTACCAGCTTCCTTATTTTCTTCAGAATGAATTTGTTACTTGTTTATAGTCTCTGCAGCTCCTTAAAAACTCATTCCCAAGCCTATTAAAGTGCTGGCATGTAATATACACTTCATATACACCTTTTTACTAAATTCCTCCTAAATCCCCACGAGATAGATATGAATTCTGCATCTTAATGTCCATAACAATGGAGCACAAAGAAGTGCCATGACCACATTGTCTAAGACACTGGAATCAGGACAAGGAGCCAAAAATCTGTTCTCTTCATCAAAGTACACAAATCCATGCTGTCTGATAGGCCGAGCGAGCTTTGACAAAAAATGGCCAAGAAGGACTCCGATTCACAGGAAATGCGTTATACATACAATGCCTTGAAGTGGCATCTTCACCTTTGTATAATGGAAAACTGCTCTGTTGGCCGGAAGCCTCCTATTTGACTGTGAGCAATGGAGAAATCCTTACACCACCAGGAATAAACAAGGCGGAGGAGGGGAATGATCTTCTACCGTGTTTCCCTGAAAATAAAACCTAACCGGACAATCAGCTCTAATACGTCTTTTGGAGCAAAAATTAATGTAAGACCGGGTCCGGGTCTTATATAAGACCCAGTCTATTAATTTTTGCTCCAAAAGATTCATTACGGCTTATGTTCAAGGGATGTCATCCTGAAAAATCATGCTTTGGCTTATTTTCCGGTTAGGTCTTATTTTGGGGGAAACACAGTATATTTGAAATATTGTATAAACCTTGGCTCCAAGTTATCAGGCAAAGTTTTTCAGTTTTCTGTGAACCTGGGCACATAAACGTCTCCAAGCCCCAGCTTCCTCATCTGGACAAGGAGGATGACACAGGTTCCTCCCTCATCTAATTCTGAGGAGTAAATGAAATTGTGTGTTACAGCATGAAACACAGTAAGAAGTCCATAAATATTACCTACTGTGATTATAGAAACTCACAGTTTGGCTCAAATGGACGCTATTGGCCACAGGAAATAGCCAAACCAGGATTCAAAAGCCTGTAATCTGTTAGGATCTCAGCTAAACTCAGTGAGGCATCCTTTAATACCGGAGCCCTACAACATGGTCTCCGTATACAGGGAAGTGATGAGTTACCAGGGGAGCACATGACATATGTCTTAATGAAGCTACTATTAAAAGCCTAGGATAATGAGGAAATGGTTACAAAAGACGAGTTGCTGGAGCCTTCAGAAATGACAACATGCTGTTCACTTTAGGAGGAGGAATGTACCCTGTTCTTTGGGTCTCAGATCCTGGGAATTTGAGCACAAGACATCGAGACATTAGGTGTCACAGTGTTTTTAATTATCTATCTGTAAGATTTCCCAAATTCCTCTGAACAGGACTTTTTGTCTTAATTGGATTTTAAAGACAGTCAACCAAACACTTTGATTGTTTTTTTTTTTAAACACAGGTTCAAAATTGTGAGAAACTGCGTAAGTAAAATTTACAAATGTAAGGTAAATAACCAGCTGAGGCTTCTACCGGGGTCTTATACCTGAAGCAATGTAATTCAGTGTGTACACTGCATATCTCCAATTTTAAGAAGATATTTGTGATACTTATGCGATATATGTATACACATCCACAAACACGCACACACACAACTAATACTAATAATAGCCTATTTTACAGGGGAAGAAACTGAAGGCATGCGAAGGTTTTACACACTTGCCCAAGGTATCACAATTAGCAGTACAGGTAGTTCCCTGCCAAAACTCTACACCAAAATCTATTAATATGACATAGAACAGAGAAGTGTGATTTGGTCAAGCTCTTCCAGCTGCTCAGCAGAGATGCTCTCAAATTACATCAAGTACTGAAGGTTTCACTGTAATAAGAACACACCCAAGGACCCCCAAAGTAACCTATCACTGAGCTGTAAGAGTGAGTATGGGTGCAAGGAAGCATTACAGACCAAGGCAACACGAGTTTGTGAAGGCTTCCCCACCAGTTCCAGTTATCAATGGGCTCATTCCCTGCTCGTGTCTGCTTCTTCTGGGCCTACTACTAACTGGTTTTCTCACTTTCTACTCCAGGGCTGGTCTACGGCAAAGACTTTCATCCATAATTTCTGCTTGCAGTGGCCAATCATGGCCTCACAGCAGTCATGACTGCCAGTATCTGCTTCCATTGATCTTTTATTTTTTTGTGTCAGTATTTCTCAATTCAAAGTTTGAGCAAAGAATCAAAGCCCCGTTCTTTCTATCTCTGCTGTGCCATAAGTCACTGGCCTTCGCTCAGGAGCCCATGCATAGGCCAGGAGAGCATGGAAACCATGGCTGCCCAGGAGGCCGCGTGCGAGTCAGGCATGGTCACGGTCAGTCTAGTTGGAGACATGCCTAAACTACCACCACATTATAACCCTTTGTTCCGGTGCTGCAGGCCGTTTCAGACTATGAATTAAAGAACTATATATGAGTTCTATGCCACGCTGAAATATCTAAAAATATCACTTCAGGCAGTCTTTATTTTAGAGCAGGATAACACAAGACTACCATAGCCTCACTGAGATAAACTCTGTAATGAGACAACAGGTACCATTCTCCAAACCTAATAAAACACTTAACTAAGGTACAGAGTGGTCTTGTGTTACAGGTATACTACTGACCTGAAGGCTTAAAAATAATATTATGTGGCTAATTGAAAGTAGTAATACAACAAAAATGAAATCTGTACAATGAATACCAAAGAGGGAAAGGGTAGGGGGAAAAAAAGAAAGGAGAGAGGGAAGGAAAAAGAGAGTTTGGGGAAGGGAAGGGAAGAGAGAGAATCTAATTACAGAAAACCTCAGTATCTGAAACCTTGAAGAAAAGTCATTCTGGGTTTCCAAGTTTTTCAAATGGTCATGGACGTCCCAGGTACTCCATTCCTACTATGTGCCAAGTACCAGGCTAAGATGCTAAGCATCCTGGATGAGAGAACTGACCTTCAGTTACTTAAAATGGCCACAGTGGTTGTGAGTAGCTAAGATTCAACCTTAGGTCTATCTGCCAAAAGTCCATGCCTTTCCCAATATGCCATACTGTATCTCCCCTTCACCCCTCCTCCAAAACAGTTTGAAACAAAACAGCCTCTTTAGAAATTAGGGTTACCATTAATAATTACTATATTGATCTGTACTACAGCTATAACAGCAGAAATAGATGCATGTGTAAAGAGGGTAGAATTGGCCACATGTCCCTTGTGCTGAATTGCTTCCCCCTCCTCTTCTACCTGTGCTCACAAAGGTGAAGGACCATGTGCAGCTGTCAGTCACCTGCCATTCAGGAAATATGATGGAAAACAATCTCCTCCCAATGTCTTCTCCCACCTTCCAGAGGGGAAAACACCATCTTAATGGCTGCTACCTCTAATGTGACAAATGAGCACCTATGACTTTAGAACTGAACGCACTTGTTCCATGTCACACTAATTTATGTCACTGCATTACTGAATGCTTAACACACAGCAGGAATGCTGATTATCATTTCAATTATTTGTCTGGGTTGTTGAGACTGTCTTGTTGCAAACCTACACATTCTTCAATGTCATTCTCAATTATTTTGAACAGCACTTTGTAGACTGAGAATGCTTCCGTATCAGTGGTATCATCTGACGCTCACAGCAACCGTAGTAAGTCAGGAGAGTATTACTAAAAGATGAACTCTGGGGCCAGACTTCCTGGGTGTGAATTTTAGCTCCATTACCTACTCACTGTGTTACCTCAGACAAGTTATTATATTTAGCCTTTCTGAACCTCGGTTCCTTTATATGTAAAATGAAGATAATATGAAAACCTACTGTGCATAGAACTCTAGTAAAAATCAAATGAAAAAATACATGTGAAGTATGTAGAATAGGATATTGCACCAATAAGGACTTAATGAACGTTAGTGGTCATCATTTATCATTTTTCTCATAAGAAAGCAATCACAGAGGAGATGAGGCACCTATCCCAGGTCTCACAGACAGTAAGTGGCAGAGCCAGGACAAGAGCTCAGGTCTTTGCTTCTTAGTACGCACCGCACTGCCACCAAAAGGTGACAACACTTTCAGACACCCAAGATCGGGCCTTATTTTCCTCCAAATCGAACTTCACAGTGATTTCAACCAGAGCATTTAAATTAATATATTATAAGTAGTATACAAATATTTCAAGAACTATATTGTGCCTGCAAAATGAAACAGCTCTACACTTGAAAAATAACAGATAAATTCTGTGTCCATTTTGCAAGTTCTAAGAGGAAGAAATTTTCCAACCATCAAAGGTTTCAAGAGAGCTTGGATGGGTAAAAAATGTCAAGTTAACACCAAAAATGATTGTTTTTGAAAAGTATTAAAAAACTGTCCAAGAAATAGACTGTGCTCAGAAATTAGACACAACATTTCTCTTCAGCCTTGTGATTTGCTGTTTTCACCAGCTTTATCTAGCCTGCTAATGCTGTCTCCATTCCAAACACCAAAGCTACACTCTTAAAAACACACAATTTGTTCTTGTGTTTCCTTAATGCTCCACCTTCTCAATGAGCTGAGCAGGCTGAGTCTGCTCACGGTGAACCACTCATACACAAGTAAGTCTAGGTGTTTCATTTCACCAAGTCAGGGACCCCTTCCTCCTTTCCCCATTTGGTCTAGGTGTATGGGAGATGGCATTAAAGATAGTTCTCATTCCAGTCAAACTTGGTTGGTTCTGGGTTCTCTGGGGAAAGGTCCATCCATCTAGATGAAGGAGGACCCCCTTCCTTCCAGCTCTAGAACAAAAAAAATTAATTTTTGATCACACTTACATAATCTGGAAGATTACCCACTGCTCTATTAACTACTATTACTTCTGGAAAAGGGGCTGGGATATTGAGGTAAGAAAATTACATTTTTATATTAGGTATGCCTGTACTACCTGATTTTTTTTTTCCAACAGCATTTGTTACTTTTGTAATTAAAAAAATAAAAACTATAAAGGAAATTTTAAAAAGAAAAAAAAAAAATGGAGAATGTCTGGATAGCATGAATAGCACTAAATTGGATGCCTGAATTCCAGCCCCTGCCAACAGGGGCTCCAGCTCTCGGCCAACGATACCAAGAGCTTAGAAAAGAACTGTGTCTTCAATGAGACTGCAGCCCTGATGACCTGGTGAAAAACACACCGTGAGCAGAGGGTCCAGATGAGCCATGCCCGAACTCCCCACCCACAGAAACAGTGAGATGATAAATGTATGTTAAGTTGCTACGTCTGGGGCAATTTATTATGCAGCAAGAGAAAACGAATACACCATTTACACAAAATTCCCAGGGATATATGTTATACCCATAAGGTAGGAATTTTCATGTGGCTGTATGAAAAGCTTTTTGACACTTCAAATAAATACATAAATGTTCAATAGCATTCTTTTCATTTACTTTTCAATATATTAAACCAAATAGTTTATACGTACTTATATTTGAGTATCATTCATAAAAGCATCTAATCCCATCCCTATGGGGATCCTAACTCGAGTATTAACTTCTAAAACTTAAGACAATTTTTACTAGACTTTCAAAACAGTCGCTCTTACACCTACAATTAGTTTAACTTAAGACCCTAAAATTGGACTAATTCAGACAGCTATATCTGGATGATCCCCAACCTGACAATTCAGATAGAAAACAAACTAAATCTACTTGTCAGCACAAAAAATACTTCTTTGTTACCTTGGTTCTTCTGTTTCCAAATTTGCCCTGGGCCTTACTCTTGCCTAAATTGCAGCTTTCCTGTTCCTGAACAGAACCACAGCTCTGACCAGTCACCCTAAAAACAGCACCATGTCTGTCTGGGTCACCTACATGACAAGTCCACATGAAATCCTGCCACAATTCTATCTGGCTGGGGCAGGGGGAGGGAGGCCGGAAGAAGGTCTGAGGAAGGACAGAAAGCATACCAAAAAGCAGCGTTCACTCGGGAACATCACCACCAGCATTTCCCACCACTGACCCCACACAGAGGCTGCTAGACTGAACAGCACGTCCTGCAGCTGGTCCCAGCTTGAACTGCACGCTGCCAAGAGGGAGGAATAAAAGCAAACAGAGTCCTGACCCTGCATGTTACTCCATCAGGCCAACATTCCCTGTCGGTTCTCACCTGACCCTCCTGCAACTGAACCACAGCCCTTACTGCACAGACCAAGTCAACATCTGGAACAATGGATATTCCTGGCTCCAGGAGTATCTTTCATAAAAGTACCTGGCCCCATCTTTATGGAGGTCCTAATTCTAGAACTAACGTCTAAAAATTAAGACAATTTTTACTAGACTGTCAAAACAGTCCACTTACAACTACGAGTTTAACGTAAGATCCAAAAATTGGATGAATTCAGACCTCTATAGCTAGATGATCCCCAACCTGGTAATTCAGATAGAAAATAAACTACCTCTACTTGTCAACACTAAAAATACTTCTTACTCAAAGGACTGCAAAGAGCATATTAGATTAAAAAAAATACGCCTTACAGAATAGAATAAAACTGAATTACTTTGGAAGCAAAGATGTCAACAAAATTTCCCTAAAGTGAATGAACTTCAACTATGCCCCAGAGTCTCTGAGGCACCTATTCACTCTTCTCCGCCATTAGTTCTCCAGGAGAGAAGTATGCCTTTGGGTGCACTTGAAACCGAGAACTCAAACGGTAAGTGCTTCCCAGGGCAGATATTCTCTAAGGTGGTATCAATATCAGTAAAGCCACTTCATTACGAAATCCCCTACAAAGCCTGTGAGGGGCCTCCAGCAGGTGGCCTCATCCATTTCCCTCTTCCTCTTCTAGCATGGGGATAGATACCTTTGGTTGGGTATCCACCCCCTTACACACAGCCCATCTACTTTGGAAAAAGCTAACCCTACCCTAATCCTAGGAGTAGACATCATTGTCCTGAGAGTCAGCTTACTGCAGTCACCTGACCATAGTCAGTAGTGCGAAGAGGGTATGTGACAAGTGGCCCATGCAGAGCTTCAGGTTTAAGATCACAAGGGATTTTACTTTCAGGTTCAGCTGTCTGGAAATCCACTAGGGGTTATTCATTCTCTAGAGAGTTGAGAACTCCCATCTAGAGGCAAAGCAATTCCTTGTGAGAGCTCTGTGAAGGTAGGGGCGATTTCTTATCTCCTGATATGGGGGAGAAGGGTGGTGACGGATGGCAGGATGGAAGGATAGGGTCCCCTAACCTGGAATTGGTTCACACAGGAGGCTGCTAAGGCCAAGGATTTAGCCAGAGTTCAAAAGTCTGAGCCAAGGGTCCTTCCGTTCACTGGCCCCTTTGTCAACCATGGCTTCTGAACATATGACTGTTCAATGTGTTTGCATGATGAATCATCATGGACTGTCACCCACTGTTATAGAATAAAACAAAGCTATGAGACTACAAAGGAGGTTTGTTTTGTTTTTTAAATGTACCTTCACTTTCTGGGAAAGAATTTAAAAAAAACAAAGTGAAGTACTAGACAGTAAAATATTGCATGTCATATTAACTTAGCCTTTGGCATCAGACAAAACAATTTTACAACCCATGAACAAAAGTAAAGCAGGAATGTTATAAGAATAAGAACCAGAAACAGATTTCCCAAGGGTGGTATACATGACATGTGGGGTAGCAGAGTTGTGGTAATCAAATTTATTGTACAGTATTTTTTTAATTATAGAAACAATACATGTTTGACTTAGCAAATCTTATAATAAAGATGTTTAAAGAATAACTTTTCCCTGTCCCTACATCCCATCCCATCCCATCCCACTGTGGTACCCAAAGTTAGCATGCCTTTCTCTATATGCATACAAATATACAATACATAAACCCTCCATTAAAAAAAAAATAGGATTGGGGCCGCCGGATGGATCAGTTGGTTAGAATGCGAGCTCTTAGCAGCAAAGTTGTGGGTTCAACTCCCTCATGGGATGGTGGGCTGCACCCCCTACAACTAAGATTGAAAATGTTGACTGGACTTGGAGCTGAGCTGCGCCCTCCATAAGTAGACCGAAGAACAACAACTTGACTTGGAACTGATGGGTCCTGGAAAAACACACTGTTCCCCAATATTCCCCAATAAAAATTAAAGAAAAAAAAAATAGGATCATACTACACACATTCTATAACATGCTTTTTTTTTTCTTTTTCTTATTCTTTTTCTTTTTTGCTTAAAATAGAGAATGCCCAACCCTCAAATATGATGTGTGTTTAAAGTTACAAAATGAAGGCACACATCTTATGGAAATGATAGTACCAAAGTATCATGGAAAACTTTAATTTATATGCATATCTGAAAGCAGAAAGCCATTTTCTGCTTTTGTTTTATACCAGAAAGGGCATTCCAAAAATAGAGAAGAAAATTATGTACAGCTGAAACCCAGACATTTTGTCTGCTAAAGACTCATGAATGTTAACACTCCGCATTTTGTTAAAAGGGGGATTGTTTTATTTTTAGTGAGTACAACAAATCAGGTATTTGAATGCAGGTAATGTCCTACTCTCCATCCTATTTTCAATTCATCTAAAAGTGAATTGTGCTTCTGAGAGCCAAAAAGAAAAACGATCAACAGCATTAGTTACAATATAATTGGTTCCTCCTATCTCTATCTCAGAGACCAATGTTTAAAGTCTGTCTTTTATTTGTTATCAGACCATACTTTCAATTAAAGCTGCAGAAGCGTAAGTTTTTCCCACCTGAAGGCTGAACTGCTGTGCTTTGAGGGAAGGTGACACCGGGCATCTTTGCCAAGCCAAACAGTACCTCTTCCCTGCTCTGCAGCAGCATTTTACACCTTTTCCATTTGCATCAGCATTTTGCATAACTACATCTCTGAACGTAGTTTCTTATCAAATTATCAAATTAATCTCCCAAGAGCAGTATCCACATATCTCATGTTACTGTCAACCTCCTCCGGCCTCCAACAATACAAATCAAGAAAGAGGAAAAGTTCAATTCCCAGATGATGACTATTATTTCATTAAGAAATTATCCAAGAATTATCCTTGAGACATGACTGGCTATCTGGCAAGGAAAGCTATATGGAACATATATTAATATGGCTTTGCGTATAATTTTTAAAAATATGTTAGTTTCACAAAAGTTATAATCGATCCTACTTGTATCAGTTATGACCTCTTCTTTTATTTATTTATATTTCTTCCTACTGTTCCCATATGAATAGAAAAATATGAGATATGTCCCAATAATCTCATTCATCTCCAGGCACAGATACAGTATAAAAAGGGGGAAAAAGAACTCAGAAGCGCGGCAGAATCAATTAAAACTACACACTTCCATCCACTCCATCCTGTTTCCTTCTCCACTTCTGCCACTGGTACAGGGAACCAATGCCCCATTTCCTTGGTTTAATTAACAACACACCTCTACCTGAACAGATGCAAATTCCTGAAAAGCTGCATATACATATATTTTTTACTTGTGTTTTGAATATATTTAAGGAACCTGGTGAAATCCTTTACAAAGAAGTTTTACAACATAAAATTTCTCCTATTATTGTATATATTTATACGTTTTCTTTTTGTATATAACCTTATACTTTTGTATAGCAGGACATGACTCTTCCTACATCTCCAGAGACCAAGCACATATTTTTATCTGGTAATCTGCTCCTGTCTCTACTAACTACAACTGTTAAGAAGGTTCGTGTATTTTCTAACCGTTCACTGCCTTGCATTTTAATGAGCAGCTTCTCAAAGATTAGACTGCTAATCTTATAAAGGCAACCAAGAAGATGCCTATGGATTTAAAAACTCCCCTTAAATACATGTTCCTCAGAAGTCAGGAATTAAGCATTCTTCTACTTGCTGTAGAATGCCTCCAACATCTCATGCACTACTCTGCACAGTCGGCACTCTACAAACACCATATGGAAAGTAGACTCGCTGGACTCTAATCGCTATTATTCATGTGCCAAATGAGCAAACACAAAATTCTTCCTAAAGGTATAAACAAATACCTGTGAACTCTGATAAACAAAAAAGAGAGAGAGAAAGAGAGAGAGAAGTTTCAGGAAGAGAAGCCAGTTCTTTACTGCAAAATACACAGTCTAAACCCTACAGATGACCTTTAGTGTATACTCACATATATTTCATTATGGTCAAAGCGCTTCTTGAGGTTGTTGATAAAGGTCTCCTCATTGAGAGGTTCTAAAAGAACCATATCTCCAACTCCAATCATATTGTCCAGAAGTGACGTTTTCACCTCCATTTTGGCCATAGTCTCCAGCTATAGGAAAGAGGGGAAACGGTCCATTTAAATAAGCAGAATCATTTCAGATGGGTTCTTAGCACCACTGGAGAAATGAAACACTGCTGGTTCCAAATGGCCCTCACCTGCCTCACAAATGTCATAACCTCCCCTCCCTACAACCTATGTCAGAAGCCTCTTAGGTGGCGACAGTCACTGCCATGCCGCTAGAAGCCCCGTTTGCCAACCTGCTGCCACAAATGAACCTCCTTCCCAGTCCATCATCCCAGGCAAAGTCTATCTATAGAAAGAATCATTAGGGAGGCAGGGTCTCCATTTTCCTCTTTAGAGCATCCTGTTTCCCCAGTCAGAAGCTGCGAAACTCAAGCAAGAGACCCAAACTACCCCCTTTCCACCAGGACTCAAACCTATATAAACCTGCTTTCCCCAAGATGACATCCCCCAGTATTCCATGATGACATTCAGAATGCATTTTCCCAGGAAACGTTTAAAAAGCAATGCTAACATTTACTGAGTACTTGTCACATATCAGACACTATAACGAGAACTTTACATGCATTAATTCAATCCTCACATTAACTCTATGAGGTAGGTTACCATTACCTTCATTTTAAGATAAGGAAGCTCAGAGAGATTAAGAAACTTTTCTTATGGTTACTTTCCAGTGCATTACCTTTTGTGTTAAAGAACTCAATCATCACTTATAACAAACACTGCACCTATGGGGGAAATTTACATGGAGGTATAAACACTGACTTAGAAAGTACATAACCCACTTGTAAATCAGAGGTTGCCTATCTAATATAACATGCCAAGAGTGACTTTCAACATTCTTAATTCTCATTCCAACAGACACGCCACTGAAACAGCAAAATCAAATTAACATGCTATGTATATCCATACTCCTAATAATAAGGAAAATGTACATTTAATTCTTTCCTTTAAGGAATCATCCAGGCATATGTTATCTTATAGCGGTTGATATATTTCCTTAAAAGTTAGAAATTTAAATAAATGTCCTCCTATCCTAGTCTAGAATATTCAGTAGGTCTCTGAGAGGCAACAGAAGCTACATTTAGTTAGGCTCTTTTTAAAAGGAATGGAAAAGGCTGGGAATTATATTTTCTTTATTATTAATTACTAATGAGTTATACAAATTCACAAACACGTAATTTATTTCTGATGCTATTTTAAAAAAAATTTTAAGTGTGCACTCAAAAGCCAAAAAAGAGAGACCAGAAGAAGCAGAGCTCTCCCATAAACAAATAAAAGCAGTAAGTATCTAATATTCAAAAGAATAAAAATAAAGTTAACTTTTGTTAGTATAAGGTGCTTTGTTTTGTTTTTTTGTTTTTTGTGGGGTTTTTTTGTTTGTTTTTTTTTGTGGCTTTTTTTTAGTTTCATGCCAACTACACCTGAAATAAATAGCCCCAGGTATTGCTAAAACCTAACAATAGTGGTTTCGTGAGTATTGAACTAGGCCATACTGTTTTAAAACGAACGAGGTAGGGGTGAGGGCACTTGCCATTCTCTAGAAATGCAGCAGAAGCCAGAGAGACAGCTGGTCTCATGCCAAGTCCAGGGAAAGGCCAAGTCCATGGAAAGACTTGCAGGAATAGGAACCTGAGTGCCCAACCTTTGTCACAATAAATTACCATTTAAATCAAATTTCAAGTTCTCAGACTCCTGAAATGCCAAAAGCACTCTAGCTGCGATTCATTACATATAATTTGGCAGATGAGGGAAGAAGGCTTAGGGATTAGGGGGAAGTCAACCTGAGATGGGTTTCAAAAATAACCATCTCAAACCAGCAATTTAAATTAAGCAAAGAGACTGAATGGGAACTCTTTGCCCAGGGGTGGATTTCTGTATCTAAAGGTCTATTTATGGAAACAGATGCAGAAAGACAACAGTTTGCTGCAGGTAACAATAATTAAGCATCCAATCTTTCTCCGTCATTAAACCTGCTTCACCATCTTTTCAAATATAAATTTCAAGCAAGTGTGTGTGGGTTCTAATTTTTACACTTCTCTCTTAACTTTATAACCCTAAGGTAGGGGGACAAAACAAATGTTGAGTTATAAGCAACTGGTACAAGTGAAAAACTGAAAATACAACTTTTGCAAACCAAAATACAATAATAAAGTAAACCAACTAAAAAGGTGATACAGCCATTCTTTTAGTCATTCAAACAGTTCTGTTTCATTGTGTTTTTCTTTTTAGCATCTAACCAGAGGCAACAGTAACACCCTCCATCATTCTCCTGATAAAAATGGGACACTGAGAAAACGGTGTACAGGTACTTCCCTATCTTCCTATAAATGTACTGATTACCCTTATTGTGACTACTATCTCCAGCCTTGGTTTGGTTTGCTTTGACATCTCAATGAAATTAGTTGGTATAGTGCTCCAGCAAAAGCAACTGATTTGTGGGGATATTTTCTCTGAAAGAGTAATGCTTACCACAAGAACAAATGTCAGAATCACTTGTTAACTCAAGATTTCCATAAACTATCAAAAGATTCCCATGGAAAAATTAAATGAGAATATAGGTATAGCACTGAAGATACTTTTTGTTGGACACGTACATGTCTACCTTCACCCTTCCCAAGACGCCCATGGGAATCCATGTTGTTCTAGGGAAGCCAATCGTACCCCTTGCTCTAGGAATGTAGCACGTGATCGACATACACTAAGGCAAGCAACACATTTCCAGCTCCCAGCCACTGTAACTGATTCAGAGATGGTCGTATAATGGAGCCTGAGGCTTGGTACATTAGGACAAAGGTTCTGTCTACATCTGGATGGCAGGATTTACAGACATGATACTTGGAGCTGCTGCGGCCATGTCTGCTTTCACAAGGGGGCTGGTCTGAGGATGAAAACACCACATGGAGGCGAGCAGGGCAAGAAAGTATCTGAGAAGAGAATACTTGCCGGAGAGCCCTGATGACATCACACATCTCTGGCTCAAACTGCACTTGAAGCCCGCCCCACAGCCCTCAAGTTTTCAGTCAAGGAAGTCAATTAATTCACTGTATTGTTTAAGTTGTTTGAGTTAGATTGTTTATTCCTTGCAACAGAAAGCATCTTACCTAATAATAGAAGCTGATACGAGGATGTACAGCGTTTTAAGTGGAGGGCAAGAGGACCTACTATCTTACACTGGCAAGATGATTATTTTTGATTCTTAGTAATAAAACAGCTGATTAAACAAGGGCTGCTGTGTTTTAAGACGTGGACCTTGTGCCTGCAACTTTAAAGAATTCGAAAAACAATTCAGATACCAAAGTATGTGTTGGCTACCTTTTAAGGATCAACAAGAAAAATACAAGCATGTGGTGAAACTGGCCTGTCTGAAAGCCAGAGGGGAGACATACAGTGCTAAGAAGAGTCCTTCTGCCAGGAGGTGTGAGACGTGACTTATCCCAAGCATCAACTATTTTGCCTCTATGGCCTGAGAAAGGAATAGCACTGCCACCAACTATAAAGATGTAGCACAGGTGAGGTATCACCCACCCTATTGCTTCTTATGCTTCTTAACTGTTCCCAGGTAGACTCTATTAACCAAGTGCTAAGACACTCTCAGAGAACCAAGAACGGGTCCAATTGCCAGGAGACAAGTTCTCAGACCAAGTTCTAGGTACAAAACCCTAAGAGTTGGCAGTTATCTTCAGTTTTGGTGACTCCTCCATGGAGGCAAATTAACCCTAAAAGCCAACAACAGGGGCGGCCAGATGGCTCAGTTGGTTAGAGCGCTAGCTCTCAACAATAAGGTTGCCGGTTCAATTCCCACATGGGATGGTGGGCTGCAACCCATGCAAATGAAGAATTGAAAACAGTGACTGGACTTGGATCTGAGCTGCACCCTCCACAACTAGAATGAAGAACAATGACTTGGAGCTGATGGGCCCTGGAAAAACACACTGTTCCGCAATATTCGCCAATAAAATTTTTAAAAAAAGAAAAGGCCAACAACATTTTTAAAGGATCTATACTACCAATGAAGTCTGGCTGACAGTGAGTCTCTTACAATTGCTTGATCCTTAAAACAATCAACCCCAAGTTCTCCAATGCATAAGAACCAGAAAAAAAACAACTGCTAAAACATCGCAGCCCCTGACAAAGCCATCTTCCCCAATGCTCGTCTTAGATGTGGCCAAAGAAAACAATGAACAGAGGAGATCTTTTTGAAAAACAGAACCTCTGAATAGCTGTGTTTTCAGCCATACAGGGAGAGTTGCATTATGTTGGCTGGGGCATTTTATTTTTGTAAGCATAAGTATGGTAAGAAAGGTGTATGTGAATGGTGGGCAGCCAAAGGGGAGAGCCATAGTAGACAATTGCCTTTTTTTTTCTTTAAGGAGACACTACCCAGTATACAGTCCTGTTCCTATTTGCACCTGATCTCGCTTTTAAGGATTCCCCAGTTACCTTGTGATAACAAGTAATCTAGTGAGCAGTGCCCAACTCCCATTACAGAATTCTAAGGAGACAAATCTGCTCTCTCGCCACCCCAAGCAACATGGCTTACGAACAGCCAATCACATCCTCCGGGGACTTGGAGTCCTGGTGACTATGAAAGCTGGTGGTGACAGCCTGGAGAGTATACTCATCAGCAGCGGCATGAAGACCAGGTGGTTCCTGCAGCATGGCCTCTGCTAGGGATCCTGCTGCCCAGTCCTCCAGCCTTTCCTTGGTTCCTCCCTGTCTTCCAAGCCTGTGTCCTCCCTGGTCTGCCAACCTCTCTGCAGTTCTGAGTCTCTACATCATTCCTGCACTGCAAACAACCACGATCCCTAACTGACATGAACACTAAGTACAGTGCCCAACATACAGTACTATACCTTTGTTAGATCTTCATTATGAGGTAAAACCTAAACTCTTTCTCCCAACCTTGGTGAAATGAAGACAAAATACTCTGGGGGAGATGGGAGGAACCACAGAGGAGCCTGGAAGCAGGGTCTCTTTATCTGCAGGTGCTGATTTAGTCCAGCCACCAGCCAACCAACTGACGCCAGGCGAGACTATGGCTGCCTCAGCTCTTTCCCTCCAAAAAACAAAAAACTTATCATATATATATCATATATATATATATATACATATATATATATATATGGTATATATATGATATATACATATATATGATAGCAACCATTTTTTCCTCCACCTACTCTATCTCAAAAACTGCCAAAATTACTTATACTTCAATGTACACCAATTCATTCAGTCACATATTCTGCTGTGTAAAAAATACCATTTAAATATTGAAAGCATTATTTCAAACATTCTTCTAAATCCAAAAGAAAATGCAGCATAAACATCCTATACCACCTTAAAATGGTCATCTGCAACCTAACATTTAAACATAAGTAGTCTACCCCAGTCACCAACCTTAAATTAACAAGCCACCTACCACGTTAAGCGTCATCTGTGCTCAGGAATGTCAAGACCGACATTCCCTAAGCCAAAAGCCCCACCCAAGAGACCAGACAGCACATCCCTATGAAGTGCATGATCATTCTACTATTTGATATTGAAACGGCAACACTGAAAAGCTATTCCAAATTAATCAATAATGTAATATTAGTAAGAGATGTGGGATAATCTGAAATATAGTATCTGGTGGTCTCCCGTGTAATTCACAGTTCTCAGAGTACAACAGATGAGAACAGATGTGCATTTTTAAGTTGAAACAGTTTTACTGCAGAATTTGAAAGAACATGCACAAATCAGCGCTGAGGATGCAATGATTATAAGGCTTAATATTAACAAGTTAACAGAATTTTAAATTTGAAGGAATATTTAAAGCAAAGCTATAAAAAAAACCCACTCTTGTAGGAAAGCTTAATGAAAACAGATTATCTATTGGTTTGGTAATTGTAAATGAAGACATTTACACAGCTATTGTAAGGTCATTAGCTCTATACATCAGAGGAGAACCTTCAGAGTGTTCTTAGCATACTAACAATTGCTCTTATCTGACTCCAGTTCCACTCATTAAATTCCTTGTATGGTCCTCATGTATGCATGGTAGCCTCTATTCTACAGAATCAGCTCCTTGGTGTCAAGAGTCACACCTTATTCATCTTTATTTCCCCAAAGGCACAGCCCACAGCCTCTTGCACACAGTATGCATTCAGAGAAATACAAAGGGAAAACAAGTATGCAAATTTACAATTGACAAATGAGTCATTCAATAATGTACAGTCTCACAGCTGCCAAGGGTGGCTGGGTTAGTTGGTTCAAGGGTTAGTTGGTTCTTCGGTAGGCCCCTTCCTGACCAGAAGGCAGAATAATGACTGCAGCTTCAAGCCACTTGGATCCTTTCCTCTAAAAACATAATATTATCAACAAAGGACAGGAAAACAGAATTGAGCTATTTGGCTCCCAAAGACATCACTAATGCTTTTAAGAATAACATGAGAAACACATTTAAGTAAGAAAACAGGGCCAATGTGGCAAGACTTCATGAACAAAATAAATCTCAGCAAATCCTGAAGGCAAAACAAAGGCAAAAGAGGGGCCAAGTCTATAGGACGTGGTTCAGTACCTAATATAATGAGCTAAGTGACTGAGAAAAACTGGAATTTCCTTCCTACATCTTTTAAAATAGCACGGAATCTCATCTTAGAGAGCAGTTAGATTAAATTTCCGTTCAATTCAGTTCAACCATCATTTCCAATGAGCCCTCCTGGTCTCTGGTATTGTGTTAAGTGCTAGGGACACACTGTGAATAACCATTGTACCTCACCTTCCCAGCCCACCCCCTTGGAGATCAGTTGAGTGAGAGTCAAGATAAGAAAATAAGCAATTTTTGAAATTTCAAGTGATCTTTTTAATGAAGAAGCACAGTATGTGTTCACTACAGGAAAAAAGATCAGAAAATGCAGATGAGTATAAAGAACACAAGCCAAATTCAACACACTCATACTTTAAGTCCTTTTGAATTCATTACTCCTTACAAAACCTGATTTTTATTCACCAATGAACTGGCCATGATTTCTGGATTTATAAGTTTTGATGTATATATTTCTGCCTCAAGGTAGGAAAAGGAAATAGATCCAGAGCTGTGAGACTGTGTGGTTACACCAATACTATCCTCAACACTTTAAAATTCAGCCAAACTGCATGGCCATCTGCCCTTTTATTCCTTACCTTACCTCCTCCCCCAAATTAGCAACCCATATATCAAGTAATCATCCTACCTACCAATCATCTCTACTACATGGCTGTGTCTAACATCTGAATACATGTTCAAAACTTACATCATTTACCACCCCATACCAAAATACAATAAATAAAAAATAAAACAACAACCTTGTTATTCCCTCTAAATTCCAAAAAGTCACAAGTGACCCATTTTCTCATCCTTGGCCTCTACCTGTCTTATTTCCTCCTCCCACCATCAATCTTTCTCACTGATTATACCACCTTAATCACTCCCACTTCCATCCCTTCCCCAGGGACTGCCCTAGCTCAGCTTTCATCATTTCTCACCAGGGAAGCAACAGCCTTCAGAGTGGTCTCTGCCTTGTCTGGCCACCACAGCCTCGGCCAGCCCTCTCCCTCGCTCCCTCTCCATCCCTGGACCACACTACCCAAGTTGCCTTTCTAAATCACAGTCAGGTAAGCTTTAAATCCTTCAGTAACTCTCTCTCCAATGTCTTTAAGCCAATAATCAAATCCCTTAGCAGATCCTCAAAAAAAGAAAGAAAGAAAAGAAACAGAATTTCCATGACCCAGTAATTCTACTTTAGGGCATGAAAGCAGGAATTCAAACACGTATTTGTACACCTGTGTTCAAAGCAGCATTATTCACAATGGTCAAAAGGCAGAAGCAACTGGAAAATCCATCAATGAATGAACGGATAAACTAAATGTGATATACACACACTTTGGAATATTAGTCAACCTTAGAAAGGAAATTCTGACACATGCTACAACATGGAAGAAACTCAGACAATATGCTAACTGAAATAAGCCAGTGACAAAAGGACAAATATGTATGACCCCACTTGTATGAGGTACTAGAATAATCAAATTCATAAAGACATACAGCGTTTCCCCGAAAATAAGACCAGGTCTTATAGTCATTTTTGCTCCAAAAGACGCATTAGGGCGTATTTTCAGGGGATGTCTTATTTTTTCATGTACAACAATCTATATTTCTTCAAGTACAGTCATGTCATCTTCTTCTGGAACATCGTCATAACGTACTAAATGCGTCCGTCTGGCTGACGATCTTAACTGAGGCTTATTTTCGGAGTAGGTCTTATTTTCAGGGAAACACGGTAGAATGGTGGTCATCAGGGGCTAGAGGAGAAGGGAGTAGGAAGTTGTTTAATGGGTACAGAGTTTCACTTCAAGAAGATGAAAAAGTTCAGGAGAGATGGTGATGATGGTTGCACAATAATCTGAATGTACTTAATGCCACTTAAGTGTACATTTAAAAAAGTTAAAATGGTACGGCAAATGTGACGTTACATATACTTGACCACAATAAAAATTCCGTATCGGAGATCACATGACTGCACAACCTGACTCGATAGCCTTCTTCCTCAGTCTCATCTCTCCCTGGCAAAGTGCTCCCACCCTAAGGCAAACCTCACATGACACAAATATGCCAAGGCTTCCAACAGGTCCTCCAATCAGGCCATAGCTAACTGCTTATAAGGATCTGAAATTAGGACCCAGAGACTATAGTCAGATGGCCGTCTGTGTACTGGGCCAGAAAGTTCATGAACATCCAGGTGACAGGGTATATCATTCAAGGAAGTCTTGCCGGGCGCTAGCCGAGGAAGCCAGTCCGAGGAGAAGCATGAAGTACATGGGCAGAGAGAAGCAGCGATGACAAACCTCATGGGGCAGACAGAAAAGCTGCTTTAGACCCTGAGAGGGGTTCTAGTTGTAGGTCCTCAAGAGGTTCAGCTGCGCTTCTTGTCCTAAATGAATCCCCCGACATAAGCCAGTGTGAGTAGCCACTTCTCGAGGGCAGCATGCTCTGAGCAAGCCAGTACACCTCCAGTACAACTGTTAGTTTGCTTGTCTCCTCCTCCCCTGGAGAAGGCTTGAGTTCTCCATGTGCAAAGACCCCATTGCTTGGCACACAGGACTCTGGTGTGGAGAGCAAATGAAATGGAGGCACCTTACAGAGACATGGCCCATTCTGTTTCCATCCTCTCCACCCTTCCTATCCAGGTCACAAGTGGCAAAAAACAATTAAAATGCCTTAGAGGATACACCAAGAACATGAAAGATCAGGAAAGAGTCAGGTTAGAAATCAAAGGGCAGGACACCTTCTCGGTATTTATCAAGCTAACGGGCAAGTGGAATGAGCACTGTATTCTTTAGGACAATTTACTCAAACAGCATAGTTTTCAAAGGAGATGGGGCTGGTGGGCCACACAGAACCCCATGGGGTGCTTTTCAGGGCTCCCCAGTGCATAAGAAGTGGACCCTGCCATGCATTTGTGAAAAGGCTCTGGTGATGCTAATTTTTGTTCCCATCAACACACTTCCTTAGAGAAGCCATGGCATTTACTTCACAAAGTATAGTTATCTGATTGTCCAATCCTTTATTCCACGATTAAAGTTACTACATACTGAGCATTCCACCCCACTCCTCTAAAGCTTTTTGTTAAGAGTATTTAATGGACTGCTGGTAGGATGCCTTTTGTTAGAATCTTTGATTAGGGGGTAAAAAAAAACGGGCCCAACTACTGGGCAATTTCCATACAGTAAGTTGTTGCCTTGTGTTCGAACTCTGGATAACACACAGGACATTAAATTATCAGGCAATGACAAAATGGAATACATTTGAACTGGGAGCGAAAAAATAAACAGCTAAAAGCAAATGGAAACCCATAAACCATAAAGCAGACTCCAATCTTACAAAGCCCTGTGAATAGAAAGGGTAATTAATTTAACAGTCTGGTTATCACCCCAAAGGGTCTCTGCGTAGGCAGAGAGGGGCCAAGAACCACCAAGTGTCAATATCAAGGTTTGCTTCTGTCTGGCTATGGAAAGGCTAGCCCATCAAGCAGAAGCTAAACTGCCTTCAATCCCAGGCACAGACCAATCATTAACGATTTAAAAGATAGCATCTAGGACTTCACAATTCATAAAGTGACAGGTAAAAAAAAAAAAAAAAAAATGTTTTTTCTAACTGTAGAAATGACAAATACATTATCTAGACTAATTAGAAGGATTTTTGAGTCAAAAATAACTGGCTGCTATAACAACATTGAAGGTTTTGGATTACAAGCTGCAAACTATCCTTTCTGATGCATGATCAAAATGTCTTAGGAGCCCAGGCAAAACCTTTAAGAGAAAGAGAAATGGACCCGAGGTGTTGCACATCTGGTTTCTGGAAGAACCAGGGCAAGGAGGAAGCTTTCGAGACTAGTCTGCCAGTGGTTTTTCACACTTATTATATTATACACGCCCTTCAATCTAATTCCTAAGTCGCCAAACTCTTCACAATACCCCCAGTTTAAGGAGAAGCTTTACTTCTGCATTGGGAAAGAGTAACTTTCAACAGAAATTTTGTAGCAGGAGTTTACCACAGCTGAGAATTCCCTTTTGATCTGTCCCAGCACAGGACTTGGATCACAGGCCCAGGCTCGATTCCAAGAGAATTCTCTCTGGAACTTGAATTTCTGATCTAAAAACTCAGGATGACAACATCCATTCCATTATTAGGACTATTATGCAGGCTGACGGAGAGAGCAAAGCCCTAACTCACAGCAGGTTCTCACCAGACGCTCGGCCCTTCCCAATGCCATTTCTGCTTCTGATACTGAAGAGCTCCCCCCCAGCTCTTCTTGTGAGAGTTGTCTTCCGGCAGGTGTCCAGGTAGATAACCTAGAGTTATTTCATTTGCAACAGACATCCCATGGGGTTCAGTACCCTGAGGAGGAAATGCAGCCAACATCACGTCCCCACCATCACTTCCTGGAGGAGGCTTTGCTGAGTCATGGCAGGAACAACAGCCAAAGTGCAGAACAACTTCAGAGAATGACACCCACCCCCAAGCCTGGGTCTGAAAGCCACCCCCAGCCCTCCCTCTCCACCTCCCTGCCAGCTCCACCCCCCACAGGCATGGCACCTTTCACCAGCCAAAATCCTAGAAGGTCTAGAATGAACAGCAAGCATTCCCAGTTTTAGGGGGAAACCTACGGTCCACTATCCTACTCATTCTGGATGTTAGGAGAATTATTTAATGAGCTAACGTCTGAAAAGGCCTATGAGTTCCTGCGGGACAAGGTAGCCAAAAACTATAAACCACGTTATAGCCAGAAACACAAACTCAGCTGTTAATTGGGATGTGGAACGTGCTAATTATAACCCATAGACTTCTCCATTTGTTCCCTCAAGACAGATTTTTTAAAATTCCATGAAGTCGAATGTGTTTAGATTGGCAAACCCGAGACCCTGGAACCCCTTGATGAACGTAAAACCACTCGACTATAACACCCGACAGCTCTGACTGTTCCTGGCCAGTGCACAGACACCAGATTCAATCAGTGATCATTAAATAGAATACAGCCACCAGGGGAAAACCAATTTCCCTTTCAAATGAATTGACTTGTGAATCAGAGAGTCCCAATCTCGTGCCATATACTAATATCCTGACCACAGCCCTCCTGACCCTGGCCCTCTTCCCCTGCTTGTAGAGTCATTCTTTCTGTTCTCTTTATACTTGATCAGACCCTCCAATCACTCAAGGTACTCCCTCATGATTAAAAGTACAGTGATTTGCACCTGGTGGGCACTCACATAGGGTGTGTTGTACCCATCAGTTTGGGGGGCCCCCATGGATTGGTTTTTGAAAACAACTGGCTGAACAACAACGCTCACACAAAAGAGCCTAGGGTACACCAGGGCAGAAGTACCTTCTTTTAGAAAGGCACCGTCCCATCACTCAGGTTCTTTTCAGTGATAGTGCAGGGAAATATACTGAATTTAGTGCACTCTCTTTGTCCTTTGGGGTAAGGAAACAAGTTATGTCTCACAGGGAAACATCAGCTGTTGCTGATGGAGGAACCTCTGCACCCGACAGGAACCAGACCACAGAGGTTAGCATGACTACCACAGTGGCTCCAGAAGCCAAAAGATCCAAGTTGCAGACTCAGCTCAGCAGCTAGCTCACAGGGAGACCTTGGCACATTACCAGTTCTGAGTCTCAGTTGCCCCACAAAGGGGTTGAATGCATCATCTCCTAAGATCCTGTCCCAGCTTCCATCATGTTGATTAAACATGAAAAGCTCAACTCTGCAAAGACTGAATTCCTTCATTTTGGGTGAGCGTGCATCCTGGGTCTGGTTGTAAAGAATGTTAAAAACAAAAAATGCCAGTCCACAAGAATCTTTCCCAATGACATTTACTCAGAGGTAAAGGAAAGCAGCTCTCTTTATTCTGACCTCACCAGGGGAAAAAAAATAATGTATTAAGGGTCTAACCATACACAACACTGACATAAATGCACAGAATCCACAGGACGATCGAAAAGTAAAGGTATTGAGACACGTGTGACTCTGTTTGCTGTGTGTTTACAACTACATGGTCAGTTGCAAAATGGCATTGGCTATTTTGATAAATTCATCCAGTTATGAAAGCAAAAAGGGATCTGGAATTACAAATGAAGAAACCCATAGAGGAAAAGATGAGAAAAATACACATTACTCAACAGTGGATCTTCAGTAATGCCTTTCTACTTGTGGTTAAGAAAAATTCTTTAGAATAACGAAAATTCAGAAGCTTCCTCAAGCAGTCAGCCACTAAAATAAGGTCTAATACACGATGTAATCAGAGATGTTTACACATTTACATTAGGATTTTACGAATGTGTATTACTTGAGAATTGATCAAACAAAACTAGCTAAGATATTCACACACAAAAATACTGATAATGTAAACTGAGAAGGCAACACGAGTTTGTCATTTAAAAAGAATTTTTAAAGAAAATAGCTAAAACACAGTGGGCTACTTCATTTACGCTGACTAAATCAACAATCATTAGAATTTGGAAGTATTTTTCTGGGTCACTTTTTTCCTAGTTTTTCTAATATTAGAAGCATTATTGAATTTAAAATCAAATGTACCATATCTTATGTAAGCTATACATATCTCTAAATATATTCTCAAGTATTTATGAAGAACTAAAAGATACACTATACAGCAAATCACCTATAAGGCATGCCATCGCTAAAGAAACCTTTTAAGTCACTAATTAAAATGTTTACAAAAATTTGTCTACTAAATTTAAATTTACAAATGTTAACTAAATTTGAATAATAATTCTGCTAATATCCAAAAGTTCTGTAGGCTACAGCAATTATTTCATATATTTATATAAGGATATATACATACAAATGCTCCCCTTCACATACACACACACACACACACACACACACACACACACACTTTTTTCCCTTGAATATAGTACACAACCTGTAAAAATCAATTTTTAAAGTTAATCAGTTTGACCATGTATAGAACCATACAACAAATTTTCCCAAGTGAAGTTTTAGTAAGAAATAAAATATTCAATAGTGAACTACACTGTATATGCCTGATGAAGAAAAGTTAATTTCCGTCTACAAGTAGTTTATCAAAAACAAACAGGTTTTCAAAATACCACATCATTACATTGTAAATCATCAAATTAAAAGGTATAAAAACTTAAAATTTTTAATCCCACCCTTAGTCATGTCTCTCAATAGGTCAGTAGGTAGGTAGCGATATAAAAACTACAGCGATCTCTTTAAATGTCACGATTATTAAGCCCCCTAGTTTAGAAACTAAAACGGCTTACCAACTTTTCTTCTCCACTGATTTAACTAGCACTTTAGCACTCGGTTCATGAGAAAGGGAGAGACAAACATTCGTTGTGACAGGGAGAACACACAAAGTACAACAAATATTTTGCACACAGATAAGAAGGGAAAACTAGGTCAATATCCTGTGGCTAAATAGGGACGAGCGGCCTCAAGCTTCCACCCAGAACTGTATTATATGATTAACCACACTGTCCTCTGTTGTATTCACAGCCTACTGCTCTGCCCTGTGAGCCTGGTATACACACAGGCACTGGGAGAGGGAAGAATGTGAGATGCATCTACTGCTTCCCAGGCATTAGCAATCTAGCTGGGGACAGAAAGTACTTAAGAGCAATAAAACAAGCACTCACATAGGCACGTGGGTCACCTCAAACAGGAACATAGAGACGGATGGTTATGTTTAAAGGTGAAACTATTATTAGGATATAGGGGGATCAGAAAGGAATGGTCACAGCATTTGTGCAACGTGTCCTTGACTTTTTGAGGATGACTAGGAGGACGGGGTTAAGCAGAAAGAACTTTAAAGCAAGAAGTACAAAATATATTCAGAAGACAGTGATTAGGCAGAATGCAAGCTCTCTCATCCAACTGCAGAAAGATTGACAGTTTGGTTGGTTTTTCAAGAAGCCAGTTACAGTTGGAAGTCATAAAAAAAATCACACAAAAAAAAACCCCATACCTACACATAATTTTTAAAATTAAATCCTATAAACATACATTTGCCAATCTTTTGCTATAGTGCTGAGATCATTTCTTTGAGTATATGTTGTACCCAGGGGTCTTTCATTTACAAACCATCCTCATGTCATCATCCTCCAAGTCTAATTTCTTTCCAGAGAGCAGTGTGGTTGTAAAGACACCTGGGAAGCAATGTGGGATGGTCTGCATTTCCCGACAAATGCTCGATACGCCTCTCTGGAAAGATGACACAGCCTTGCCTTGCTGAATTCAGGCACAGGCCCACATAGGCTTCGCAGCAGCCTTTCCCTCTAGTCGGGGATCAGCAGTGCTCCAGGGGGTGCTGCTCCATCACTGTGTCCCCAGGTGAGGATGAGGGCAACGGGAAGCAGAGCCCCCACCTGACTACAATGGACACACAGTGTGGGTGCGGAATACCGCTTCGAGGCACTAAGATTCTCAGTTTTACACAGACACAACTTACACTACCCTGAATGACTGACAATATTAGTGGGGATACTTTTACTTTATGATTCCCCAAATCCGTTCCCGTTTTCTCAGCCACTCCTAAATGAACTGTCATCCTTTTTAGAAACTTAACCGTTATCGCGTAGTTTCCAAAACACTCCAATGAATTTTGATAGCAACAACAATGCTTTTTGCATATATATTTAAAACCATTATATTAAATATAGTAAGTACAACTGGCATAAACAGGTTTGGGAATAAACACAGTTGAGTCTGGATAAGCATCTAGCTCCACTGGTAGGACCACAAGCTCAGGGCACACTACAGGGTGGGGTAACTCTCTAACTCTGAGCATCCAGTGTCTTATGGGCATCAGCTGATCTATTTTGCACAGGAAAAGAACACGTCTGGAGGAGACTAAGAGCTGCACTGTTTTCTAAAGCTGTGAGCCTAGACAATTATAGGAGTGAATTAGTACTATCGTATTACCAGGTTAAAAATCTGGTTGGTTTTTCAAAACTATATCCAACTACCATATTTATTCTGTCCCAAATGTACAGTCAGAAGTGCTTAAGTCATTTAAGAAAGCACAAAAATAATACTGGAAACCCACAACCAGTCAAAAATACAAGGTCACATGTCATTCCAATAAGCTGCCTCTTAAAGATAGAAAGAATAAACACGTAAGTTACTATTAAAAACTAAATTTGAGTTTCATACTTTGAAATTACATACCTCTTTAAAGCTGTTGACAGACATAATGTTCCTCTCAAGGTTGCCCCGCGAAATCTGGGCGCTTCTATTTAAGGTAGCCAAACAGTAACTCTATCCGTCACTTATATACCTTCCAGAAATCTGATAGTCAGCCTCTTCAATAAAAATATGAACTTCTATGGAGACATCATATTGATATACTTCATCAGACTGTTGTGAGAAGCACCATGTAAGTACATATACACCAGAGACCCCAAACCACCAACCATACTTTATAACAACTCACAAGTCGACCTCTGACCCTTTTACCAACGCCATGCATGTAAAGGCTCCCTCCTCAGCATCAAATAGGGTAACCTTAACCTCTACATAGTTTTAACTCAAAACACAAACAATAAACACCCCACACCTGGAGGGAAAAGGCAGTGATACCATACCCGCCAAAACAATTCTGCCCCTGGACTCTACTACGCATTCACAGTCTTATACTTTAACCAACATAGGCTCTTAAAAAGAAAGAAACCCAAAACCAAACTCTAGGGAGAAAAACAATTTGTGAAATAGGAAGTGAACTCAAATATAAATTTTACTGGACTGACCTAAATCATTGACCCCACCATGCTGTTTGTTTGTTAACTATGAGATGAGCAACCATGAGAACAGGATTATAAAACGGTTTCATCTTCTCATCAAATAAAATTCACTACATCGTTAATCTGACACAAATTTTATGCCTGGGAGAACGAATATTGCGTAACAGGAAATTGAGTTATAGTTGAAAAGGAGCTGAAGACATGTAATAGGTAGAAGAAGTGATTCCAGGAAGAGAGGCGAGCCAAGGCCCAGACCCTACAGAACCTGGACGCCAGGAGACCAGGAGGAGATGAGGGGTGAGACCAGAATAGCACCAATCACCAAAGCCAAGGGACAAGCGTGTGACAGGAGGAACAGATGGTCAACAGTATGGAGGATGACGGAGCACGGGGCAAGGAGGGAGGAGACAGGTGGGTCATCAGGTTTAGAATCCATGTGGTGGGGGCTGAACTGTGCACCCCCCCAAATTCACTGTGCCCCCAAAAATTCACATGTTGAAACCTTAACCCCCAGTATCTCAGAATGTGACTGTATTTGGATAGGGCCGTCATAGAAGTGATTAGTTCAAATGAAGCCATCTCAGTGGGTCCCAATCCAATATGACCATATGAGGACACAGCAAGAAGGTGGCCTACACCCCAAGAAGAGATGCCTCCGAAGAAAACAAACCTACCAATGCTCTGATCTTGAACTTCCAGCCTCCAGAATCCTGAGAAAACCAACTTCTGTTGTGAAAGCCTCCCTGTGGGTGTGGCAATGTTACAGCAGCCCTAGCAGACCAATACACCATCGACAACCCCTTCCAGCAACTACCTACTTCTGGCTTCCTCCACAGCTCGGGTTTCTGACAGAGCTTACCTTTGACAGTAGCCACCTTCCTAGGCACCCACAGTTTGCTCGGCACATGCCATTGAAACAGCTTCAAATAAAATGTCACCACCTGTTTGTTGCCCCCTGCGCTCCCTCCTTGAAACTCTCTCCTGCCCTGGCTTCCAAGGGGTCATGTTTTCCATGTCCACTTCCCACTCCCATCACTTCTTATGTTCCTCAGCTTTTCCTTCCTCCTCTCCTTGTCACAAAATAACACTTCCCGGCATTCTATTATCCACCTTCCTCTCTTCTCACTCAACCCTCTAGGCAACCCTAAACTAACAATACCCACAGCTCTAACCATACCTGGATGCTGGTGGTTCCATCACTAAACTCAGGCCCTGGCTTGTCCCTCAGTGGGCCCTGCGTGTCAATGGTCTGCTGAGCCTCACCCACTGCCTGGAGGCCCCACATCCCAACCGGAACCAGTCCCTTTCAAGGAACCCTTCCCCTTCAAGGAACCCATCCCATTCAAGGAACCGGTCCCCTTCAAGGAACCTGTCCCCTTCAAGTCTGGCTGTGCCAGCCATTCCCAACCACACTCGGGCCAGAAGCTTGGGAGTCATCCCAGGCTCCAACTTGCCCTGACCCACCAACCCAGGCACCATGTCCACCCCCTGATCAAAGAGGGGTACATCAAAATGTTCACAACCATCTCTGGCCCAATCGCCTCCTTCTCAATATGTATTGTCAGAAAATTATCCAAAACATAGAAAAGGTTGCATGTGCAAAAATGTTCATCACAGTCTTCTTTACAATAGCAAACTGGCAGAGGCAACCCAAATGCCCAATCATAAAGGGATCTTTAGGGAAATTACAGAACTCAATGGAATAATACAGAACTATAAAATGTATTTCAAAAAGTATGCAGCAATATAGAAAATATGCTGTGATTACAGTCATTTTAAACTATACATATAAAAAGCTAGGAGAGGAATATTAAAAAATGACTATAGTTGGTATTTTAAAGTAGTTGGCTCAAGAAATGTCTTTTTCAGCTCCATTTTCCAAACTCTCTGTAATGTTCTTAAGATGATTCTCTAGTACGAAATATCCAAAAGAGTTCTAGTAATCTTGGACTTTCTGAATTGTTTGGTTTTAGGATAAATGAGAAGCTTTACTACAGAATTCCCTTTAGCTACCATTCCACCTGCATGCTACATCTGTTGCAACATCCAATGCAAACTCCTGTAAGTTTCCCTCTAAATCCTGTCATATGTGTAGGCCTCAGCATGAGATCCTAAAAATTGATTAATTCTTCCAAGAAATCCAACCAGACACATAAACAGCTGCACGATTGTGGAACTAGGCTCCCAACATCTGCCGCGGTTATTAACTGTACTGGTAAGAAAAGAACAGCACGCACACGCTGCTGCCAAGAGCACAAGTGTAAAGCTGGAAGCAGAATCACAGAATGTGAAGCCGCCTCTATATCAAATGCATGGCAGGCTCACTGACGGCTAGGTAAGGAAGGGCATTTTCTCCATCCAAGGAGCAGAGAAGTTGTCAACTATGCCATCTAGAGTCCATGAAACGGTCTCTAGGTCACCTCTCGAGGATGTAAAATGGTACAAGTTTCCTTTAACATTTTACCTAACTTTTTTTTTTTTTGTCTGTTTTTTTAAATTGGGGACAAATGGCGAGTATTAAGATTGGGCTGACAATTATACCATTATTTCTTCAACACTCATGCCCAACCCTTGGCATGTCTCAGCTAAACCCAACCAATTTCCCCTCCTCCACATACTGGTGTATGAAATGAAACAGGCAACATCCACAAATGTCATGCAAGGTCATGCTTACATCCGTGGGTCT
The DNA here is from genome assembly GCF_036562045.2 of Rhinolophus sinicus. Taxonomy (NCBI): domain Eukaryota; kingdom Metazoa; phylum Chordata; class Mammalia; order Chiroptera; family Rhinolophidae; genus Rhinolophus; species Rhinolophus sinicus. The sequence goes on along the minus strand of NC_133751.1, from coordinate 171,996,247 downwards.
ATGATGAAACCAGGTAAGCTGCGTAGGGTACACAGAACATCTGCAACCACTGCGTGACTCAAAAGTGATGTATACCATATTTTACTGTGTATAATGGGTTCCCATGTATAATGCACACCCATGTTTTTGGCTCAAACGTTCAGGGGGAAAAAATCTTTTGTTTTAAATGTTTAATTCAAAATTTTATTTGTTTCCATTTAGGTACTTGTTTTTTGTATTAGAAAGGAATTTTAGCACTTTTTTTTTAACACATTATGGTACAAGAAATTTTATGTAACAAATAATTACAAAACACAAGAACAGATACAAAGTACAAGAAATGTTATGTACTAGTAACAAATTTATGATATTTACACAGCATAGAAGGCCAAGAACTCTTTGTTGTTGCAAGTCTGTTGTAAATTTAAAAAAAAACCGATTATGGTATTCCAGGGTGTTATTTCGCATACAGGTATCGTTATTGATGTCTACACTTTTAACTCATAAGCATAAATAAAATAATTAAAAACATTCATGTAGATACAGAATTAGTACTACCCATGCATAATGCGCATCCTTATTTGCCCTCATAAATCTGGGCAAAAAGTGTGCACTATACACGGCAAACTACGGTATATTGTTTCTAATTTAAAGAATTCCTATGATGCATCCTTTTGAAAAGGAAATGCTAAATCCTAATTATACCCACTCTATAAATCCAGATTTTATTGTAATGGTACTAGACTTCCTTACAGCAGAGAAAGAACATTCATACTAAATATTTGCTACGTTCAAATCAGGCATTTGTGATGGGAGACGTAAAACATTATAAATGTGGAATAAGGTACAGAAAGGTATCACCTTATTTAAACCCCTCAACTAGATTTTATATTTAACTGTGAAATCTCATTGAAATTAGCAATATTCCTCAAGTAAACGGCTCTTCTGCTGATGCCAGGCAAGATCTCTGTCACACTTTCCTACTTTCCTTGAAATCTGTGTCAGTATCATTCTGATACTTACAGAATGCCACTGCTTAAGAGTAAATTCCTATGCATAAAACAAACTTAGCTGGAAAGCCCATTTCTCCACTCAGAATTATACAAGAGGAGGCGCATGAAAGAAAGGCTCACTGAACTTTTAAAAAAGTAATTAAAATCAACGGGCTTCTGAGGAAATGTGTCAGATTTGGCAAAGTTTTCTTTATAAAAACACATTTTGGTAATTTTCCAGAATTCTGTTCTTCCAATTTGGAAAAGTTTAAAAATTATGGCACATAACAAAATGGTACCAACACAGATAATCAACACAGAATATAGGGAAAGAGGAAAATTCAACTTCAGGATTCATTCAATCTTCCCTTCCTTTCAGCTTCCCAATCTCCTACAATTCGTGGTGCTTTTAAGTGGTTACAAACCCCCAAAATTGATTGAGTTAGTAAGTCCGGTCATTCATTCATTCATTCTAGGTGTGAGTGAATAAAAGGCAACTTAATTTATATTTTTGAAGGTGAAAGCTACATTTATTTTTACAATTAAAAATAAGAAATAAAATATTCTTCACTTTGAACTGTAGAAGTGTGTGCATCATTTCCGCACGACAGCAAGGAGAAAGATGGGGTATTAAAAGGAAGGGGTTTCAAGAGGGAGTGGAGTAAGAGGAAACCAAAAGACAGTGAGGAACAGATGGCCGGGGGTCAACTCAGGGAGCTCAGAAAGAAACAAAAAGAGAAAATAATCATAGAAAAACAAACATTCAAAGAAAAAAAGAGTTTCACAATCACATCCCCGTCCTCCAACTTTTTTGGTATACTTCTGCTGAAGACTTTTAAATACTGTTAAATTTCTGCAACTATAAGGATAAAAGGGAAAGCACTCCACCTGTGAATGCAATTAGAGCAGGCAGATCCCAGGGGTCCCACTCTCTTCTGTCCCACTTTAGTGAACCACTTGGGCAACAGCCAGCCTGGCCTTTTTTCATAAGATTTTATTATGTTTGTAACATAACCAGATTACAGAAAATGTGGAAAATAACAGGAGTAAAAGTAAAAGTCACCCCAATCTACTATACTAACACAATCATGGTTAACATTCTGATTTATTTCTTTGCCATCTTTCTTCCTACCTATTTTCCAGGAGTAACTAGAGCCGCATATCAAATCATAAATTACATGCACTGCTTAGATTTGAACAGATCTGAGTATCTGGCAGTGGGGAGGAAGAACCCCAAGAATATAGTTTCAGGAACGAGTAGAAACTACCATTTTACAACTGAGCGCTTGCACTGCACCTGACACGATTCTAGGCACTTACATGTTCTCGCATTTGATCCCTACTACAGCCCAAAGAAGGCTGTTACCTGCATTTTGCAGATGAGAGACAGGAAGCAGAGCCAGATTAAGTTCCACGCCCAAGGTGATGGGCTACCAAGCAGAAGAGTCAAGTTTCAACCAGTACTTCTTCCAGAGCCCAGCCCATAGCCATCACACCACACTGCCTCCCACGGAAGCAAGCACTTAACACCACCACGTAAGAGAGATCCAAGCTCAAATGCACTTGCCCCAGGTGCAAAACCTTGACCAAAGAACAGTGATTCTAAGAGGACTGAGGTGTGTGTAACTCAAACTGGACCCCTCCACCCACTCTACCCACCCTGGCCACACTGGAGCCCTCAGTGAGTGACTGGAGAAGGTGCCACAGGGAGAAGGGAGAGAGCGCTGAGGCAGTGGAAGAGCCAAAAGTGGCCTGGCTCAGGACCTCTCCAACAAAGGCAAAGGGGGCTTCTCCCACCTGGGAGCAAGGCCCAGACCAATAATGCAGAGGCCAGGACACTGATATGTCCAGCAGCCATCAATACTCGGGGCAATGCCAGTACTCAGACCGTAGAGCAGGGATTAGGAGATGGGCAGTAGTCCTGTCCTGTGCAGGTCCTATGATAGAGACAGCTCTCTGAACTCAGGCAGTTTCATTTGAGGAGAAAGGGAAACATACTGACCCAAAATAAATATTTTCATATATCATAACTTAAACACTTAAATACCAGTATTATAATGATTTACTAAGAAGTAATAACTTGATCTAAGTCATTGATTATTAAAATTTCCATCAGTCTAGCATTAAGAGCAGAGCCCCACCTCAGGGCTTCTGAGCCCGTTTTTCACTGTCTAGAAAGCTCTTCCACCCTTCTCTTCCTCTAGCACCAACTCATCCATCAGGCAGCTTCATCGGTGTCCATTTCCTCAGACAGGCCCTCCCTGTGTCTCCTCTCCCCACCTTTCTTATGCTGACAGCCTCCTGTCCTTTTTCTTCATAGCGTCTATCACAATTCATAAATACATCATAAATATCTGTGCTAATTTCGGGAATGTTTCTCGACCCTCATGCTCCATGAGAGCAGAAACCGCATTAAAGACTCAGAGCCTACTAGAGTGCCTGGCATGTCCTAGGCACCCGAACATTTGATGAGTGAAAAAAATGAATGCATTAAAGAACTGTAAGTCATCCCTCCTTACTTCTAAAAGTATTGCATATAATTTTAAAAGTAAAGTTAATTGTGACATCCATTACAGGTTTTTGTTTCATGCTCTATTAGAAAAGCCACCAGAATTCAGGCTCCAGGAGCAAACACAAGTTTAAATGTGAACTTGATCAATTCTCCCATAATTTCTATACAAATGCAGTGCAATTCCAAGAACACAAAATTTTAAAAACAAATAAATACATACATACATACATACAAGCCATATGTTTGAAGAAAGTGTTTGCAAATTAATCTGGGTGAAGGGAAAAAGAAGAATGTGACACGCGTTGTGATGCATCAACCGACAACAAATATTGAAAATGGCCTTTTGTGTGAATTTCAGTAATTTAACTAGTATAGGTGTGCAATGTTACAATATTTTGACTACTTCAAATATTTTCTCTTTTTTTAAGTTGTAAAACTGTAAATGCTATTTTGTAAGTTCAGAAGAGCAAGAATCTGGGTAAGATTGACAGAGAAGATGGGAACAAAACTGGGTTGTTAAAAGATGTGGAGGTGTGACAGATGGAGATGGGTTTCCAGGATGAAAGAAAGATCCAGCATAAGAGGTAAAAAAGCATACGACCTATTTGAGAATGAACTCACACAGAATACATATTCCCATAAAAAGTCAGTAAGGGATCTAGAAATAGTACAATGAAGTGACTCAGCAGTATGATCTACATAATTATCCCCCCAAAAAGTAGTCGAATGGTCACATAAGTTGGGACATGTGTATACTGTATCTCCCTCTTGAAGTCCCAGTACAGTCACAAACAAGAGGCCATGCAAAGTCCTTCTGCAATGAAACTTAATTTATTTTTAAATATTATTTAACCAACACCTTCTTGCCCAAGCAACCTTTTTTATATTAACATCTGTTAACATTAAGGGTATTTCTGTTTCGTTTTGTTTTCCAACCTACTAACTTTTAATGGAACCCACTTTGGGAAATGCTACATTCTAGTACCCAGCCCTGTAAAGGTCTGAACCAGAATAGAGGCTTAAGGATTTGAAAATAAAAGGCAACAACCAACCAAACACAGCAACTGACCGGATGGATATAAAGGTCCCCGAAAATACAGAAATAGGTGATGCTTCTGAAATAAAAACTGAAGATAATGATAAAAATGTATTTCCCTGAAAATAAGACCTAGTCGGACAATCAGCTCTAATGCGTCTTTTGGAGCAAAAATTAATATAAGACCCAGCCTTATTTTATTATAAGACCAGGCCTTATATAATACAATACAATACAATACAATATAATACCAGGTCTTATATTGATTTTTGCTCCAAAAGACACATTAGAGCTGATTGTCCGGCTAGGTTTTATTTTCGGGAAAACAGGGTAGCACAACTAGTACAAACAGTGAAGTCAAAAGAGGATCAACTGTTAGATAATGGGCACCGAGTTTGGATTTAGATGGCTCTGGGGAGAGACAGTGAGATATTCCCCTAGAAAGAAAACTGAGCAAAAAGTTAAAAGCCTTGGGGCCAAGTACCCAGATCCATCCGTCCAGTTAGCTTTATGACCCTGAGCAGCTCTCAAATACCATGAAAGGGTTACAGCAGTGAACGTTATGGCCCTTTCACCTTGACACTCTACCATCCCAAAAATGGGGTATTTGAAATCAAAATAACAATATAATCAAGTTCTACCTTTAAAGGTGTGAAATGAATAGAATATAGGATAAAAACAAACAATTCAAGAATCTGAATAGATGAATTTAAATATATGGATGACAGGTTTTTAAAAGATTGTGCCATTATGGATGTTTAAGAGATGCCCCGAAACCTATAAAACTATCAAATCTAACTCTGGCACGCTCCCCCAATGTCACAGAATACTAAGTATTCTGCTTCTGCAGAAAGCAGATTCCTGAGTCTGACCCAATGTGGCAGTTCATATATTTTTATGAACCCTTCTCAACACCCTGAAGATTTCAGGCAAGTGAGAACTTTTTCCTCGATGGCTCATCACATCAGGGATAGATCAAAACTGTGTCATTCTGCTGTAACTGTAAGCAGAACATTAGAGGACTGCAAAATAACTAGCCATGCAAACTGGCATAAGCCCAACATTTACAAAAATAAAGCTTTTCCTAAAAGCATCTAGGCTGGACCCTAACGTGAATAAAACAGTGACGATCCTTTTGAAGCACTTTGAAGGGGAAGAAAATGATCAGCTAGGAACCGAGCATATTTGCAATCTGAACATTGTGAGTAGCGCTTCGGGGTCTAATAATACGTAATTTAAAAGGAAGTAGCACTGAGAAAGGAGAGAGCTGTACTGTACACTGGAAGATGTAAGTGGGGCCAGCAGGAATTTTGCAATTAAAGTTTTGGGTTCTTTTTTCTTTTTTTTTTTTTAAACATGTGAAGAACGCTTTTATGAAACCTGTGAAATGAGTAAGCAAATGATGTACATGTGGGCACACACTATAACAAAGTCAGTAATTAACAGTCTGTTCCATTGTCCTTTCAATTAAGTTTTCTAAAATCTCTTTAAGGATATTGAAGGCTTATTTTTTAACAAAGTTAAAAACTAGTAATGTACAGTTCTGAATTGTATTTTCATTTTAACACAGCAAAAGGAAGCCATCTGTGCAATTTCAAAGCATCTTGAGTCCACACAGGACTGGTTGAAAAGTCCCGGGAAGACAGGGACCCAGGGACCAGGTCTCCTCTTGGCCTCTCAGCTATCAAGGAAAGCCCAGGCACCTGGTATTTTTAGAAGCTCAGAGTTATCTGATAAGCAAAGGAAGAATGTCAATTTTCACTCTTCTCCAGGCCTCAATTCCTCAAAGTGCCTATCTTGAAAGAGTATATAAATCCATACCAACTCCTTTCTTCTCTGCCTTGTCCAAAGTCTCATTTCCTAAGCTCCAGCCCTGCAATGCCGCTCGCACCATTTCACACACATACATCAGACTCTGAGCTCCAACTGGATGCCCTGCAGCATACCCCACTCGGGTGGACAGAAGACCGGGGATCACACAAACCCTGAAAACGCCCATATGGCCATGTAATTCCTGCAGAGAAAGATGTGGTCAGGAGAGGGAAAGAAAGACCCCCAGGCAGGGACTGGGTCCTAAGTCTCTCACTCGTAGGCCACATCTTCTTTCACCAAAGTCTCCCTCATCTGAGGGAAGGGGAATAATGCAGGATGGGGGAGCCAAGAACAAGACCCAGAAAAGCAGGAGAAACTAAGAAGCACTTCAACAACTCTCCCAACTCTGGACTAGCCAAGGACACCCACAGAAACCCTGACTCTGGGTGACAAAGGAAGCCAGTCAGGAGGGAAGGCGACCGTCAGGGTGGGCTCTCCAACTCCTTAAAACTAATTCCTTAAAAGTGGTTCAAAGCCTCAGAGAACACTGCACCATGAGGCTGTGTGTTGTTATGAAAGCACACAGACTTGGGCTTGATCTCTACCAATGATGGAGCAAGTTTCTCAATTCCCTCATCTCCTACTGAAGGACAGGGATGAGGGTTAAATGAAACAAGCTATGGAAAGTACCCCGGAAGTGGCCTGACACAATGCAAGCACCCAATACTTAATCGACAGTAGCATGAATGTCATATAAAATATGAATGATTCATTCTTTGGGGAATTGCCATTTCTTGTCCCAGTGCAAATATGCCTGAAGTCTATGAACAGCCTTAGTGGGGCTGAATCTACAACCATGCTGAACACAGGATGAGGATGGAATGCTGGCAGGTGTGGAGGAAAGAAAGCAGATTACCAAGGATTTGCCGTACGCCAGGACCAACCACATTATTCAACACCTTCTCCCACAGAATGGTCCTTTACACATCTTCAGGGTCTAAAGAAGGCTCCCTCCATTCTCTCCTTGAGCATCAGAAACATCAGGATGATGCTCCGTAGCATCTCAACCAATCCAGCCATTAGAGATCTGACCCCTTCTACACCATCAGAGGTTGGCCATAATGCAGCTGAGGATGAGGAAGGAACGGGCACTGTGTTTGGTTTCTTCCCAGCCTCCTGCTTTTGTTTGTTTTCCGCTTGTCTCAGCAGCATGTGTTGGCGTGGCCTTAGTCACCACAGCTGTCACTTTCTTCATTTCAGCAACACCCACTCTCTGGGCACACCAATCTGCCCTGCTCCATCGTTTGAAGCACAATACATTTCCTTTATTGCTTTTTAATGTATTGACTTGTGTGTGCTTAATAAAATATGAACTGATGAAGAAGGTTCTGACAACTGAAAAGAAATCCATGAGAGGTTATGAGAGCACAATGCTGGTGAGCATCCTTCATCCTTCTCAGCGGGGAAGTTGGAAGGTGCTCCGTTAGACTCAGCAGACCATGTGCCTGCATCCTCTCTATCCAATGGAGGGGACTTTTAATGATATGAGACAAATGTTACTGCACCTACACCACACCGTTGAAGACCCTAAATGGTGCCCTAGCCTGAAATAATTAAACAAGTAAAAGTAGAACTTCCAGTCTTCAAAGTCTTATCTTAGAAACAAACAAAACAAAAAAAAAAACAGTATTGACTTTTCCCTCTGCGCAGGAGCACTGTGAGAAATCCATAAACAATTAAGGATGCCATGGGTTATAATCCATTCTGCCCCTGCACTCGATGGTCACTCTTGGGTCAGGTCAGAGCCTCCTGTCCAGCACCGCCCTCTATTCCACCCAAAGACGGACACCCCTTCCATTCCATTTTCACGCTGACGCCCAAGCTCATTCACTACCCCTGTGGGGGAAGGAAGAGCACAGCAATCCTGTGGAATGTGTGTTCCCACAGAGCTCAGAAATTTGATGATCTCAGAGGATATTATAAAGAAAGACCCTTGACACTTCCCTAAAAAAAGAACGTCTCCTGTAAAAGGCGACTGCCAGGACAAAAAGCATGTGCTGGGAAAATCTACAGCCTGCTGCTGTGTATGTTTCCAATTCTGCTGTCCCATTTCCTCTTTATAATCACATTCCTTCCCTCCTTATTTCTCTTCTAAAAAGACACTAGCATTAGGTCTCAGTAAAGAAGCAGTGTGGTGTTTTAATAAAGGCTGTAAGATAAAAAGAGCTAAATGAATTTCAACAAATGCAAAATGCTTGAATACTACGTAAGATCTCCTCCATTCCACTTTTACATGTTTCCGAAAAAGAACTTATTTTTAAATGTTGGCAGCCTAATTTTTTTTTTAATAAAATTTCATTCACATAAAGCTTATTATACAGGCCATAAACAGCACAAAGCTTTTTGACAGTACAGTTGAAGGAGTTGTGATGTCACTAGTCTGGTCTCCCAAACCCATTTCAGAGGTTTTGAAAGAATCAATTGTGATAATATATGTGAAAGGCATTTGAAATCTGCAAAGCGTTAATCAAATAGGTAATCAAATCGTTGTTATTCCTATTGTTAAAAGATATACTGTACAGCGTTAAAAGAGTATGTACCTTGGACTCAGAGATGGGAATTCAAATCTCACCTCCACCACTTTCTAGTTAGTTACCTACACAGGTAGGGTGTAAGAGGCACACTACTAAACTCCCCAGACCTCAGTTTCAACTGTAAAGTGGAGAGAAAATCCACTCCATCAAGTTTTAAGGATTCACAAAGTAACATATGTAAAACTCTTTGTACATAGTAAACACTTACTGAACGATAGCAACAACTATGGTTAGGGCATCTAATTAAAATCCAAATGCCCAGCTACTGAAAACAGTACAAGGGAGAGAAAGAGAGGGAAATCTCACCCAAAAGGAGGACAAATGCTAAACACATGGATCCTACACTCTAAGGACCCTTTCTCAGCCAAACACCACGCCCAGCCCCCACTCCTTCCCCACTGGTATCAGAAGCTCCTAGTTGCTTTGCATAACTGTGCAGCAACCAAAGAGAGTCAGTCTTTTAACTCCAGGCTTGACAAAGTGATGATTCATCCCATCCCATGAAGGCGCTGCAGCCTGTAGCCAGCCTCATCACACAACAGGGCATCCATTGGACAGCCTGTAGCCAGAGACCAACTATTTAAGAGGATCCCACATCCCTGTCTCTAATAGCAGTAACAGTCTTATCCTTTCCATTTGGTTAATGTATATATTCCAATGAGTACTTGGGCGGAATCCAATTATGCTATATTTTACAAAACAATTCACAACATAAATGAAGAGTCCAAAATGGCAAGACAATAACCAAGAAGTCTCCCTCTGTTCACTGCCCATGGCACAATGTTTTGCCAGCTTGCTGGTTGGGCAACACCCCACTTCAACTTCACATCATAATGGCTCCTGAGGACAAGTTCCACTGCTTTTCAGCCTAGCCTGAAAATCTGACCACATCCCCCATGAAAAGGACAAACCCTCCAGCAGTAGCTTGCGCAGCTCTTTTCCATTACCATTTAGTGGGCAAGGAAACATTTTTTCCCCCAGAGTAAGCACCTAATTTGCCTTCTAAGCTTAAGTGGCTTTCAGACTTGATTCATCCTAAAATGAATGGCCAATGGGGTGGTTTAACCATGGGCCCTCAGGCTTGTCAAAGAGGCAGCCCTGGGTCATTTCCCAGCCCTGCCTGCAGCCAGACTACTATAACTGAATGTCTCCTAAATTATCACCACAGTAATTCTAACCTTCAGTCCGACTTTGGATCCTTCCACCAGGATCCCATAGGCACAAATCATGAATGCCTGGAAATGTCAGCCTCCTTCCAAAACAGTTTTGCTTGGAATACCCCATTCAAAAACACTCTCATTCAGTCCCCCCATGGCTCCCTCCCCAGGTCAGCCAATCTTCTTGATTCTAATCTAGGAAAGGGTCACTTAACAAAATGCGCAGTATATTACATTTAATTCTACCTCCCCCTTAAAAAAAGTCCAATTCACCAATATGGTAAGTGTTCACTTTCTTATTCCAGATGACACACACTGGGAGAGTGAAAGCAAGCACAAAGCCCTGCCTCCTCAACTCAAAACCTAAATTGGTGCATGTGTGGTGTGTTTTCTGGGAAAGACTGTAAAAGGGATTTTCAATTCACTGTTACATAATCTGATTCATTTATTTAGCAGTGTCTAATTTTGTGATGGTTTCTCCCCAAACATTCTTGAAAAACTGTTATACTATATTACAATGGAGAAAATTATTTTATGTCAAAATGGATTCTATAAAATTTGCCTCCTACCCATTCAAGCCAGTATCTATTAGCTACACACACAGATCCACAGGCACGCACATACACACTTAACACCCTGATTAACACACACACACACACACACACACACACAAAAGGTACTGTTCCACTGTAACAAGATTTGATTTCACCAAACTAACATTCGGCAGCACCTGGAACTCAGAGAAGCACACAACTTGTTGCAGCAATAAACGTTCAGCCGCAGACTGAACAAAGCATTACAAATAAGCCCCAGAAACCCACACGGTCCTCGCACAAAATATTGTGTGTTTATAATCATCCGCTCCCGACTTCCCGGCCCCAGCACCCTCCAAGATTCCCGTTTCTAATCTGGTTCCCACTCCAGCCCCGCCCCCTCTCCTCCCCTTCCCTCTCGGGGACTGTGAATCAATCCCGTCCCGGACAGGAAACCAGACCCCGGCAACCCCCTCCGCAGCGGCGGAACAAAGGAGAGGAGCGCAGCTGCACGCGCAGGAAGCCCCATCGGGTCCTGGATCCCTTCTCCCCCGCTGCTGCCGGGGCACGCCGCACCTGAACCCCACGCCCCATTGTTCTCCCTCCGCTTTCCTTCCCGGAGGAGGCTACCCCGTGTCCTTCCACAGAACCAGGGGGCCAGGAAACAGCTGTGGGCCATAGAGATGGACGGGATATGGGTGAACACGAGGAAGATCTGGATTTCACTTTGCCCACAGGTACGACGGAAATAGGGCAAAGTAAGAGCAACTTAGTTTACCAGCCCTCTTCTCTCCCACCGTCCCCCGAAGCACTGCGGACGCGACCACTCTGCGCGATCTCCAGCGTGCTCGGGTTCTCGCCGCAGCGCCGCCTCGCCCCGAGGAGAAAGCCGCAGACCCCGCAGACCCGAGTCCCGCGGGTAGTGGCCGGGCCACGGGGACCCCAGGCACAAAGGCGCGGGGCGTATGCTTCCCAGCCCCTAGAGGGCCGCGGCCGGACCCAGCGGGAAGGGCAGGGGAGAGAGGGAAGGCGCTCACGCTACCTTGCCGGGCACCACTCAGCCGCCTCGTCGTTCTCCCTCTCCGGGGACGATCCGGGATGCGGGCCCTCCGCGAAGCTGCGGGGATCCCGCGGCAGCTGCTCTGGGGAGGCTGATGGGTGGGTGATGTCCCACGGCTACAGTCCCTTTGCGCGCCTCGCGCTCCGGCACCACCTCTACGCGCCGCGGCTGGAGCTCCCGTGCGCGATCGGCTGCAGAGTGCTTGGCGACTGCGGAGTGCTTGGCTGCGGCGCGAGGCGCCGGGCCACTCCCCTCTCCCGGGAAGGCGGAGGGGCTGGCCGAGGGGCGGGGGCGGCGACCTCGCAGCCTGGGATTCGCCCCTCAGCGCGCCCGCAGGACCGGGAGCCACCGCCTCCCTACGAACTCACCTCCGGCTTCCCGGTGCTGGCTGCATAGCGCCCCCCGGTGAGGGCGGGCGGCAGCCTCCGCACCCGGGGCAACCCTAAACGGGACAGAAATGGAAAAGAGAAAAGAGGCGGCCGTCCCAGCCCCCACGGAAGGCACGGTCCTTCTACCGTTTTTCTCCCGGATTGACTAACATCAAACGTTAAATATAATAACTGGGGCGCGGGTCGGGGGCGGGGAAATGATAACTAGAAGCCAGCCTGGTAGCAAATACAGAGTGGGAGTGTTCTCAATTTTGCTTCTTCTTCTAGATAAAAAAAGTTTTGCCCAATAAACTTTAAAAAAAAAAAAAAAGTTTGGATACCCAAAAATAACATAAAATATTAATTTGACCGAAAGAGAAAAAATATGTATTGAATGGCAAAGTGTGCTTTTACTTACAATGATTTTAATATCTATTAACCCACGTAGTCTCACATGCTAAGTAGACACTGGCCAATTAATTCTGTTACAGAAAATAAAAGTTTAAAATAAATTTCAAATACCCATATATATCTGCATATAGCATATTAACTGACATTGGGTAATAATGATGGCCACTTTTTTTTTAATTTTAAAATTTTTAAAAGTTTTTTAAATCTGCATATTATTTAGGCATGTTGGAGGGGCCAGCAAATCCGTACCCCCAGCTCCTCACTCCAGCGGATCTCTTGCCTGTTTGTAGAATTTAGAACAAGCCACCTGACCCAGGTCCTGGTTTCCTCATCCTTGAGGAGGGAAGGGTGCTCCTCCAAACTTACTCACTGGGTGAGTTGAGGATTACTCGACTAAGGTGTTAAAAGCAATGTAGGCACAGTAATTATTACTCATGGTTCTAACTACTTTATCCTATAATGAAATAAATTGCCATAAATGGGGCCAGGTTTAAATGGACTGACCTATATCTGGAAACTGTCACTAAAATAAGGTGAACCAAAGAATTCAAACCATTTATAGTAACTCTGTTCCCACAGGCACTGGGATTTGTCAAATGCCACCAGCAGAGTTTGGAAAGGTGGTAATTCCCGACTGTATCTGCTTGGAACTATCTCATCATGGATGACACTGACAAGCATCAATTCAGATATGCAGAAAGCAGGATAAAGGTCTAAGCTAAGACATATTGAGTACCAGGTACTGCCTTTGTTTTTTGTTTTTCTTGCTTAATCTTCACAAATACTGGAAGGTAAGTTACTCCCATTGTTCTTGTTTTACAGACCAGAAAAGCAAAGAACAGTGAAGTCTTCAAGCTAATAAGTGGCTACAGTGGTTTCAAGACATGTCTACCAATTCTTTAACACTCCTCCCCTTAAGGAATGAGTCTAGTTACCTTCCTCTTGAATGTGGGCTGGACTTAATAACTTGATTCTAATGAATGGAATGGAGCAGAACTGATGATACATCACTTCTGATTATAGATTGTAAAAGGAGCTACAGCTTTTACCTGGCTCTCTCTTTCAGGACACTCACATTTGGAACCCAGCTGCCATGCTGTAAGAAAACTCAGGCCACCTGGAAGGTCATGTACATGTGTTCCAGCTGTTGGTGCCAGCTGAGGACCCAGCCTAAGCCAGAGATGAACTGGCAGACATGTGCGTTAGCAAGCCTTTGAGATGACTCCAGCCCCAGTCACTGACTGAGCATACTATATGAGAGACCTAGAGGGAAAACCTAGCTGAACCTAATCAGTGCCCAGAAACAGGAGAGATAACAATAAGAGATTATTTTCGGGGTGGTGGTGACAAGGCAATAGACACTGGGAACAGTGGCAGAGCGTTTGAACCCAGGCAGTCTGACTCCACATTTCTCACCACAATCAGGCACACTACATCAGACATTGATAACCTAGCCCAATGAACTCCCTAGCGATCCCAGCCTTCACAACAGACAACATATAGACCTGCTACCTGAGGACACGTTTTAGACTCACTTTTCCATTTTGCTCATTTGATACTAGGCTCCAAATGACTGCTTATAGTATTTTGGCAGTAAGAGAGCCTATGACCTCTGCTGTCCACTCCAGCTTTTCAAAAATAGCAAAAATTCAAATGGCAGGTTCACAAATACAAAATGTAAACAAATGGTTTGAAAAAGTGAGGGAATTCTATAACCTTTTGATCTTGGAAGAAGGCCAAGTTTTAGTAAAAAGTACACTTGTGACAAGCATGTGCTGAGTAGGACTATTGAGAGAGCTGTTCTTAGGAAGGATTTGCAGCTCTTGTCCCAAGAAAGAGATAGGGAATTTAGTTATGTTGAAACAATTCAACCTGTAGAAGGACCTAGCATAGGGGGACACTTGAGGCTTTCTCCCTGTTTTTCATCAAGTTCAGAAAAGAAAATATTAGAAACCATTGAACTCATCCTAATGAACACTGAGAAAATAGCCGAGAAGCTACTAGAAAGCCAAAAATACTTCTAGAGCAAGGCTATGCTTCTCTTTTAAAAATACCATTAACCTAGTTTTCATAAATCTCAAAATCCAAACTTCTGAGAACATACCATGCGGTTTTTAAATACTTTTACCTTCCTGGCAAATCTTTTGAAAAGTCAATCAATCAACAACTTTTAAATTTAAGAGAAGCAGATTACAGTTTTTTTAATAATTGTCAAGAATAGATAATAAATCCACCAACTACAAAAGCATTTTTTACTTTTCCCTCAGTCTATTTGGAAGAAGCAGAATATATGAAGAAGCAGAAAGACTGTTATTAAGATTTAAGGGTGAAAAACATAAATTATCAAACTACAGGAGTAAAAGAATGTAAGAAGTGTGCTTTACCTCAACGAAACCATGTAATGATTTAAATTGAAACAAAGGAAATCCTGCCATCCTTGTAGGAAAATATAGAAATAAAAAGTATATTTGTGTGTGTCCCAGGAAGAGGATTACCACTAAATGTGTAGGAGTGGTTTTTTTTTTACCTTAGTTGTTTCACTTGAGCCCTTTTTAAAAAGAATTCAATATTAGGAAAAAGACCATGAAAGGACCACATGACCTGCTTCTGCCTCATTTTGGTATAGCAAGCAAAATAGTGGGCTGGAAGTCATAATTTTAGATTTTCTCACTGGCCCTGTCTGCAGCTAGCTTTAGAATTTTCGCCAGAAGCCTCATGTTCTCTGTCCTTACTTGTATATCACTGAATGTGTTAAGGGCCTTCTAGTTCTAAAAAATCTGAGTCTTTGTTTTTGCCTTTTTTTCTCTCCTCTACCGTGTTTCCCCAAAAATATGACCTAGTCGGACCATCAGCTCTAATTTGTCTTTTGGAGCAAAAATTATTTTAATATAAGACCGGGTATAATATAATATAACATAATATAATATATATAATTATATAATACCAGGTCTTATATTAATTTTTACTCCAAAAGAAACATTAGAGCTGATGGTCCAGCTAGGTCTTATTTTCAGGGAAACACAGTACCCACCCAAACACTTAATTTTCCCCCATTTTGCTTATCCTTTGATAAACAGACTCAGTTCTCACCTATTGCTGACCATCTTCTTGAATTGGATTCTGCTTTCTTTACTGTGATAACATCTTGATGCCACATCCTCTCAGAAACCTGTTAATTTGGTTCAGGCTATGAAATCTTTCTAGTGTTTGGCCTCTCCAGCTAAATGGCAGATCTCTAGATTAAAGGAGTAATTCTTTACTACTGATGTTTGAAACATCAGGCCATGACAATAAGAGCAGTGTTGGAGAGCTTACTCTGTTCTAGAAAAGTGTTCTAAATGCTTTATGTATGTTAATTCATTTAACCCTCACAACAGCCCAATGAAGTAGGTTATTATTACTGTATGATCCCATTTTACAGATGATGAAACTGAGACAGAATAGTTACTTACCTACGGTTACGCAGTAATAACATTAGAGCCAGGATATGAATCTAGTCTGTCTAGCTTCAGGGCCCAATCTCTTACCTCAAGGCTACATTTAATACTCCCTCTAACATCTGTCAGCACATAATCCAAGAGCTCTTTTTTCTTTTGTCTCTGAAAACAAGTACAGTCATCCTTCAGAGTCTAGGGGGATTGGTTCCAGGACCCATCTCAGATAACAAAATCCTTAGATATCAAGTTCCTTACGTAAAATGGCATAGAATTTGCATATAACCTACACATATCCTCCAGTATACTTTAAATCATTTCTAGATTATTTATAATACCTAATACAATGTAAATGCTATGTAAATAGTTGTTATACTGTATTATTTAGGGAATAGTGACAAGAAAAAAAAGTCTGTACATCTTCAGTACAGATGCAACCATGGTACACGTCAGCAACAACATAACTTTTTTTTTTTTTTTTGAATATTTTAAATAAGCAGTTGGTTGAATCCCTGGAGGCAGAACCCGCAGATACTGAGGGCTGTGTTGTCTTATTTCTTTAGTATATATATCCTAGTTTAGAATAGTGCTCAAAATGTAGTAAGCCCTGAATTCATATTTCTTAAATAGTTTCATGCAAAAGAAAACCTTTTTTATGTGCTCAAATAGTGCTTTGGAAATAACTGATTAATGCTTAAAGTACTTGAAATTCAAATTAGTATTATAAAAAAAAATATTTCAATAGCATTTTCAGCGTCCAAGACTCAGCAACAAAAATACAACTCTTAAACACTAAGTATTAAAAAATATTTATTGCAGATAGAAAAATAACTAGGAGAGTGGATCTTGAAAGTTCTTATCACAACAACAAAAAATTGTAACTACTATGTATACTAGATGTTTATGTATACAGATGTATACAGATGTTTACAAGACCTTCTGTGGTAATCATTTTACAATGTATACAAATATGGAATCATTATGTTATATACCTGAAACTAATATAATATATGTAAATTATTCCTCAATAAAATTAAAATAAATTTAAAATTTTTTTCAACTGTAGATAAATGAAAACAAGAATATTAGAGGGTAAGAAGATTGATGGACTTTCTCCCTTGCAGGAAAATTCACTAAATCGTTTTGAAGATTAAAAAAAGAGGAATTCAAAGAGCTCACAAATAGGGTTTTTTATTGGTACTAGACTATATGAAAATCAGAAACAACTATTCTTTATAAGAATATAACCATGTAATTGAGCACTAAAATTGGGCAGTGAAACTCAAGTGTAATTTTTTTCCTCCACAAAATGCATTTGTCTACAGTCTAATCCCTCAAATAAATTATACACCCATTGCCAGGAGATTCAAATTACTTGAATTTCTCCCCCCGACATTTTATAATTTAGCATTTTGTCATTTCAAATAGTAAAATAATTGTCTTTTTATTTCTTCTCAAGCTGTAGCAAGTTAGTACCATTATGGCAAAATCTTGCTGTTACACAATACATCAATCTAAAAAATGATTAGACATTTTTCCAATCTCTTCTAAAAAGCATTTTCATTTTTCTTATGATAATTGGGGAGCTTGTCAGCTTGTTGCTGAGGAGACTCGAGAAGGACTGTAAGGTAAAGCAAGTATTATGGCGAAAGGAAAAAATACTGGTTGTCTATACCAAATGCAGAACAGTTTAGCTAACGGATGAAGAATATTCTGTTTCTGCTTCACTCCCTAAAATTAAATGTCCATTTATTTGAGTCTGGTGTATACATTCATCACAGGTATTAGCATATGAAAATGCTGATAGAGAAAGAATTGTTTAACTCAAAACTTTTTAATTTATTAAAAACCAAGATGGGATATAATCCAAGCTTAAGGACTATTGACTAAATAAACCAAAATTCAGTTGAAAATACAAACCAAGTCTTAATAGCAGGTTTGCTCATTGTTTCAGCAGGATTCTTAACCTTGATATTTTCTGTATAGGATGAGAAGCTCCACGAGGGCAGGATTTTTGTCTCTTTGGTTCACTGCTGTGTCACCAGAGCCTAAAAACATACAAGGTACCCATTAATGTTGTTGAACTAATGAATGACTTTCATAAATTATTATTTTAGGTAAATTGAAACAGCCTATAATTGCAGTCATTATTTCCAGATGGATCTCAGAGCAATTTTAAAGACTTTGAACAGCAATGCAGAACAAAAGCGTGTTCCTTGCTGATGGGTTCACTGTGGTGATCTACTTCACGTCTGAATAAACCTGGAAAAACTTGAAAGAGAGCAGCACCACAGCACAGCTCATCTCACACAGAGGAAGAAGCAGACCATGTGAGCTCGGGCATTGAAAAGCAACCCAACTCCCAAAGCAAGCATAATTGAAAAGATGCATAACCTCCTTTCCCATCAGATACACCAAATGTGGGTGTTTCTCCTGAAATCCATCTACATCAATATGGCTAAGAGAAGGGAGCAGATGCTTATGTCTTAGACTCTCTGGGACCTCTTACCAGGCTCCAACCTCACCTGCCCCAAACCTCCTCCCAGCAAGTTGATGCTTTACAAGTTCTCCCTCCACCTTTTTATTTTTAAAGATTTGTATTAAAAAATATAGCTAACATACAATATTATATTAGTTTCAGGGGTACACTCTCCCTCAATCTTGAGTCAGACCTGAGATGATCATGACACAGCTCAGGGGCCTCACGTGTTTTCCTCTCAGGAGCATTGGGTCTATAAATTGCTTCAAAAATTCTTACTCTTCTGAATTCGCCTCAAAACTTTTATCTACTCCCTGAATGGTCCTGCAGAGTCCTGCAGGCTTCTGCAAGTTCAGAGTTCCATTAAATTGGAAGGCATGTTTTATAACTTCTCAGTTTCCTTTATGAATTTTTATCAGCCTAAAGCAATTACCACCACCCAGATTTAGCCTGGACATGGGGAAAACAATCTCTTTATGTCCTGGCACATGAGCTCTTCCTTGTCTAAATGCTTTTGGCCCCACTGGGTGATTTTGATTGGTTCTGCAATTCCTCTAGATTCTCGGCCAAAGAAGAGGCTCAACCTTGGGGACTCCTTTCCATTCTAGTGCCTGTAGTCAGACACCACTACCCCATGGCCAAACAGCAAAGTAGATGAAACCTGAACTACATCAAGAAATATTTATCGAGTGTCTACTCAGTCTTGTGGGGGCCCCGTCACTGGGGAGGTATGGAGAGCGTGCCGGTCAGGGTCTGAGATTTTCCAGAATGTAGTAGGGTCTAGCTCAGGTCTTTGACACCTTCTTCCCGTGGATATACTGTAATTCCCTTTTCCTTTATAAGGTCCTCCAAGTCCCATAGGCAATGAGGGCTCTGCTGCTGCTCCCAGTTTCCCCCAAGCCTCACCACCCCATCCAGCCTTTCATATGCTGCCACAGCCATTTTTAGATCAGTGATACGTAGGCTTCAAGTGCTGCAGTGCAGTCCAGGATTTCAATTCTGAGTAAAAGATTAGAAAGCTGCCTTTATTGTTCTCCGTTTCAAATATTTATATACCAAATTTCAAATATTCAAAAATTTAATGGCTAAAAGACACTCATGGACATTTTTCTAGTCAAAAAAATGTCAAATATTAAAGAAACTATTTGAATTGTCTTTTAAACTCAGGCCCCCTATGGGCTTTGGGATTTCAAGTTATATTTACTTCTTCATACAAATCGTGTTCAAGTTTTTGTAATAACAAACACGTATTATTTTTATAATCAAGAAAAAAATAGTAAAGCTATTTTTATCTTAGACAAAACATGTGCTCTGTAAAATATTTTTATTTGTTCTGAATTTGTCCTAGTGAAAAAAAATAATTATTTGCATATTTTTTCTAATACCTTTCCATCACAACATTTCAGTACTTGGTGATCTTTTCCATCAGGATATGTTAGAAACTTGCAAATCTGAAAACCAACTCCTGGCTGCGTGAGAGTTTGTGCTAAGGACCCAGAGACAGCATTTGCTTTGAATGCAAGGCTCTTGGATTTCCTTATTGCACGTTCTTTAATGGAAGAGGAACTTCTTTCCATTTCATGAAGTCTTGGACCCATAGGTAGTAGGGCAGTGGGTGGGAGGCTTGAGCAGATGAATAGGAGTGCTGGGAGAAGTCCCTCCATTGCCAGCCTCATGGTTGGCTATGATGGCCACCTCAAAGGAGAATTACTGCTGTGAAGACACTATCTGCCAAAGGCAATGCATACAGGATTCTTCTGCCAATGTGATAACCTTGCCTTAATGCAAAAGAAAGAATTAAGTCAAGGTTTTTAGATAGAGCTGATAGAGATGGGGGCAGTGGGTGGGGGAACGTGTCTGTTAGAGACCTTCAAAATGGCTGACCCACTACATACATGGGAGAATTTATATATGGACTCTTCAAATTCCCAACTAGCTGTTTCCTAGGCTAGTTGCTATTGCAGACACCATAGTTCTACCTGGTTTCTATTCAGTAACAGTTCATCCATGACTCCTTGCTTGTGATATTACCCCTGGAATTTAAAGGTTGTAACCCCAACCCTTATCACTATGCTGAAGTATCCAGGTGAAGTCTACATTAGTAACCTCAATGGGTGGTAGGGAGTATCAATATCCTGAGAAGTGGATGATGTTTTATACTATACTGTAAATATGTTTTTAGGGGGGGAAATTGTAAGTAAAGTTAGAAAAAAATCTAGTTGGTGGGTGGGAATACTCAGAAAATTGAATTGTGATCCTCTGGAAGAAGGGGGCTCTATCTGATCAGAATTTTGAGGTAATAAGGTTGCATTCTTATGTTTACTGAAAAAGGAACGTGGGTCTTAAAACTCTCTCCAACCAGTCAAGCTTTGGAAATCTTAGTGGATGGTTCCTGTCTACTTTCACACCTCCTTTTCATGCCTCAACCCTTTGCTCCTATGACTGCATTAAAACTGATCTTGCCAATGTCCTCAGTTTTCAGTACTTACCAGTTGTCACATCTTAAAGGCAGTTTTACCTCCTCCTATCACTTGATTCTTCTACCACATGACACCCTGCTGTCTTCTTGAACCACTCTTTGTTGGCTTCTGTTTGCTACCCTCTCTTGTTTTCCTCCTCATGCTCTTGCTGCTTTTTCTCTATTGTTTAGCATTCCTTTGTCTCTACCTTTCCCCCTTAAACGTTGATGTCTCCTCAGTTTCTATTATCAACCCTCTCTTCTCTCTCATTTCACCCACACCCAAGGCTTGAACTACAGATGACTCCCAAATTTGTATCTTTTAAGCTCCAATTCCATATATTCACGTGTCTACTGAGCATCTACCTTAAACTCAATATATTCAGAACAGAGACTCACAAGTACCTCAGGCACAACATGAAAAAAGAAATCATCATCTCTCCTCAATCTCAACCCATTCCTTGTCCTTTATCCTTATCATGGTGAATGGCACCACCATCAATCCAGTTGCCCAAGCCAGAAGTAAACATCATTCTAGAATTCCTATCATCTTCTGAAGTCCATTTCTCTGGGAGGTCTATTGTTATTCTACCTTCAAGCTGCCTCAAGTATTCATGCTGTTTTCTTCATACCATTGCCCCTGCCTCCTTATCCTAAAGCCTTCAGGATACCCATTGCTAGCATGGCATAGGTGTGACTTGTGCTCCAGCTCATCCCCCTCCCCACCATCCAGGACTGTTGAACAAGTCCTTCCAGTTCCTGATCTCTGAGGACTCTCTGCCTTAGCCTTTGCATCTGCTGTCTCTGCTGCCTGAGATACCTCTTCCTCCTTTTTCTCCTGGCCAACGACTTCTCATTCTGGAAAACATCACCTCTTCTAAGGAGGTCTCCTGATCCCCTAAAACAAGAAAAGAGTGCTTCTTCAGTTCTTTGATAACACTCTGCTCCTCTGTCATAGAATATATCACAACATGATCAAATCAGCAGTTTATCAGTCTCTCTCATTACTCTGAGACAATCTTGAGGGCAGAATCATGTCTCATTCATTTCCTTATTTCTGTTTAACAGAGGTGCTGGAAAATAGTAGGCTGGAATATAATGAATGCTTGTTGCATGCATGCATGCATGAATGAATGAATAAATACAAAGTGTTTTCAGTATTTTCTTTCATGGGCCTGAATAGCTCTTATCACTCAGTTTGACATATTACCCCTTTCCTCTTACAGCAAGCCTCAAGAATTTCAGTATGATATCCTCTTCTAATAAGTTCAAATACAACAAATAACAACAACTATTTAAAAGAAAGCATATATTTTTTTTTTTTTTTTTTTTTTTTTTTTTTTTTTAAGCAATCTTGGAACTGGCATCTCCTGTACTTCTGGTCTACACTCTCATACCCCGATGCTCAAGAATTCTCATTTCTGTAAAAACAGATACACGAGACTGACCCCACTCAGCATATCACTAATGTTCTGTAATGGTTGCTAGCACTACTTCAGAGCCAGTACACATGTTTTTCCTAGTCTTCCTGCCCAAGTCAATCCATAAATATTTTTAATCTATGAGCCTTTAAACTTAAAAAGATTTATTGGGCCACTTTAAATATTTATGTCTTGCTTATATGGGATTGAAAGATCACAATGGCTCAGGATCGATTGCATTTCATCTTTTCAGTTCTTGTTTCACAGCTGAGCACTTCTCAGAGTTATGAACATGAGTCCAGTCCCTGACAAACCATAGCAAAGGCCAAAAGAATGAGCAAAATTATCCACCCTGGAATCCACAAGGGATAGGTAGGGACTGACGAGGCAGCATCTGCTGTGACTTATTACAGGATACATGTTACACTAGGCTCCAAATCCATCCCAAAACGGAAGTCTTTTGTCATGGGTCTTTCACCACAGGAAAGCAACATACACATACATTCAACAATAACACTCCATAAATCTCTGTCCCACAGAACTTTATCTCATGTGGTGCCAATAAGAAAGAGAGAGATCTCAAAACAGCAGGAGGAAATTACTGTTTTATGTACAGAAACATTTAATATCACTGTAGATAAATCTTTTAACAAAAGTAAGACAGAACTATGTACCTTAGGATCAGTCCAAAATAAGGACAAATCTCTCCAACTAGTGTCTAACAGATTTTGCATTTTGAAGTTAAATCTATCATCTAAAAGGAGGTGAGTGGAAAGAAAATAAGTTATTTTATGAAACTATAGTTATATACATAGAGAATACACAGGGCATCCTAGATATGGATGGAAGAATAATATACGACAAAGGACCATGTGGCAAGGTCAGGGGGTAGGGGATTCTTAATCTGGATTCAGAACATACACACATGTAAATACACATGCTCACTCATAATCATGGCCCATGTGCCTATTTCTCTGGGAAAAGGACTCTGACCACTCCTAGGATTCTCCCAAGAGGCCTTTGACTCATAGAGTGTCACAAACCACTGCTTTATAGCAATGTTTCCCAGATTCATAAAGATGTGTTGCTGTCAGGTGAGATTCAAGCTTTTTGAACACAGTAATGATCAAAACCACTAGATTGGAATCCTGAGGCAGTGGTGCAAAGCAGATAGGACACGCCCACTCGGACGGGAATGGGAAAGTCACTCACAAATCTCACAGAACATTTCACTGTAAAGCCCATGCTAGTAAGTAAGGGCAGAAAATCCTCTCCATGTTTAGGAAAGTACAAGAAACAGGGGGGCCCTGGTAGGTAGAGGAAAAGATACTCCATCTGTTTCCCCAGTGCACCCCTCATGTGCACCCCAAACTTACCTTTGATGCTGGGTTTTGTTAACTGTCAACATAAACATCTAAACCTGCAGAGAATTTTTTTATAAAAATTAATCTGAGCCAAACAGAGGGTATACCTAAAAGCTATTAATATATCTCAAAAGACTGAGATAAATGCTCCCAAGAAATGACAGTTTGCAGCTCCTTTTATGCATTTGGAATTAAGAATTAAGAATTTGCATTTGGAATTAAGAATTAAGAAATATGCATTTGGAATTAAGAATTTGCATTTGGAATTAAGAATTAAGAAATATGCATTTGGAATTAAGAATTTGCATTTGGAATTAAGAATTAAGAAATATGCATTTGGAATTAAGAATTAAGAATTTGGAATTAAGGGGGAAACATAGGATGATTACATGAAGGTGGGAGAAAGCAAGGCAGGGATTGCATTACAGGGTAGTTGTAAGAGTATGTGCTCTCTTGAAGGTGGTCACACTTTAGCAGGAGGGGTCTGAACAGAGGCATTTCAAAATTGTGTTAACCTAGATGCACAGAAACAATGGACAAATATATGTATATAACTAAAGAAGTTATATGCCTGGGGAGTGAACACCCTCCACGACCCGCCCAGTTAGAAATTTATGATCAGATCACCCAATGAGGTTGCTTTTCATAGAATTCCCTTTTTGTCCACATAGCTGTTAGTTTTATAAGCCTTGCTGCGTGTATAAAATATACGAATATAAAAATTCAAAAGGAACATAGAATAAGGTCATGCATAGCAGCATTCCACTTTGGAAAACTCTTGATCTGAGATTTTGGTTTGTTGTTCCTGGTCAATTTTGTTTTCTGTTTTTTTAGTTGTTTATTTTTTCACTGTTGCTGTTTTACTACATCAAAATTATGATTAACCCCTCATGCCCAGAAATCTTGTGTCTCTTTTTCAACATTGGCAGGACTACTAACACATTAGTCTAAACATGTTTACATGGCTGATTCCATTATACAAAGGAAGATTCCATTACCATGCATAAATATGATAATCTCATCAGTCCAAAAATCAATTAAAATTAGTATATTTATTATATGAGTATTACTTATGTACATTACACTTTCAAGATTTAAGCTATTACTTGGGTATTAGCTCTTCACCTAAAAGTGATATTCTCTAATAGAGTGTAAGCTTTTGTAACACATAACCATCCTAATATGTAATGGCACAAATGCAATAATAGTTTCTTTCTTACGCATGTGCCAGTTTGAAAACGGTGTCACTGTTCAGTAGGCTGCCCTCCTCCATGTGGTGATTTAGGAACCCAGGCTCATTCCATCTTATGGCGCTGCCATTTTCTGAGGACTTGTTGTCATCTGAATTCAGCTTATGAAGATATCATAAGAATTGACATTTGAGGAGGTCATAATTTCTTTTCTTTTTTTAAAGATTTTATTGGAGAAGGGGAATAGGACTTTATTGGGTAACAGTGTGTACTTCCAGGACTTTTACCAGGTCAAGTTGTTGTCCTTTCAGTCTTAATTGTGGAGGGCACAGCTCAGCTCCAGGTCCAGTTGCCGTTTTCTAGTTGCAGGGGGTGCAGCCCACCATCCCTTGTGGGACTCGAGGAATCGAACCGGCAGACTTGTGGTTGAGAGCCCACTGGCCCATGTGGGAATTGAACTGGCAGCCTTCGGCTTTAGGAGCACGGAGCTCCAACCGCCTGAGCCATCGGGCCGGCCCCTGAGGTCATAATTTCTTTAGTTGATTTTAGATTGCCAGTGTGTTATAAAAAGATCTACCTCAGGAACAGCCCAATGGAGGAGATGCATAGGACAAGGTACGTGGAAAGTGTTGCACAGTTGCCATGCCTTCTCTAACTAAGCACAGGCACTCTATGCTCAGCAGCTCTAACCCAGAAGCTCCTGTTAATTGTTGTCATAATCTTGAGCCCCCTATTTCTGTCAGGGCTCAGTTAAGAGAATAGACACAACTGTAGGTGTTTCAAACGGAGGGAATTTAATACAGGAACTTGTTATATGCATGATGGAAAAACCAGAACCAAGGAGTCAAAGATGGTGGGTCTAACCCAAAGATAAACAACAATCAGAAGCCATTAACCCCCTACTCTCCTCACCACCACCACCCCACCCTCCAGGACTGGAAGGATTCAGGGAGGTGTTGTTATCAGAGCCTGGAATATGGGATCATCTGAGAGAAATCAGAAGCACGGAGGAAGGATTGCTGGCAGACACTGAGACCATGAAGGGAGGGGCTATCTAACAGCAGCTGGAATTGTGGAGTACAAGCAGCCACTGGCAGAGAAATTGCTCAACAGAAAGAGAAGAGGAGAAACTCCCTGGCTCTCACCTCCTCCCAACCCCCGGTCTTCCACCTATGTCTCCCATTGGCTCAGTCTATGTGGAAGCCAGAGAGCAAGGAAGCTGGACAATTCAGTCCCCTATGACAGAGAGCAGAACAAAGGAACGGCCAGAGTAATCAGGCAAATAATCAGCACATTCCTCTTTAGAGAAGATGGCAATGAGATGAGTCTAAAGATGAAAACCACATGGCTATAGAATTTTTTGTTGATATGGAGATAGGAAGGGAAGTCAAAGGAAGAAAAGTAGGAAAGGAAAAGGGTGTGGCAAGATTGGAACTCAGGAAGAAATAGAAGGGGAGGGATCACTCTCCAAGTTGGCTAGCCTGCTGCTCAGATCAGAGGCTCCATTTATATTCGCTGTACAGCAGTAGCTAGATCAGGCCAACAGAAGAATTATAGAGCTGCCAGTGACCTTAGAAACCAGTAGAGTACAAAAATCCATACTTTGATGTTATTGAAGTTTGTTTGGACTTAATACATAATTGATTGAAATTAATGTGAATTTAATTCTTTCCTGTCAAAATGCAATTTAAATATCTTTCAAGAGACTTATGAAGGGATTTTAGAAAGCCATACCACTGCAGGTCCTTTTGTGGAGCATAAAGGCAAAAACAACTGAGAACAAACAAAGCAAACAGAAAATATGTGTGTGGGGGGAGAGGGTGTGGGAGAAGAGAGCCCAAGGGATTTCTTCAGTAATATTTGTTTATGGCTGTTTCAAATTAAGGAACTAATTTTGGACGGGGGAATAAATAAAGAAGTTCCTTGAGAAATAGAAGACTATTGCTAAGAACAAAGTTCTGCCTGTAGTTAAGTGGGGGTGGAGGAAGGGGGGCGAGAGGGGAGTCTCTTCACTCATACCTAGCTTGTTTATTTTATAGTGTTAATGTGTTTGTGAAAAGAATCCAATTCAGACTATTTTTGTTAATGTTTCCTGTTTATCTACTCATGCAGATAAATACCTGGCACCTCCTTAATGAGACAATCTTTTTAGAAGCTGCAAGAGAGGCACCCCTGGGATCTGCAACAACTTTCAGGCACCATTCAGTAGCAGTTCAAGGCCCAGTACTGTATTCCTGGATTCTATGAACTCCACTTCATGGGCTGCCACCTGCAATTTTTGTCAAATGAGCAAAGATGTCTTGGTCCAACAATATATTTGGTTAAGAGCTTAATAGAAGAAAGTCCATGTGGAAACAGTTGACGGTTTTTGAAGAAGGCAAGTTGGGTGTGAAATGAAACCCCCAAAGCAGGGTAGCGGGATCACCAGCCATAGCACAGCATACCTGAGCTGTGGACTGGAGTTTGCATGAACTCCATTTGATTGATGTCTGCTTCATCGGGCCCTGCTCAGCTGCATGAGAAAAGAAGCAGAAAGGCTGCCTGAAACTCTATAGTGTCTTATAAAATCATTTGCCAGTATTAAGACCTCATCCAGGAATAATTTTAGTTTGCTTTTGTTTTCTGAGCCACTCAAAGAGAATATTGCATGGGAAATTTTCCATTTAATATTCAGTCTCATCAACTGAGTTATTAATAGAAAGCAGTTCATGGAAACCATTTCTAAGGTGTCGATAAAAATCATTTCTATGGGTCCATGCTAGGTAAGAAAGAGTTGGTACTCCAGAGAGCACAAGATACTGTTCTTACATTAAGGAGTTTGTGACCCTCAGCTAAATAAATAGTCAATCTGAGTTATCAGCTCGGTGATTATTTTCTCTTTACCCCCAAAGGTCCTTTAGAAAGTAGTTATTATAAGTTTCCAAATGCCTACTATAAGGCAAGCACTGTATTTACCTCACTTAATGCTCACAAAATCCCTAAGTGGCAGTTTACTAATCATGCCCATTTTAGAGAAATGAAAGTTGAGGTTCAGAGAGATTAAGTAATTTCCCTAAGAGCTACACAACTGGGGCTGGGATTCAAACTCTTAATTTCAAAGCCCATGCTCTTAACTGCTATGCTCAGGACTGTATTTCATGGGTGTGTGACCCGGGCAGTAGTAATGCCCTTTCTAGAACAACCTGACACCTAGATGGAGCTGACACATGGTTTAATCTTCTGCTGTCCCTGTCTTGAAATTCTTACTAATCCTTAAACAAGTGGTTCTGCATTTTTATTTTGCACTGGGTCCCACAAAGCTTATCGCCAGTCCTGAGTACATTACCTTGTTTTCCCGAAAATAAGACCTAACCAGAAAATAAGCCCTAGCATGATTTTTCAGGATGACATCCCCTGAACATAAGCCCTAATGCGTCTTTTGGAGCAAACCTTAATATAAGACCCGGTCTTGTTTTCGGGGAAACACGGTACATTTCCTACGTCGTAGAGGACTACTATGTGTAGGAGTTTAAAGTTCTTGAACAGTCCTTCCCCCAAAAGGTAGAACCTAATTTGCACTCCCTGCTTGACTGTGGGCTCAACTTAATGACTCACTTCTAAAGAGTAGAATATGGCAGAAGTGATGGTGCGTGTCTTGGTGATCAATAATAAAAGGAATTGTGGCTTCTGCCTTATTCTTGGGTCACTTGCCCCAGGAGAAGATAGCTACCATGAAGTGAAGACATCTGGGCAGCTTTTGGAGAGGCCCAGGTGATGAGGAATGGAGGCCTCCTACCAGCCGCCCTATGAGGGAGCCATCCTGGAAACATTCCATCAAGCACTCAGGCGACTGCTCTCCCCGGCCCAGACCTCAGCCGCAGCCTCATGAGAGAGACCCCGAGACAGAACAATCCAGACGAGCCACTCCTTGATTCCTGACCCTCAAAAACTGTGTGAGATAGTTTGTTGTTTTAAGCCGGGATAATTTTTTTTATGCAGCAATAGATAACAAATACACCATGTAACCCTGGAACTCAAGAAATGAGAGGAATCTTTGGTTAACAGGTGAATACATTCACCAATATTTGGTGCAACGTTTCAATTCATTTTGTTGTCTCTTCAGAGCATATTATTTATTTTAGGGGTCATAATAACAATGCTCTTCAGTGAGTGTCGGGGGGGCTTCTTTCCACATGATCATTGCGGGAAGGCCTTCTTTTAATTTGGGGGCACAGCTTTAGACTGTAAGTAACATTTGATATTCTGTCCTGGTTTTTAATCCACAGACTTCTTCCACAAGAGCCTCCTCCCTTCTGATCGGAAGTTCCTCATTCCAGGCGTTGCCAGTCCTGCCACACTTATGCCATGGGACTTGGGCTTGGACTTCAAGGTACTTGGAGGCGCTTCAACAGCATTTCTCCCATTCTCCTGGCATGGAATTGGAACATCTGGGCTTGCTCCCTGAGAGCTGCTTGGCTTCCCTGCTGTTACCCAGCTTTGCATGGTCCTGCCCAGAGGGGTGACAAGGGGATAAGCTGTCCCGAAGCGTTGCTGGCCTGGCTCCATTCCATGCCTGTTCTTCAGGAACCAGTCACCCCGGTTCATAGCAAAGGTAACAGTGGTTCACATATGACAACAATGGACCCATGTAGAAAATAGATTCAACCCTACCTGTGCAATAAAATATCCAAGCATCAGAGTCATAGGTGAGAATTCTAATTCAACAGCCTAGACGGTTAAAATGTGATGCTGGAAGTCAAACAATCTCTTGGTTAGGGACCTCCCCCACTTACAGATACTTCAAAGGCGTTGCGTAAATCAGAATCACTGGCAATGGATGAAACCAGAGTTAAGCTCCCTCCTTCTGCATGGTAGAAAAAAAAATCTCATACATGAAAAGCAAATTATGACTACTTTAAATTGGTAAGTTAGAGGGACATAGCTCCCTTTTTACAGAGTTACAAATGAAATGCAAATTAGTATCAGAGGATGATGTAAGCTAGACTTGGTGAAAATGTAGGCTCCAGCTCCTGCTTTTTACTCAATTATATAAGGCAAAACAGAGAGGAGGGTGGTGTGGTAATAAAGGGTGAAAGGAGTGGGGGCAGTGAGGGAAGACAAGAGATGGGTGTTATAATCACTGTTCTATAGAACCCATCATATACCCATTGTTGTCAAGGAAATCAGCTCACTTTAAGTAGACTGATCACTCTGATGGCAGGTGCAGCCAAGAGCACTAAAGCCTAATACGCCTAAATGACGATTTTTAAAGAGAAGTCATAAGAGATTTGTTCATTAGCCCAAGTTGTTTTCTTTTTCCCCCAATGTAGTGGCCCTCTTCTGATTTCTGTTTTTTAACTGAGAGCTTCAGATGACAAAGGGTGAGCAGATCAGCCCCCGAGGCAGGGGACAGGGACAGGAGCTCCAGAGAGAGGCCCTCTGTGTTGCTTCTCATAACCAGGCATGTCCTAACCTCGATGCACACACGGCCAGAGCCTTGGACTACCTGAGGTTATTGACTGGTTTATGGAGTTTCTGTTTGTTTTCCTCTCCATCTTTTAAGATGTCACCTCTATAAGAGCGATGTCTATACTGTTCATAGCTGTATTCCCAGCCCCAAGGACGGATCCAGAGACATGGCAGGCATGGATAGATGAAGGAAGGAAGGAAGAAACAGACTCACACCTGGTGAAATTAAGTGAGACTCATTGCTTCTGAACTGTTCCAAATGACAACTTTTATGACCCCAAACAACTAGTAGCATTCTCTCACACTCATCACTTACTGAGTAAGCATTTAACGAGCACCTACTATGGATCTTGAGTGAAGGCATTACCTGCCACTCTTAATACATTACACTTCTCATTTCATCCATTCAGAATATTGTCTCCCTCCAAGAGTTGAAGATGGAAGCAATCCCATCCTCAATTCCAGGACAAATTTCCACAATGATAGTATTTTTCAAAGTATTTTTCCAAGGAAGGGCTGCCTGCTTCACAACAGAAAGTACTGCTGCATAGGCACCAACTACTTTTAGGATTAAATTGGTTTAAAATGTTGCTACATATTTCACATGTGAATTCTTACTAGTACATCAGAAGCTGGTTTCATTAGATGGAATTAGTTTTCCTACTTAACATGTGTTAGGTTATTATTATGCAAAAATAAGGCAAAATTCCAACTTCAAGGACCTGGCCTTTCCCCTCTCCCCCTGCCTTTTAATTTATTTATTTCCTTAGAGAAGAATAACAATTAATCTCCATCTAATGCAGTGGCCTCTGCTCTTTCTGTGTCTAATTCTGGAAGTGAATGAAAAGAAAGTTTTTAAAGAATAAATATGCTAGGCACCATGGAGTTGTTCTTTTAAATGTGACATTTTGTGCCTCTTTTATGATGTATGTGAAGGAATAATAATACGATGCTCTCCAGAATCACATTTTATCTAGCCTACGGTAAGTGTTACTATGAGTGAAGAAAGTATGCATAGAATGTTTGAAAAACTTATTCTGAGGCATCTTCATCCCCTTGTTGAGTCAGGCTCCTCTCAGCACTCAGTTCAGCTTTCTCTTTCAAGCAAATGCAGGACTCCGTTGGGATTCAGAAAATGTTTCCCATCCTCACACAGGTCTTTGTAGGACATTTAGAAAGGGGGGAGAGAAATAAAAATATTTTCCTAAGTCAGAAGACTTCTGGTCAATAGGAACAAATGTGGAATCTGGAAAGATTCCAATCAGCTTCCTTGAAGTAAAATAATTCCAAGGTTCTTCGTATTTTTAAGATATCTTTCGTTCACATAGGCGACATGAACAAATAATTGATGAACTTCATTAACTTAACAGCATGGATCGTAGGGGATAAAATAGTCTCTTTGAGAACAAGTTGCTTTTTAAAAAAAAATTCTGAATGCCCCCTACTCTCAACGTTATTTAGCTAGTTTTATGGTTTTACAGGTGATTTAATTGTTTTCATACACTCAGATGGGAGATGAGTTGTTGTTATTATTATTCTAATATATTGAAAGTCTATTTCAAACCCCTCTTAAGAAAATAATTACTCCATGGGACTCTCAGCAGAGGGCAGTAACCTTCATTTGCATTCTTGAACAGGACTCCGCAGGGGAGAAAGCCTGCCCTAGACCTCAGCGGGGGTAAAATCATGAATGAAGCAAGAATTTCTTTTGTTTGTTTTTCCAGAAGAGAAAAGAGATTGCAAAATAAATAAAATGTTTTACTAAAGAGAAAGAAAAATATGTGCTTTCTTCTTTTCCTCACCTCCTGCCTAGGTACTCAAATAGAACGATAGAGCGCCAAAAGTTTCCTCTGGGGATCCTCACAAAATCTCAGAAATCACAGAGTTCACAGCATGCTCTCTGGGCCTCCGTTTCCTCATCTGTTAAAGAAAATATAGTATCTACCTCACAGGGTGGTTAAAGTACAATGTAAAGCACCAGGATAAAACCTGCCACATAGTAAGTGCTCATTAAATGTTAGCTTGTGTTAAAAGCGGAAATGACCCTGTTAAATATTGATTATAAGAGCTAATGATTTGCAGTTAGCGTTTGTTTTAAAAATTTCAGTAAAGACACTGGACTCCTGGGGTAAAAAGCATTTGATCTGGCACTTTCCATAGCTATTTGTCTTCCACCAAACACATATGGGTTGGTTTCTGTTTATGAACTACTCTGCTAAGAGGGAGAGAGATTGATGAAACAGGTCAGGACGCAAAGCTTTTTCTGTTCAGGTGTTCACAGTCTAGAGAGGAAAGCATTCCTAAACCGGGAATTGCAATGCAACCTGGCAAGTCCTGTAATAAAAATAATTATACCCATTATGTATTGACTATGCTTTGGGGTGGGTCAGCATGTTGCAAGTATTGTTCTTCTTGTCTTTCACAACGATTCTGTGACATAGGAGTTATTATTCCCATTTATAGAAGAGGACACAGGTGCTATCATTCCCATTTTCAGAGAGGCTAAACAGCTTGTCCCAGGTTACATAGCTAGCAAATGGTAAGGCTGGCTGTTTAAATCTAAACTCTATGTTCTTAACCACAACAATATACTACCTCCCTAAAATATAATATAGAAATAATAGTATATATTCTTTTCATTAAAATAATGAATATATTATTAAAAGTAGGTAGTAAAAACATTTGGGAGCACAGAGGGACTAGCTGGCTAACTCTGCCCCAGGAAAGATGTGAGATGACACGACGGAGGAGATGACATTTGAGTTAATCAACACAGCTATTTTTATGGCTATGTCATGGATTAGATTCAAGTACACATTTTATTTAGTTTCCCACCCCACCCAGCTACCAGAAACCTAATTTTCAACTTCTTCTCATCTGCGACACATTTTCAGATTTCTTTCACCAATGTACTACTATATTTGTCACTGAATATATTTGGTCACTGAAACTCTCAATACCATCATCCCATTTTTAGGACAAAGCAAAAAAATCTCTCTCTCTCTCTCTCTCTCTCATATATTAGGGATTTCTTTAAATAACAAACTCCAATAGATCATGACACATGGAGTTGTTCTTTTATAACATATTATACTGTATTAGTGATGATATATACCAAAATGTTAACACTAACTACTTCTAATTTTAGAGGTTGCAAGTTTATGGGAGTAATCAATCTGTTTGCTTCTAAATATTACAAGTTTTCTCAAATAAATATTTGTCACTTTGGGCATTAGATTATAGGCGTGTTTGAAATAACAGGCAACAGACCCTTCCCGGTGTTGTCCTAAAGTCAATGCATGTTCAGTTCACTCAGCTCCATCTCATCTACATCTCCAATAACAAGTTCCTTAATGACGAGGACTGCGTCCCCAGGAAGAGGGAGATGGAAAGGCTTGCGTATGGTAGGTTCTTGACAAATACTTATCTCTTAATGTGAAGATGAGTGCTTGGGGCAAGCTATACAAAGTACAAATGAAGTCTGAGCTGAGGGAGTCTTGAACTGATCTCCTCCAGCAAAGAATGTGTAAGCAAAACAACTATACACATCCTGCTCCATAGGTTTTCTCTCAACAAAGGGGCCTGTTATGTGCAAGGTGCTCAGTAGGAAGAAAAGAGGGCAAAAGGGGCTCCTCTCAGCATTGAATATGTTTCCATCCAGCTGTGGAGACCAGACACTAATGCAGGAAAAGATAACTAGCAATATGTGTGCAGAATATGCATCTGTGTTAACAAATTAAAGTGTGCAAAAAATGTTTTATTTCTCAATAACAAAAAAGGTACATTTCTTTAATATAGAATATAGTGAATATCTACAATTGTTATCAGGTCCTGATTCTTCCAAATGGCAGAAGCATAATCCTAGACAACTCAAAGACCCTCTCTCTTCTAGTCCATGGTATCAGCTCTAAGTTTGAGGGGCCAAGATGATGGGAAACAGGATAGAGAATAGTCAGGGGTCCAAACTGACATTCATTGAGATCTATTGTCTCATCTGGCCCTTGGGGATTGGGATACTCAAGATGGCTGCTTGAATGGACCTTGTTCCCATCCAACAGCCCCTTATGGGTGGTGACTATTCTTGCTACCAAAACTCTTTCTGAGGCCCATGCCTGTCGCTGGGTGGGGTGTGGGGCCTGGAGGCTGTCCAAGGGCCATCAGCAGTTCTGTGCTCTTCATGAACAAACTGGAATCACTCCTCAGAGCCACACCAAATTGGGCTGCAGGTGCTCTGGGAGGCAGCCTCAGGCCCATGAATTGACACAAACTCCATAGCCGTGTCTATTCTGACATCTTGAAATTTCCTCAAGTTCTATCTGCAACTAGGTGCAGTTACCTCTTCATGCCTGGGATATCTATTGTCTCCAATCCAAGAGTGGGGGGCAGAGGAGATGTCTCTTTTGCCCTAGGAACAAACTCATAGCTCATGTGCTTTGTTTCTCCTCTGACATTCAGGGAAACTTATCACTTTGGACTCATCAAACAACCCTTTGGGGCAGAAAATCTTGTTCCTGCATCATTGTGTATTCTCTCAAATTCATTAACTTCACCTAAGAATGCCTTGTTCCCTGTAGCTTTTATACATTTGGACACAAATCAGGAATATAATTCTTTTTTCTCTGACCCAGTGGGTGGCCTGTGCTCTGACTGCAAAATGGCAGAAGGGCCGTAGGATTACAAGAAAATATAGGACCAAAATCCTCAGGTAATAGGTCAAAGTACCCTGCTACCAATTGTTTAAATGGAAGTTCAAGATAATAAGGGAAGAGATGGGCAGGTCTAGGTCTCCAACAAGCCAGAGGCCTGCTGAGGGAGGCTCCTGAGAAACTAAACTTCTCTTCAGTCTGGCAGTCGATACACAGGGCTGTGCGGGGGTTAGTTTGCACACACTACTTGCTCCTGGTGGACAGGCATGTAGGAAGGTACAATTTCCACAATGGTCAGGCAGGAGGAGAGAACAGAATAGAATAAAGCCTCCTGTGACTATGCAAAGGCGACCATCCTGCCATGTCACAACCCTCATTCTGTACAAGAAACCCCGGAGGAGACTTCTGGGTATCAAACCTCCATGCTGTGCTAACTCCTAGTCTACGTCTCTTTAAGTTTTTATATTCTTTGTCATCAGGCATGTCGGTTGCTGTCATTCACCTATTGTGACATACATGCAAATGTCCCAAAGGCATAAAATTTAATGAACACATTTTATAAATATTAATATTGTTATTCTTAGCAAGTCCAATCAATGACTTTGGGCAAGTCACTTTATTTATCCTCTTTATTTAACCTCTTTATTTATCCACTCATTTAACAACTATTTATTAAGCATCTAATATGTACTAGGCAGAGTGCTGGTTACTGGGATACAATAAGAAGCAAAAGCATGCATGGTTGCTACTCTCGTTGGGCTTATGATTTGGGGGGGGGACACAAAAATAGTTTTTTAAAGATAATACAAATGTAACTTATAATAATTGCTATAAAGGAAAAGTTTATGGAACTGGTCTGAGGGCAAAAAAAGCTCTTTTTGAGGCCGTGACATTAAGCTGATACCTAAATAGTGAAGGTTGAGTAGGGAATAACTTGATAAAGCTTTTGAGGGTTCGGCAAGGGGATAGTATTTCAGGCCAAGGAAACAGTCCAGAAGCCCTGAGGTTGAAGACCAGAGTGGCTGGGAAGAGGGTCATGAAGTGAAGCTGGAAGGAGTGAGCAGGACCTTACAGACCATGTTAAGAAGTTTTAAAAATCTTTTTCCTAAGAGCAACCAAAAGTTTTTGTGTGTAAGTGTAACATGTTCAAATTTGCATTTTAAAACAATCACTGGCTGCTGTGACATCATGTCTCATTCACCTCAGGCCCAATTCTTAGAGCCACATCAACATTTCATATCAGTAACTCAGAAATCTTAGTCTCTGGTCACAACCCCCTATTCTTCCGTGATAGTAGCAAATCCCCAGGACATCCACCCTTTCTTTTTATTGAGACCTGCAGTGGCGTTCTCTCTCTACTGTTTACAAATTCACCAGTTCTCTCTTTCCTTCACTTTTCTCCTTATTTAGCTTCAGGCGATTAGAACATGACACACCAAAAATGCCGTTTTGGCTTATTGATTATTTTGAGCAGAAAGCAATTTAAGAAACAGCAGATGCAGGAAGGGCTCTCTGACTTCCTTCTTTCCACCTAAAACCAGGACATAAAGTTCCTGTGAGAAAGATGCCTTCTCTGTACCAGGAAAACGAGAACATTCTTATTACTGGAGATGAGATGAATCTGTACAAACAGACTTACCAAAATAACCCCCATCTTTCATTAGTTCCCTTGTATTTTTCCTAGTCCCTTTCTCACAATTTACTGCCCTTAGCCCAAAACCTCTTTTCCTTTGTTTTGTCCCATCTCCACAATTTATTGTTCTTTGTTGAAATGATATATAAGCTCTCTGGCCTATTAGCTTCTTTGGGTCTTCATTTCTTTTCTGTGAAGGCTCCCATTCCATGTGAAAATATTAACACTAAAATAAAACTTGTATGCTCTTCTCCTATGAATCTGTCTTTTGTCAGTTTGATTCTTTGGCCCAGCCACTGAACCTAAATGGCCAGAGGAAGAGCATTTCCTCCCCTACATAGTTATAGGATTTGGTGGCCTATCATTTAAGTCACGCTTATTAATGTCCAAAAGTAACTTGTCCTAATCTTCCTTGTATGATATCTGCTCCGCAGAACCCAGCACATAGCAAAGCATATGGCACAGAGCCGACACACAATAAAAATTTGTGAGGGAATGAATCCAACAATTTACCATCTCCGTGTGACGTATGGGCCATGAATGTTGCTGCAAAAATCACATCCCTTCTCCTATTTGTGTCACTATAAGTCAATGGTCACCAACCTCAGTTGAGTTCTCATCTTGCTTAGTTTGCACGTGGACTACCTCAAATCTTCCTTCTGCGCCCACCTCACCCTTCCTGAGTGTCAGCAGATGGCAGCCCTTGCATTTCAGAGACAACCACAAGCATTACATAGGAACTACACCAACTTCCTGCTCCTAATTCTACAAACTTTGTGTGTTTGTCTCACTCTTGTCCTTCTTGTGGGGAAGCTGTCCTTCCTCCCCTGTCCTGGATCTATCCCCTACTTGTTAGGAATCTTTCTCTTGCCCATAGTTTCAACTCTCTCTCTCTCTCTCTCTCTCTCTCTCTCTCTCTCTCTCGGCTTTGTAGTATCAGCATTTAAATTTGCTCTTGTTTCCCCCATTTAAAAAAATCCCTCCCAGCACCTCACTTCCCAGCCAAATTTCTAGAAAATGTTTTTAGTGTATATTATCACTGTTTCCTTATCTCACATTTACCTCTGCAACTCACTGCAATCTGGCTTCAGCCTTCAGCCTGCCATAGAAACCGATCCCACAAAAGTCACCTGTGATGTCTTTGTCCCCAAATCCAAAGAACATGGTTTTAGTCCTCAGCTTCCCTTACTTCTCAGTAGCTTACTTCATAATTATTTTGGGGGGGAGTGGAACTGGGCTTTCTGGGTTTCCTCCTACACCTCTGACGCTCCTCTGTTTTCATTACTGATTATAGATTCCTAATCTCTACCGACTTAGAAGATGGTGGGGTTCCCTAGAGTGCTGTCCCAGGACATCTTTTCTCACACTTCACTTTCTCCGTAGAAGTTCTCACTATAGTTTCCATTTATAGCTGTACGCCAATAACACCTAAAACTATAGGAACAACCACAAACTTTCTTTTGAGCTCCGTACATATAGGTGCTTTCTCACCAGCATCTCTTGAATATTTGTTAAGTGCCTCAAACTCAAAATACCCTGAAGTGAACACATGAATCTTCCTCCAAAACTGTCACTTCTCCAATGTTCTCTGTCTTTGGAATGTCAATCCCATCAATCCTCTTGTTTAAGCCGGAAACCTTGACTCCTCCCTCTTACTCATCTAATCGACAAATGCACACCTTAAGTGTCTGTCAGTCATTCACTTCCTGCCACACTGTTTCGGGCTGCCATTATCATTTGGCCAAAATAATACAAAAAGTTTGTGCACTGGTCACTCCCAAACCATCCTTATCTTCTCAATTCAGCTTCCCCATTTCAGCTGTAAGGACGAACTGTAAAAAAATGCACATCTGATAATGTCACTTTTCTATTTTAAATCTTTAATACTTCTTATTGCTCAATAGGCAACCTCTGCAGCTTCCAGTCTCTCTGTCCCACTCTTTCTCACCTTCAGCTGTACTAGAATTTTCTCAGTTGTTTTGAATTGAGTAGGCTCCTCCCACTTCAGGGTCTATGCAAATGACATTTCTTTTGCCTGGAATTCTTATCCACCCTCTTTTTGGCTAATTACTTGATTACCTCCTACTATCACTTCCTCTTTGAAGCCTTCCTTGACCCCCAGACTAAGTTAGATCCATCTGTTTTACATTCCTGTAAGACCTAGTACTTTGCACATTTGTGATTGTTTACTTTTATGTCATTATTTGTTTAATGTTTATATTCCCTGCTATACAGTTCGTCCTTACAGCTGAAATGGGGAAGCTTCATGAGGATGAGGGTAGTACTTGCCTTGGTCATATTTGCAGCAGCCATACCTAGGGAAGGGACTAGCTCATTGGAGATGCTAAATCTATATTCCTCTTTCTAATGACAATCTTACATCTAGTTAGTAGTCACAGCTTCACATTAGCATTTAAAACTGAAACTCAAATTCATCTCCTTGAAGGTGTGTTCTGAGCCAAGTAAAGTGTTGATTGAATTTGAGTGCCCAGCTACTGAAAGGTCATATTATTAATTCCATTTCATAGAACATTTGTACTTTCTTTGAGAAGAATGATGTTACTACAAGTTATGCAGAATGATGTAGGCACAACGATAGCCCCAATTTCATGGGTGAGGATCCTGGAACACAGAAAGAGTAAGTAACTTGCCTAAGGTCCTACAACTATAATAGTAATAACTGGTAGGGCTAGGATTTGAAGAAACTTGCCTTTGAATTTGGATTTGAAACCGACCTGTGTCTATCCACTCACCACACCACCGTGACCATGCACCTGAGAAATTTCCTCCTCTTATACAAAAGTAGGCAGAATGTCTGTCAGTGCCTCAGTTAGCCCTGAATACAAAGCTGTGGGTCTAGGAAACTGACCGATATTCAATCTTTTTGGCTAAAGGTGCTGGCAGCACTAACAGAAGTCTTCTCACCCAGGCCCGTCATTTGGAGGCACTAGCGCCACCTGGTGGACGTAGGTTTTGTGCTACCTTGGAGCCTTACAAAAAAAAATTGATTTCTCACAGCCTGGAGTTTGGGAAGTCCTAGATCAAGGTGCTGGCAGATCTGGTGTCTGGTGAGGTCTCTCTTCCCGGTTTGCAGATGACTATCTTCTCGTTGTATCCTCTCTTGGATCATTCTTAATATTTATCTTTAACATAGCTCCGCATTCATGTAGATTTTAGGAACTTGTTAATATTGTTATGCAATGATATACGTCCGCACTGTTAAGGAGGAATTCCTCTTTTGTCTTTTCTATTTTATTTTTACTGAGTCTACACTGAAGTTTGATCAAAACAAATAGAAGAAACATTTTTGTTGTTGTCATTCATCGCTTTTTTCTTTTTCATAATATGAAAGGCAAAATCTATATGCAAGTAGACTTAAATTCTGTGTCTCAGTTTCTTTATTTTTAAAATGGTGATAATAGTAGCATTTGCCTCAGAGGGTTGTGGTAAGAATAAAATAAATTATCTGTATAAAGTGATAGGACAGTATCCAGCACACAGTAAATATTCAGTAGGTGTTACCTATTATTTTTAATATCCCACAGACAAATTAGATACTTTTCTCTTCTAGAAGATTAAGACCAAGATAAACATTTCAATATTTGGCATGTTCCAGAGTCATTCCTTTTGAAAATAAGGATGGCATAAGACAGAAGCTTAACTATTACAACTAGGCATAAAATTATGGATTAATGTTTTCATTCACTATAAGTACTTCCTGAGTCTTTACTATATGCTTAGAAAGCCTGGAAAGCAATGATGAGGGACAAGAATCCCTAACCCCAAAGAACTTAGAGTCTACGAACAGAATTAGTAGGTTGACTGAGCAAATAAAACGAGTGTGATATGTGCTCTGTCAGGAGAGTGCAGGGCCCCTGCCAGCAGGTAGTAGAGGTGCTTAATGCACTTTGATGTGGAAGGTTGAGGTTGGAGTTAGAGAGGTGGCATTTGTCAGCCTTAGTGATCGCTCCCTCCCCTCCTGGCGGCATCTTCCTCTTCTAATTAACTTCTGTCATCACCTTAAAACTCCTCTTTCTTTTTCCAGGTAACTGCCAAGCCATGCTAAGATGTGAACAATTACATGTTAAGCTGTTACCTAGTAAAATAACCCTTCCAAGGGGTATTTGAATTTAAGGAAGAATTCTGGAAGATCTCAGAGTCCTGGGCCCAGATTCAAAGATCACCAAATGTTCTTTCTGACTTTAAGATTCTTAATGAAACTTAGTTCAACAAGTTTGAACTAAGTCTATAGAATGGTGGCCGAATGATCATTAGAAACAAAAAATAACGATGAATTTTAGGAAGCAAAACAATTATAGATGTGAAAGTGCCTTGAAAGAGGAAAAAAGCACTATGCAAATGGAAGATATTATTCCCGCTCTGTATGCATACTCATTCCATGCCAAGGGTGTTGAGAAGTTCAATTTGGGATAGTGTTTCTGGCCCCTGGGTCCAGACAACACGATTATAATAGCTGTCATATAAATGAGCTCCATAAACCAGGGGGTTGCTTTTATGAGATAAATACTGCCTGACTTTCTGAAAAGATTTCCTTGGATAAAATATTGGGTTGAAAGACTTTAATCATATCTGTATTACTTTTTGGTATCAAATAATGATAACTCATAACCAGCTTTTTGTTCTGATATAAACATATAAATTGTATTTTGTCAGCTTATCTACCTGCTTTTTGCCTTACCTTTTCTTTCCTAAACATCAATCATCAGGAGGTAAAAAATAAAAATAAAGCAAAACTCTCCCATTCAGGGAGGAATACTTCAGAGTAGAGAACTACACGGTCAAACAAAATTAATGGCGGGGTGAACAGGGATGCAGAAGGAATGCATGTCAACCAATGAAGGTGGCCACAAAATCCTGAATGTATCCAATCTTGTTAGGATTAAGTCACAGGTCTTCATCCAGCATGAAAGAGTAGATCCGAAGATCTCACCTCCCCAAATCCCCAAACCATCACATCCCTCTGTGCATTAGGCTTCCTGCCTCAAGTTTGCCAGAATTTTCACTGGGAGGATGGAACAAGAGCCACTCCCCTCAGGTTCTCCATTCACAGTGACCCACCACCTTGCCTCTTTTCCCTAATCTGTTCAATTTTTTGGAGACCAATAGTATCTTCTCAGAATAAGGTGGGGGACCCTGTTATAACCTATTTGAGATCTTCTCAAGTTGCCTAACCCGTTGGGAAAGTAACACAACATTAGCAGGGTGCCTAGTACAGAACTGTTACATAATGGGCACCAAATTAATGTTAGTTTAATTAAATTAAATAGTCTAAGAGGCCACAGACACGTAGAAGAACCACTGGGGCCTATTCGAGCTTCACCACTGATGAACATATCTAAAATCCAAGATATTTTGTCTCCCAATAACTGACTTTCCTAGTCTGTCAAATGGTTTGTTGAGCAATCCGTCTGGTTCAAACTAAAAAAATTGCTCAAGTAAGTGTCTAGAGAGGTGGGAGGGGGTATTGACTCTCAGAAGATGACTTAAATTAACCTGCATTTTCACAAGTAATCACTTTGTATTTTTTTAAGCTCCTGCTGTGTGATTGTTTTCTGACCCAGCAAGTTGAACCAGTTTCCAAGTCTAATTGGTAGGGCACAGTGGCCTCCTGGCTGGAGAATATTTCTTCCAAGCCATTCTGCTTTG
This sequence comes from Rhinolophus sinicus, assembly GCF_036562045.2. Taxonomy (NCBI): domain Eukaryota; kingdom Metazoa; phylum Chordata; class Mammalia; order Chiroptera; family Rhinolophidae; genus Rhinolophus; species Rhinolophus sinicus. Next base: position 171,954,053 of record NC_133751.1, on the reverse strand, counting down.
TTCAAATTGCCTAATGGAGGTCAGCGTGAGGGCTTGGGGAGTACCCAGACTCCCCTTCTAGTGAGTGGCTGTTTTGAGCCAACCACAAATTACAAGTTAATTGCTCTAGTCTCAATAAAACTGGCTAACTCAACTTCTTATTTTAAAGTTAAAAATCTCCCCTACTGCAGACAGCCTTAAATTAACGGCAATTTGCAAATATTGCCCAAATTGTTGGTTTTTTCCAAAGTTACTCTGAAAACAATAGCAATGTTGTATGGACAAATTACAAAAAGATGGTGAGATTTTTGTTTAAAAACAAATATGGGGAAAATCTGAGTATGCTGAATTTAAAAAGTATATTCAAGACATTATGGTCTGAGGACTTGTTTTGGAGTTAAAAAACCAAAATCTGAGGGTTGGTTCAGCTGCTTGGTAGGATCATAAAGTACCACACCTTCCACATGACTCAAAAGTACATGGCTTTTATTTACTTGTCTTTAAAGGTCACAGAGCAGACCTTCTAGGAAGAAGGCATATACGTTTACTTTTCCCTGTTCCTTGGAAACCATAGGGAAACACTAGAACACCAAGGGTCAAAATACAAACTACATATATTAATGAACTAAACAAACAGTTTTGTATTTCTAGTATTCGAAATATCACAGAGCACAGATTTCTAAAGAATCTCTTACTATATATTTCTTTTAAATGATCCCTTCGTTTCAGCAATCTGTCTTTGAAATAGGTGATATCGAGCCTTTCCTCTTTCTGTTGCCCTAATCTAGTTTCTCATCACTTCTTTTCTAGATTATGACAGTCGCCTCTAAATGGTCTCCCTGCCTTCAGGCTTACGCCTGCACCCATCTTTCTTCCACAGTCACAAATCAAAATCTAAAGCTAAAAACTAAACAAAGCTAAAAAAAATATATGCTGTTTAGGCATCTATACATAGGAGATCAGATAAATCTTCACAAGCAAGGGAATAATAAACACAAAATATAGAACAGTGGTAACCTCTTAGGGGATGCAAGACGACAGAGGGAGGAAGACCAAAACATCGTTCAATTTTAAAGTACTGGGGAAAAAAAATCATCAGTTAGAGCTCTATATACAGAAATCCAGGTAAACAAAACCTGAGAGTATTCATCACTAGCAATGTACCCTACAAGAACTGTTTAAGGAAGTTTTTTAGGCTCAGAGTAAAAGGAAACAAAGGACAGACGAGACAAATAGCACACGAAGACTAAAATGGTAGATACAAATTTAACAATATCAATAACACTAAATATAAACTATTAAAATTCTCCAATTATAAAGCAAAATTGTTACATGATAGAAAAACAAGCCCAGCTATTCTCTGTCTACAAGAAATACACATAATTTTTATTTATCTTTTTATTAAAGGATAGTTGACATACAATATTATATTAGTTTCAGGTGTACAACATGGTGATTCGACATTTATATACCTTACAGAAGTGACCACCATGATAAGTCTAGTAACCATATGTCACTGTACAATGTTATTATAATATTATTGACTGTGTTCCTTATACTGCACTTTACATCCCTGTGACTTATTTATTTTATAACCACAAGTTTTTACTTCTTAATCTCCTTCACTTTTTTTCCCTTCCCCCTCCCCCATCGCTCTCCCCTCTGGCAACTGGCAGTTTAATCTCTGTATCTGTGAATCTGTTTCTGTTTTGTTTTGTTTGTTGGCTTGTTTTCATTTTTAGATTTCACATGCATGTAAGTGAAATCATATGGTATTTGTCTTTCTCAGCCTGAATTGTTTCACTTAGCTTAATATACCTCTAGATCCATCCATGTTGTCACAAACGGAAAGATTTCATTCTTTTTTTATGGCTGAGTAACATCCCATTGCATATAACATATCTTTATCCATTCATCTATTGATGGACACTTGGGTTGCTTCCATACCTTGGCTATTATAATAATGCTGAAATAAGGATGCATATATTTTTTCAAATTAGTGTTTTTGTTTTCTTTGAATAAATGCCCAGAAGTGGAATTACTTTGCCATATGGTAGTTCTATTTTTAATTTTTTGAGGAACCTCCTTACTGTTTTCCAGTGTCTGCACCTTACAATCCCACCAACAGTGCACAAGGATTTCCTTTTCTTACATCCTCACCAATGCTTATTTGTTGTCTTTTAGATGCACTTTAAAGACATAAACAAGGTAAAAATGAAAAGATGATATGAGATATGCCATGTAGACACTAATAAAAAAAATAAAGCCAGAGTAGAGATATTAATATCAGATGAAGTAGATTTCAGAAAAAAAAAATATTTTGAGGAATAAGGAGGGAAATTTCATACTAATAAAGGAATTAATTCATTAAGGGAACATAAAAAATCCTAAATGTGTATGAAATTAATAACAGAGCTTCAAATACACAATGCAAAAAATGACAAAACAAAAAGAAATTTATAACCTTTTCAATACTGCACTCTCAGTAATTGATAGAACTGACAGGTAGACAAAAATCAGTAAAAATATAGAGGACCTGAACTACACCACCAAACGATTTGCTATTGAACAATATATGCCAAAACAGTAAAATACTCATTCTTTCTAAGTGTGCATTCACAAAGAAAGATAATATTCTGGGCCACAAAAAAGTCTCAGCTTTAAAATGAATTAAGTCATAGTTTAAAATGAATGAAATCATAAAAAGTATGTTCTTTGGCAGCAATAGGATTAAATTAGGAATCAATAACAGAAAAATATTTGGAAAATCCAGAATATTTGGAAACTGAACAACATACTTCTAAATAATTTATGCATCAAAGGAAAAGACACAAATGAATTAGAAAATATTACCTGAATTCAAATGATGGCATAACATCAAAACTTGTGAGGCACAGTTAAAGAAGTATTTAAAGGAAAATGTATAGCATTAAAAGCTTATATTAAAAAATGGAAAAGTCTTAAATCCATGATCTAAGCATCTATTTTAAGAAACTAGAAATAGAAGAGTAAATTAAGCCCAAAGTAAGCACAAGGAAGGAAGTAATAAAAACAAGAGCAGAAATCAATCAAAAACAGAAAAAACAACAGTGAGGTGCACAAAATGGGTAAAGGGGTCAAAAGGTACAAACTTCCAGTTATAAAACACATAAGTCATGGGGATGTAACGTACAACATGGTGACTATAGCTAATAATAGTGTATTGCATATTTGGAAGTTGCTAAGACAGTAGATCTAAAAAGTTCTCGTCACAAGAAAAAAGACAACGTTTTTGTTAAGTATGTACAGTGGTGGGGTTAACTAGACTTACTGGGGTGACCATTTCGCAATGTGTAGAAATATCAAATCATTATGTTGTATACCTGAAACTAATATGTTATATGTCACTTATATATCAATTTTTAAATAATTAAAGTTTTTAAAAAAGAAGACCTGGCAATCATGGGGCTCAGGGCAACAGACCCCTGGCACCAAGCTGGGCTGCCCTCTTTGGCCCTAGCTGCATGCTCTCACTGGACACCATCCTCTCCTGTCCCCTATGTCCCTGCCTGGCCCTGTGGACAGCAGTTTTCCACACCTTCTAGAACAATGTGCGGGAAGTGCTCAGTGATGACTTAACTACTTGGCTCACTAGTGAGTGTGGAAACAGAGGGGCTTTCCTATTCCTGTCAGCGCTGTCAGGTCCTCGTTCATGGACCAGGTCCAGTCCCAAGAGCCACCGCTGAGAAGAGAAGCAGGGAACATGGCCAGGACACACAACAAAGAGCATGGTTAAAAGATTGGAAAACAGAGCCTAGGACGTAAGCTGTAAGGAACTGGATTTTTTTTCCTGGGGAAAAAAAAGAGGATAGAGGAAGACTCAATTGTCATCTTCAAGTGTATGATGGGTAATTATGATGGGCACGATACGCCAGCGGCTCTCCATCCCCAACTCACCAGAGGAACTGAGTTTATCTTGCACCAGGAGGAATGCAGAGGAATTTCTTGCTGAAGTAAGAAGTTAGGTTGGTAGAAGCCTCCATCTGCCTCAGGCCATCATGAGGGTCAGGCTAGACTTTTCTGTATGAAACAAAAAAACTGAAACAAAAAAACTGGGTATCTGCTTGAATTCTTTCCCAACTTTAATTCTTAATGTCTTTCTTTGTCACATTCTCTTTTATTTTTGTAGGTTTATCAGAAGAAAGCTAGAAAAAGCTTTCTTGAATAAGGAAACATAGCATGCATCACTTAAAATTTTCTGTAGTAGCATCAACCCTTGACGTTACCACAGTAAAAAAAAAATGTATGTACACGTATGCTCATTCTAATCATACAATTAGAACATAGCTGGGAAAGTAAACTTTTTCCCCCAAGTTAACTTTTTTACCAGTGAAATTGCTATGGATATAAGTTTGCTCAACAGACTCAAGGAGAATAGTTTGGAGGACTTAGTTAAGCACAGGACTTAACAAAAAATATTCCCTAGACTATCCATTTTTAGTTGCTTTCATTTAGTTTTAAAGACAATGGCAGGTTTTCATGTCTCTGCTTGTTGTGAATTCTGTGAGTCAATACAGAGGAGCTGGAGGAATTTTTCAGGATGTCAAAACTACTGGACAGCATTTGGTACAATAAATTAGAAAACAGACTCTGAGGAGATAAATGGTTAGCAGAATAACAATAGCTACCCTTTGTTATGAGGCTAGTGGGTGCCAAGTGCCTTTCATGTTAGTCTTCATAATGACCCAGTGACAGAGGTATCGATATCCTCATTTGACAGATCAGAACACAGAGTCAGAATGACGAGTAACTTGCCCAGGGTCACACAGATAGCAAGTGGTGATATTCGCATTCAAATCCAGGTCTGCTGGGCTCCAAAGTCTGTGTTATTTTCATGCCGCTGCTCTGCTCCTGGGTTGTAAATTCACTTTGTTAGGATGTGCTAGTTCCCAACACAGTACCATGTGATTTAAGAGGTTATTTAGTCAGTCTTCTGATGTCATTATTTTGCTCACTAAGAAATCTCATGGGCTGTCAAGATCAATAACAGCAATGGTTGACCAGGACATCATAATGAAACAGTCTCACTTTTCTGCAGCTCCATTTCCCGTCCTCTCTGTGCAATCATCTGTTGAATTCCTTTGGCCTACAACTTTAAATCTTCAGAGCTATGGCTTCTTAATTCCCGCCAGTAAGCACAGCCCTTCCTCAATACTCTTTTTTTTCTTTCTTTTTTTTTTTAAATTGTGGAATATTGGGAAACAGTGTGTTTTCCCAGGATCCATCAGCTCCAAGTCGCTATTTTCAATCTAGTTGTGGAGGGTGCAGCTCACTGGCCCATGTGCGAATCGAACTGGCGATGTTGGTGTTATGAGCACTGCGCTCTAACCAACTGAGCCAACCGGCCGCCCCCTCAATATTCTTTAAGCAATTCTGGCTCTTAAGTTGTGTTCCTTATAAAGTGGTCCAGGGACCTTCTGCAATAGCATCACCTGGATGATTGGCTAACAATATAAATTCCTGGAGGCCTCACCGTGGAGCTACTGAATCAAAATCTACTGAATCTACACATTTAACAAGTACTCTGGGTCATTTTTACACATGACAAAATTGGAGAATTATTGCTCCTAAAGCCGCGGTTCTTCATCTTGGATGCACATTGTAATCACCTAGGGAACAAAGGCCTGATTTGCCCCCCAGAGTTTCTGGTTTGTCTGGGGTGTGACCCCGGCATCAGAGTTTTTAAGAGCTCCCCAGGGGATTCTTATATCCAAGACTGAGGATCACTTTTTGAGACCCAGAACACAGCTTCTCAAACGTGAGCAAGCATCAGCTTCACTAGGAAGTTGTGTTACAGCGGTTGGTTGCTGGGCCCCACCCCTGATTCAGTAGGTCTGGAGCAGGAGCTGAAATTTGCATTTCTAACAAGTTCCTTGGTAATGCTCTTCCAGGAACCACATTTTGAGAACCACTGGTTTAGACATTCTCAAATATTAGCCTACATCATCCGCTGTTAGATTTTAAATAATTAAGGAAAAATCATTCTGCTACTTTGAAAACTTCAGGGACATCATGTACTTTCGAGCCCTAATTTGAATAATTTTTCATATGCTGTGTCCATCAAAGACTAGATCAAGTCAGTCTTGTAAATAGAATTATTAACCTGTTTTCCCCAGAGGTGATTTAGATGTTCAAGGAAGTGAAAGCAACATTTAAATACCCAGAATACACAGTTACGTTTCTTAGGCAAATTGCCCCTTGCAAAGCTAAAAAATTTGATGAGTGGAGATCCACGAAAGTACAAGTCACTTCCAATATTAAGGTGTGTAGTAGGCCAAAAACATGGTATGGAAAATCAAACACCTTTGCACAAGCACATGAAGAAACCTTGGCCTTGTCATTCTTGGTCCTGTTTCCATTCCTGCTATTGCCAGAGATGATGGTACAGTTAACTGATTCCTTTGGGACTAGGAATCACTGGGCAGAGGAAGAGTTACTCCGACCTGCCCTGAAGGCAGTGCACTGCACAAACCACGGGCACCATTTATGTAAACTTTGCTGTGAATTGCAATCTCTGGGGCTATGCTACATGGCGGAACTTGGGAAAGGGCTGCAGCTTTTCTGGAATTATAGAAACCTGAGCAATCTCTCCCCAGAAAGAGGGACCTAGAAAACTTTACAACACATGCCTTGGAGCTCAAAGTTCAGTCCGCTGCTTCCCTTGACCATGCCTGCTTCTCCTGCTTCCAGGTGCTGGCTCTGGGTGACCCACGAAGGGAGGGATGGGGAGAACAAGAAATGTCCACTTTATCTGTTCACACGCACAGAGACAGACATGGAAAATCTAGCTGGGGGGCCCCTGATAGCAGTGTTGAGGGCCAGGTGTGGCACAAAAGGAGTTCTTTGGGTGAGCATGCAAGGCCTACATATATACATGTGAACCTCAGCTCCTTTTTAGAGCCATGGATAAAAGTTAGACTCCTCAGCTAGATTCCTTTTCCCTTTACTTCTTAACCTTTACAGAGTTCTCCTTCACCCATCCTAGAGCAACCATGTACTGTACTATGTATTGTCCTGAGAAATTTCAATTTAAAATGTTTTTATCTGAGTCCAGAGTCTGCCTTGGTTTTAGCTCTGGATATGTGGCCATTCTTAACCGCAGCCTGAAGGACTATCAGGAGGCCGCCACTCTAACTCCCCACTCAGGTATTTACTCCAGCTCCTTGGAGGACTTCTAATGAGACAGGTTAGTTAGCATGTTGCTAGACAGACAAAAAAGTCCCTGGTGGAATAAACAAAGACAGCCATATCCTGAAACTCTAGGTTTTGAAATCCCTCCTTCGCTCCAGGACAAAATGTAACAGCGCCTTGAAGTTAATCATAAAATTCCTTTTGGCCTGACAAACAGAACAGGTTTGATAGATAGGAATGGGTTATTTTGCTAATCCCTTCAGGATGGGCAAACAGGACAAACCTGATAGATGAATTCCATAAGAAGGCGCCAGTCCCCTTCCCCAAACAGGCAAGGGAAGGTATAAAAGTAAGAGCTTTTGCCTCAATCACAGGGGACCCCATTCAGGATCCCCTCCCGCTTGGGAGCTCTAACTCTTTGCTTTCAATAAATTATCTTCTGTTTAAAAAACTCCTCGCCTCTCCTTGGTCTGCATTTCCATTCTTTGGTCCCATGAGCACAATTCTGGCACTCACTCACTCACTCAAAAATCTCCTCCATCACTAGCATCATCCATCCCTCCAAATGGAAGTGACTTCTCAGACTGAGGATCCAAGCTAGAAGGTGAGGAGTCATGTCAACGGGAATAATTCAAGGGAATAAGTCATTGGTGTTCCAGTAAATCTTCCAGACAACAAGAATGAAATTTGGGAGACTCGTCTATTCCAGGTGTTTCATTTCAAACCCATTATTTTGGACTGAATGTTTGGGTCTCCCCAAACTCATATGTTGAAGCCCTAACCCCAAAGTGTGACTGTTTTTGAAGTAAGGAAATAAATAACATTAAATTAAGTGATAAGGCTCTGATAGGATTAACACCCTTAAAAGAAGAAACACCAGACAGCTTTCTAGCTTGATCTTCCCAAGTCACAGACTGAATAAATACCATGTGAAAACAAGCAAGAAAGCAGCTAGCTGTCTGCAAACCAGGAAGAGCATGCTCACCAAAAATGCGTTGACCTGAACCTTGATCTTGTACTTCTAGCCTCCAGAATTATGAAAAAATAAATGTCTGTTGTTAAAGCCACCCTATCTATAGTATTTTGTTATGGCAGCCTGAGCAGACTAAGACACCCATCCTATCTCTTCTCTCCCCACTTTGACTCAAGTTCCTCCACAGAAGGGACTGGATCAGGTCATGATCCTCCATCATCATCATCATCATCATCATCATCATCATGGCTCCTCACTGTCTCATCACAGGATTGTAAGCACCTAAGGGCAGGGACTGGATCTTAGTCATTTCTGTACGTACCTCCCAGCACTTAGCAGATTTTTATCCTGCAGTAATGCATGAAAGTCCAGGCAGAATGCACAGTGAAAGTGGATGCCTGCACAGGGTGCAGAAGGAAAATGCCTATGCCATTTTGTTATTTCGCCTTTTACTTTTAATGGTGTATGTAAAAAGCATTTATTCCCACTGCTAAAACTTCATGTGAACATGTCGAGGATAGAAATGGCTGCGATGCTGAAGTAAAAAGAGAACACAATGGTCATTATGTCAAATGTGGAAGACAAATTAACTCTGCATCATCTGTCCCAGTTTGGGCACCTGTCTCCTCAGGCTTGGCTGAGACTTGCCAGATCCCTGCTCTGATGGGCAACTTGAGGTACAGGAGATGGTGTGGGGGGTGGACTTCCTCCTAGGGTGGCTGGAAATCTTGCAGTGGGGAATCCTTCATCTAACTAGGAAGATCTATCTAATCCTTTCTGAAGGAGGTATTCAAAATATCTAACACCTGGTAGGGTGGTTGTAAACAACCAGTGCAGCTATATTAGCACATAGCAGCTGCTCCTCAGCCCAGGAATGAGCTAAAGGCTGTTTCCACATTTGCTTCATAGACAAAAGTCACATTTGTGGGCATAGCTAGATTAGGGCAGTTAAAATCCAGCCTATACAATTCACCAGTAGAATATGTGTCCTGCCATGAGAGTTACCCAGAGAACGAAGTCCTTCAAGGGCATGGGGGCACAAGACCCAGTTCCAAATCAGACACACCTCTAGCTTATGCAAATGTCATTTTTGATTTTAAACCAAACATCAGGGAACCAAAGAAATAATGCTCACAATGATCCTTGCCAAACACTAATACGCGTATATCAAACAAACACACAAATTGGCATTCTATTTTCATGAGTATTTCACCTTCATTAATTCAAGGTTTCAAACATTGCAAGGAATAGATTCAGAGACAAAATGTAGGAAACAACCTACATATCAGATTTTGGTTATACTCTAGGAATTACGTAATGGGAAGAAATTATCTCTAGTAAGTCCTGGCATAAATTCTGTGAATTGAGAAATAATGACGAGGGGAGGTGATGTAACCAAATGCAAGGATCCAATCCAAATGGTTCAGGCCACACACAATTCTTGCACATACTTGAAGCACATACTTTGACAGGAAACTCCCACATTTGGAATGCATCTGTATGGCATGGAAAACTAAAATTTCTTGAATTCTACAAAAGGCTTTTATATATAAATATTCACTTCAGCCACAATAGCACCTCAGTTGCTCAAATGCTGTTTATATAGCAAATTCAATTATTCAAAACTCAGCTAAGAATCTGGAAACATTTTCAAAGGCTTTCTAATAATAAGATACCTAAGTCCATGCATTTAATGCCATTCATTTTACTTCATAGGAGAAACTCACATTATTCAAAATCTCTACATAATTTTCTAATAAGTTTGGATTTTTGGTATTGGAATACAAGTATGCAAAGGCTGTTAATGGTTGATCCCAGCATCCCTTCCATTTCTACCTAGTATCAGAAACTCAAGTTTGTTTAGGGAAGTCACGCACTCAGATAAAAACTGTATTTCCAGTTTTCTTACAACTATAAGTATAACAAACTTTGGACCAATGAAATACAAGCAGAAATATTGTCTTGTGGGAAATATGCTGGAAGTTTCCCATAAAGGTGGGGCTCAGCCCTTCTGCCGTCCTGCTTTCCAATCTGCAGGCTGGAGCCCTGGTATAGTGGCTCTAGGAGCCATCTTGGACTGTGACTATAAGGGATGTGTCCTAAGGATGTTGCAGTGGAGAATTAGAAGGGGCCTGAATCTCTAGGAAATTCAAGGTGTACCATACTCATTGTGGACTGCCTATCTCTGGAATTCTCGTGCACGAGTCACAAATAAGCTACTATCTTGTTTTAGCTGCTGTTAGTTTTATTCTAAATGTCATGTGCATCCAAGTTCATTCTAATCAATATGCACAACATAAATCTAAAGTAATAAATTGTTAATTTTGTGGTTACTACTAGAAGCAGATACATGATGCCTGGGAAAAGGGACATCTGACACCCCTAATAATGAAGGAGACACCAAAAAACCAGAAAACAATCAACCAAGTCTATAATAGGTTTTCATGTGCATACTTTTAAACTATAGTATTTTAGTCATACCTGTTAAGATCAATTGTCCTACACCTCTTAGGTAAGGTCCATGAGTATCAATATGCTACAGAAAATTAGAATCATCTGAATTAATAATTATGCTTGGAGCCATCAAGTAAAGAATGAATTATTTTTGAATTAAGAGATAGGAAATATCACAGAAATATTTTAATTCAAAATACCTCAGTTACTTTTTAAAAATTGTGTTCACAAAAGAGAAAGCAAAAAAAGTGAGTGTTTTGGAAATTTTGTAATATGGAATAGCAAATTTTCCAGGTTGCAGAATAAATGAGTTGTCACTGTATAAGGTCTTTTGGTTTGAACTTTGTGCTGATATTATGTAAAAAGTATTTTCTTAAAATATCTGTACATTTAAATATTGTATTCAGTTTATTTGGTCAGCATTCCAGCTAGATATACATTTTTTTACCCACAAAATAAAAAATTACAATGAAAGAAAACCACAAAATGATAGCGAACATAAAATCTCAAACTTGAGCTTTGGAGGCAACAAAATAAAGATAGAAGTTATGCCTTTCTGCTCCCTTTATTTCCTGGAAAGTTTTAGTTCCATTCAAATGGTATGAAATTCTCACCTGAGGAGTGCTTTTCCCAAGTGGGTGGAGAAAGAGCCAGCTCTTTCTGGAAAGGAGCAGAAGTAGGCCTAAAAGCAATTTGATCTTTAAGCCAAACCCAGATAAATGAAAAACCTATTACAAATGGGAAATCTACTGAGAACTTGTTGGCTATTCGCCATTCTCCAAACAGAGCTCAAGATAGCAGTAGTATATACAATGGAAACAAAAGATTAAAGAACAAAAACATTTGAATAAAAGCCCTTAATAGTGCCTGCATTCACACAGAGTAACAGGAACTCTGCCCTCTAATGCTTTAACCTCCAGGAGATAGATGGCTATACCACATGCACCCTTATAATCTGCAACTTCCAGGATTTTTTAGGTGTTTTATAAATTATCACCATTTTTTTTCTACAAAAGTTTTCAGCTCCATAAGGGCAAAAACTTTATTGCTATTATTCCGTTATATCTCCATTACTCATCTAGCAGAGGGCCTGGCAAATAGTAGGTATTCATTTAGAAGTTGAGTGGGTACATGAACAAATAAGAAATTTGGAAGAAGGTATGATTAGGCACATAGGCAAGGGAAATTTAACCACAAAATTATCCTTAATTCCAGCTTCCTCCAACCTAACTTTGACTCTCCAAAAATATCAGGGTTCACTAGAAATAAATGGAGATAAAATGTAAAGAAGAAACAGAAGAAAAGAAGATGGTAATGAGATGTAAATGAAGCTATGGAGAAACTCACCAGATTGGTTTTCTAATATTCATGCCTACACCCCCCCACACACACCCCCCCCACACACACACCCACCCACCCCCACACGCACACACTTCTAATATACAGAGCTGTCCAACGTAGGCCAGGTGATGCTCCAAAGAATGAATGATTACTTAGAATAGATTGTGTAAATTAAATAATAATCAATAATATGCAAATGTATGCAACCCCAAGCCTGACAATGGGCCCTCAGAAGAGACTTTCTTAGGTGGTAGTATGAGGTCCAGGAAAGAGACTTCCCTAGGTGGTGGTGTGAGGTCCAGGAATGGCATTTGAGGTGAGTTTGCATTTTATATGTCACTTTCCCTTTGGCTCTTTAATGCTCTCATTGCTGAGTAATAATAAGACTAGAGGCTGAACAAGAAAAGCAGGAAAATGGGGAAAAGAGGCCCAGTTTATCAAGAAGCTGAGTAATACCCATGAGAACATAGAGTAAACCACAGCTTTATAACTCATTTCCTTAACTACTAACGTAAAGTTCAGCAAAATACAGCCCTCAAAAGAGAGGAATAAAAGAATGATGCAATAACTAATACTGCTTGTTAGAGTTTCTGGTTCTCCACTTCTAGGCCCACAGAAGGATGACTTCCCACTTCCATCTACTGAACTTAAATTCGGCCATATGGTTTTCTCTAGTCAACAAAATGTAAGTGCAAGCAATACGGGTTACTTCCAGATGAAGCATGTCAGAGCTGGTGCGTGATTCTCCATGATCCTTTTTCCTCCTGCCACCACGATGTGTGGCATTCCAAATGATGGAGCCTCCACCAGTCTAAGTCTCGGAGTGGGGATGACGTAGAGCAGGGATCAGTAAACTACAGTCCCTGGGTAAAGTTTTGCTTTCAAGTTACAATCGAGTTGTTGCAATCAAGACTATATAGCTTGAAAACCTAAAATGTTTACCAAATGACCCTCTAAGGAAAAGTATGCTGACTATTGATATAAAGCTCTGCTCTCCCATCCCCACTTACTTGAAGAGGACATGTAGATTGAAGGGAAAGACAAGACTTTGTTATTTTAAACCAACAAAAATTGGGGGCTTATTTGTTATTCATATGTAACCCAGGTTATTCTAACTGATTCAGCATGATTCAGCAAAACCAGTGCTATGTGGTCAAGAAGAAACGGCCCAAGGTCACACGGCTTTTTTCCGGTGAGCTCTTGTCATACACTTCACGTGAAGTATCCCATAAGTGATTGGGTCTTTGTGTGTCTTCACTGACCTCCATATGGGCGGCTCAGGACAATGAGACTGGCCTGGATTGGGATAAACTAAAGGTGCTCAGAAGATTGCAGTGCCGATAGCTTCCACTGCAAGCACTGGCTCTCCCATATAGTAGGTAGATAGTAAATATTTGTTAATTGATTAAATAAACAAGTGCTATTACTACCGCTAAAAGTTTGAGAATTAATTTGAATTGCATGTGGAAATGATTATCATGTAGTCTAAGAAGCTAAAATTTCAAGGACGTATAATGGAAACATGTACTTCAGTCCTCATAAATATTTCAAACCACAAAAAATTATAATACATTACCCATGCTGAAAGGAAGACGTGAAGAAATAGAATTAAAATACAATGAAGAAGAGGAAGACATGAAGAGGGAAAGAGAGACAGAGACAGAGAATGAGAGTTTTTCCCACCTGTGCTATGAGACACATGAACAGGGAAGCAAGAGGCTCCCATAAAGAAATGTCAGAGGACAGGATGGCATAAGTGTCTTACAGAGAAGAAGAGAGGTGTGATTCATTCCCTTAATATTAAGAAATTTTTAAATGTTTGTTGTGTGCACCCATCCATATTGTAGATTATTTTGGTTAAAAAGAGTTAAATCTCCAAGAAGAAGGTAAAGAGAGTAAAGGTGAAAGTAACTATGGTTGGGGAAGATTCTAGGTGATGATCCAGCTTGGTACAAAGCTGGCCACTGGGCATACCAGCCCCAGAGCCACCTGGGAGGGGACACACTGCAGACCAAGTTCACTACAGCCTGTGCCTCGACTGGGGCCACCTGGCATAAACCTCAAAGCAATCCACAGAAGGCCACGGCCCGTGCTGTGCTTGGAGATGCCTTGAGAGGTCAAGCCATGAACCAAGGCTGGCTGCCACTAGTGCCAGGCTTTGGGCTGCTCAGCCAGAGGTACGGGACAGGCCAAAGCCAGATGCTGCTTGTTTGGGTTTTGCAAACCTTTGACAGACTTTAGGAAAGTCTGCAGCATGAGCCAAAACAGGCGGTTTGTACAAAAAAGCCACTGGAAGTGGGTTGGGTGGGCCTGAAAGTTGGGTGGGATGGGGTCTCAGGGAATCAGGATGGGGCTAATGAATGGTGATAGCCAGGTTGATAGAGACCCAGATATGACAGCTGCCTGCGTCTGCATGCTGGGAATGGGGAGGGCTAAATAAAGAAACAATGGCTTACAGCAGCTCCTCTGTCTGGGAGAAAGCTGCCCCTCCAGCCCTCACCCTGAGGCTAGACAACTCCCCATATGTCCCTTTCCCCTTTTGAGCTGCTGCCCCCGCGCTGGATTTCAGAGCGAGGGAGTCCATCAGCAAGTAAGTATATGCGTGGGCCCCCAAAGAGGAGCGCCTGGGGGTGCAGCCACCCTCTGTCTCATTTAACCACAATCTCTGCTGGTTTTCACAACCAGAAATTATTGAGCCTTCTCTCCCTGGCACTGGAACCCTGGGCTGGGGAGCCTGGTGTTGCGTTGGGACCTCTTGCTCCTCTGGGGGGAACCTCCACAACCAAGATATCCCTCCCAATTTCTAATGGTCGCGCGGGTGTGGGACCAGCTCGTTCCAAGTCTCTGTCCCTCCTACCAGTCTCCAGGTGGCTTCTTTTGTATGCCTGTAGTTGTAGGGCTTTGCTTCAGCAAGACTTCCGATGATTCTCAGTGATGGTTGTTCTGTAGTTCAGTTGTAATTTTGGTGTGGTCGTGAGAGAAGGTAAGCACAGCGTTTTCCTACTCCGCCATCTTGAGTGCTGATTTGTTCTTTTTTGTTTTTTTTAAGCTTAAGCCTAATGTTTCAGCAATTGCCAGGCAGGTGTTTCCTCTGTGGGGCAGGTTTTGTGCTCATTCACTAATTCTCCATTTGGCTCTATTACGCTAATAACCCCACAGAGATTCCCTCTTCTTTTATGCACAGTGAAGCAATCACTCCTCATTCTCCATCGCTCTATGTGAAGTAGATGCTGCATCAAAATGCATTGACACCCAGAAATCGGCCCACAAAAATATACCTAACTGATTTTTGACAAAGGTGCTGTGTGGACAGAGCCCCAGAGAGCAGTTTCCAGGCTCTCGGCCTCACGTGGAAAGGTGCTGGCTCGGGTAGTAGATGGTCATCAACTGTGGCTAGTTGGCCGTCAGCTGTAACCCTTGAGCCATTGGCCACTAATATAACTGCCGTGGCTGCGCTGGGGAGTGGAGTCAAGGAGAGTCGGTCGGTTGGCAGAAAAGCGGACAGCAGGTTGCACGTCATGTGAATCCAGCCTCCAGTGAGACTATAGTGGTATGACTCTCCTAACTATGGCTCCGTGGGTGTTCCTTTTTGGCCTCACCACATCCTGTGTTCTTATGCGGGGAGCGGGAGCAGAGACCCCGCAGGCCGCCCTGCATGACAAATGGCGCAGCGAGCAGGGTACAGTGCCAGCCAAAGCTCTCCGAAGTGTGGGGGAGCAGTTTGTGCATCAGTCTCAGGAAGACCAGGAGGAGCAGCTGCTGGAGAGTTGGACCCCCATGGAGGAGTGGGAAGACGTGGACGGTCACCAACCAACATAGGCCGGAGAAAGCGAAGGTCATTGCAGCCCTGTGGGAAGTGCTTGCTGAGGCAGCATGGATGAGGGACTTGTCCCAGGAGGAAAGGCTTGCTGAGTCCTCCGTGGGAGATGCGGGTGAGGTCAAGGTCGTCCCTCACCCTCAGGACAGCCCTGGTGAATGACTATGGACTATGGGGAATTGCCTTCCATCCCTAATTTAATGGATCGCTTGACTGTTTGCTTGGGAACGTACCACCATGTAGTAGAACTGGCGGATGTTTGCTTTTGTGTCCCAACCGGCTGCCATCGAGAATATGTAAGTACCTTGACTATGAGTCGCTGTTGTTCCAGCACGGTACCATGAGAGGCCCAGGGAGAGTGGTGGTACCCTGAGAACCCTGGCTGAGCCCAGGAAGTCTGGCTGTGCCCAGAGAGAGTGGCAGTGCCCTGAGAGGCCCTGGCTGAGTCCAGGAGGTCTAGCTGAGCCCAGAGAGAGTGGCAGTGCCCTCAGAGGCCCTGGCTGTGTCCGGGGAGACTGGTGGTACCCTAAGAAGCCCAGGAAGTCTGGCTGTGCCCAGAAGGACTGATGGTGTCCTGAGAAACCCTGGCTGTGCCCAGGATATTGCATTCACCTCCAGGCTCCTTGCACAGGGCAACTTGCGGAAGACGCTTGTCACGTAGATTGTGAGGCGAGACCCCGTAGGGGTGGAGTGTGGGGACAGAGCCAGGAGTGCAGTTTCCAGGCTCTCGGCCTCACGTGGAAAGGTGCTCACTCAGGTAGTAAATGGCCATCAACTGTGATTGGATGGCCATCAGCTGTGGCTAGTTGGCCATCAACTGTAACCAATGAGCCATTGGCTACTAATATAACTGCTGTGGCTACGCTAGCAGAAAAATAGGGACTAGCAAGAAGATGGTGGCTGGCAAGTGCGGATTGCAGTTAGCACAGCGGGTTGCAGACAGTGTGGCTCCTGCTTCCTGTGTCTCCAAACCAGCTGCCAGCAAGACGATAGTCGTATGACTCCCCTACCTATGGCTCTGTGGGTGTTCCTTTTTGGCCTCACCATATCCTGCATTCTTGTGTGGGGAGCAGGAGCTGAGACCCCACAAGCTGCCCCGCACGACAGGTGCAAAAGCAATTCAGAATAGGCTTTTAAACAAATGGTGCTGGAGAAGTTGGACATCGTAGAAAAAAAGAAAAAAAGAATGAGCCTTGGTCTAAACCTGACACTTCATAAAAAAATAACTCAGAATGCATCATAGATGTAAATGTAAAATATGAAACTATAAAACTTTTAGTAAAAAACATAGTAGGAAGTCTTTGGGACCTGAGACCAGGTAGAGTTCTTAGGCATGCACCCAAAACACAATCCATAAAAGGAAAAATCAACAAATTGGACCTCATAAAATTGAAAACTTTTGTTCTATGGGAGGCCATGTGAAGAGGATGAAAAGACAAGCTACAGATTGGGAGAAAATATTTGCAAATCACGTACATGGCAGAGGACTAATATCTGCAATATGTAAAGAATTCTCAAAACTCAAAAGTTAAACAATCTAATTAGAAAAGGAGCAAAAATACATTAATAGGCATTACACCAAAGAGGATATACAGATAGTAAATAAGCACAGGAAAAGATATTCAACATTATGGGCTATTAGGGAAGTACACATTGAAACCACAATGAGATCACTACACACCTACCACAATGACTAAATAAAGCAATACCAAATGCTGGGACAATGTAGAGAAATTGGATAATTCATACATTGCTATTGAGATTGTACAATAATACAGTCATTTTGGAACACAATTTGAAAGTTTCTTATAAAACTAAGCATGAACTATCATGATTGAGCTTTTTGGGTATCCATCCCAGAAAAATGAAAATACATGGCCACACAAAAACCTACATACAAATGTTCATAGAAGCTTTATTTGTACTATCCCAAACTAAGAATCAATCCAGGTGTCCTTCAACAGGTGAATGGTTAAAACTGGTTCATAGGTAATATGGAATATTACTTAGCAATAAACAGGAAGAGAATATTGTGATGAATCTCCAGGGATTTGTGCTGAGTGAAAACAGCCAATCCCAATAGGTTACATAGTCTATAATTCCATTTATATAACATTTATTAAATAACAAAACTTCAGAAATGGAGAATAGATTAGTGGTCATCAGAGATGAGAGATTGGAAATCTGGCATGAGGGAGGTGGGTGTGGTGATAAAAGGAACACATAAGGGATCTTTTGATGCTGGAACTGTTCAGTATCTTAATTGTAGTGATCACAGACCTATATGGGTGATAACATTGTATAGGACTTAATACATGTGGGTGCATGTGTGCACACACACACAGACACACACACAAATGAGCGCAAGTAAAACTGGGAAAATCTGAATAAGATATGTAGGTTGTACCGATGTCAATATCCCAGTTGTGATATTACGCTATAGTTTAGCAAAACATTACCATTGGTGGAAACTGAGTAAAGTGTACAAACGATCTCTCAGCCTTATTTCTTATGGCTGTGTGTGAATCTATAATTATTTCAATTAAAAATATATGTATGCATACCTATACTAACCAAACTAACACATGTCAGCAAATTAAACCAATCTCTTTTAAAAGTAATTCTGACCATTCTTGATATTTGTATGTTTACTCTCAGGATGTGTCCATATCATACCCAAAGGAACATTTTCTTTTCTTCTGTTAAACATTTTTCATTGTTATTATAGAGGTAATAATGAATTGTAGAAAAGATGAAAAACAGAGAAATAAAATTAAGGAATATAAAATAAAGATTGCTTTTAATCCCACCACCCAACAATAATTGGAATAATATACCTTTAAGAGATACTCTGTAATTTATTTTTAGTTTTTGCCATGTTAGTACTATAATTAATGCTCTCTTATATCTGTTTTCAGAAATATCTGAGGCTTTGTTTCTTAGAATATATTCTTTAGAGAATTTATAGTTTGTTAATAATACAATTCTTATACAGATAAGTAAGATCAGGAGACTGTATCAATATCAATATCCTGATTATGATGCTGTCTTATGCTTTTGCATTTGTACATACGACAAAGCGCATAGGACATAGTTCATCTACCCTAGTACACAGTGCCCAGGTACGCTCCTGCCCCATGTTCTGGTGATTCTTCCACATCTGTATTCATGGAGGAGGCTGAGACCCTCCGTGTGCACTTAGAGACAATAGATTACCATATCCATTCTATTCTCAGAGACACACGAGGCACATCACTAGTGCTGTACTTAGATTGCTCTACTAAGGGTGTTTATTCAAGGAAAGGCACAAAATCCTCCAACATCTATCAAAACTTGGAGATTGCCCCTGCTGGACTGCTGCAAGGCTTTACAGTACCTTCCAGGTCTGTGAAGCATAGGCATTCAACAAGCTCCCTTAATATAAAAAGAAGGGGAGAAAAAGCCAAAAGAAGCACACGCCCAGAGGGTCCAATTCTGCAGCCATTGCTCAGCATCCTTTACTACATAAAGTCTTATTTTTTGGCTCCTCTTGTGCAAGCCTGTAATGGGTTTTAGTGGACAGCAGGTATTAGACCCTTTCAGAAAGCCTCCAAAGTAGAATTCACACCCTGCATAATTCAGAAAACAACAACAAAAAAGAGCATGATTATATATTTCTCAGTCTTCAGCATCATGGTGCCAGAGGAGGGTAAAGGAGGTAAAACAGGAAACTCTACATGCATGAAAGTAAGTGCGCTATTACCTCCTACCCAGGAGAGATTTTTAGCATCTAGAGTAGCACCTGGCAGGCCCTGGAAGTGAGCATTCTTTCTATGGTAGAAACACTAGTTTAAATCCTCTGCTTGCACTGATGATGTGACAGTCTTGCCTGGAAACTACCTGTGCTTTTCTTCACACTTCACTGAGTTCAATCTGTATTTTTC